>NC_134353.1:636205597-636524052 GCF_048569485.1 Anomaloglossus baeobatrachus
CGTGGGCCCCTCCTGGTGTATATATATCTACATATATATATATATATATATGTATATATATATATATATTTATATATATATATATACACATATATATATATATCAGTTGGGGCCCAGGATGGGGATATATATGCTGGAAAGGGGACAAAAACCCAGGATGGGGAGACATATGTACCAGAATGTGCTCAGGAGGGGAATATATATACATCAGGAAGAGCGTAGGATGGGGATATATATGCTGGGAAAGGGACAAGTAAACCAGGATAGGAACATATATAGCAGGAGGAGGACATATATACCAGGAAGGGGACAGAAACCAAGATGGGGGCATATATACCAGAATGTGCCCAGGAGTGGGATATACATGCCAGGAGGTTCCCTGGATGGGGACATATGTACCTGGAGGAGGACATTTATGCTAGAAAGGGGACAATAAACCAGGATGGGACATGCATACCAGGAAGGGCCCAGGATGCAGACATATATACCAGGATTTGGACATAGGTATATACCAGGAGGATATTATACAGAGAGGCAATGTGTGTGGGGGGATAGTATACAGAGGTGTAGTGTGTGTGGGGTGATATACAGAGGAGCATTGTTTGTGTGAGGATATATATAAAGAGGGGCAGTTTGTGTGGGGGATAGTGTACAAAGGGGCAGAGTTATTGAGGGATATTACACAGAGGGTCAAGGTGTGTGTGGATATTATACAGAGTTGCTGTGTGTGGGGGATATACAGAGGGGCAGTGTGTGTGTAGGGGGATGTTATACAGAGGAGCAGTGTGTGTGGGATATTATACAGATGGGCAGTGTGTGTTGGGATTTACAGAGGAGCAGTATATGTGTGGGGATATTATACAGAGGAGTAGTGTGTTTGGGGAGGATATTATACAGAGGAGTAGTGTGTGTGTGGGGAGGATGTTGTACAAAGGAGCAGTGTGGGGGGCATATTATACAGAAGAGCAGTGTGTGTGAAGCATATTATACAGAGGAGCAGTATGTGTGTGGGGGATTATTATACAGAGGAGCAGTGTGTGGAGGGGGATATATTGAGGAGCAGTGTGTGTGGGGAGATATTATACAGAGGAGCAGTGTGTGTGGGAGGATATTATTCAGAGGAGCAGTGTGTGTGTGTGTGTGTGTGTGTGTGAGGCATATTATACAGAGGAGCAGTATGTGTGTGGGGGATTATTATACAGAGGAGCAGTGTGTGTGGGGAGATATTATACAGAGGACCAGTGTGTGTGGGAGGATATTATACAGAGGAGCAGTGTGTGTGGGGGATATAGAGAGGAGCAGTGTATGTGGGGGATATTATACTGATAAACAGTGTGTGTGGGGGATACTGAACAGAGAAGCAGTGTGTGGAGGGATATTATACAGAGGAGCAGTGTGTGTGTGGGGATATTATACAGAAGACCAGTGTGTGGGGGCATATTATGCAGAGGGGCACTGTGTGTGGGGTATATTATACAGAGAAGCAGTGTGTGTGCTGGGGGATAGTATACCGAGGTGCAGTGTGTGTGTCTGTGTGCGTGTGTGTGTGTGTGTGTGTGGGATATTATACAGAGGAGCAGTGTGAGGGGATATTTTACAGAGGAGCAGTGTATGTGGGGGGGGTATTACAATGAGGAGTAGTGTGTGTGGGGCATATTATACAGAGGAGCAGTGTGTATGAATATTACACACAGGGCATTGTGTGGGTATATTCTACTGAGGGGCAGTGTGTGTGTGGGGGATATTATACATAGGGCAGTGTGTGTGGGAGACATATTATACAGAGGAGCAGTGTGTGTGGGGGGATATTATACATGGGGCAGTGTGTGTGTGTGTGTGGGTCCCATTATGCGTATTCCCCATGGGCCCTCAGGACTAGTATTTGTATGCCCTATGGGCCCTCAGGGCCAGTATGTGTATGCCCCACAGGCCCTCAGGGCCAGTATGTGTACGCCTTCCCCAGCATCCCCCAGTAATGTATATATTTCACAAGCCCCCAGCGTCCACCAGTAATGTGTATGCCCCTGGGTCCCCAGCATCTCCCAGTAATGTGTATATCCTACAGGCCCCTAAAGTCCCCAATAATGTGCATGTCCCACGGGCCCACAGCATCCACAGTAATGTGTATATCCCACTGGTCCCAAGTGTCCCTCAGTAATATTTATATGCCACAGGCCCCCAGCATCCCCATTAATGTGTATATCTCACAGGCCCCCAGTGTCCCCCAGTAATGTGTATGCCCCCAGCGTCCTCCAGTAATGTGTATATCCCACAGGCCCCACTATCCACCAATAATATGCATGCCCCCCAGGACCCCAGTGTCCTCAGTAATGTGTTCACCCCCCAGACCACCAGCGTCCACCAGTAATGTGTATATCCAACAGGCTCTCAGCATCCCCCAGTTATGTGTATGCCAACAGGTTCCCAGCATCCCCCAGTAATGTGTATATTCCACAGACACTCAGCGTCCCCCAGTAACGTGTATATCCCACAGACTACCAGCATCCCTTAATAATGTGTATGTCCCCAGGTCCCTAGTGTCCTCCAGTAGTGTTTATATCTCACAGGTTCCCAGCGTCCCCAGTAATTTATATGACCCTCAGGTCCCCAGCGTCCCCCAGTAAAGTGTATATCCCACAGGCTGCAAGCATCCCCCAGTAATGTGTATGTCCCCCAGCTTGCCTCAGTAATGTGCATATCCCACAGGCCCCAGCGCCTCTCTGTAATGTGGATACATTCACACAGGCCCCCAGCGTCCCCCAGTAATCTGTATACCCCCAGTAATGTGTATACCCCCCAGTGTCGCCCAGTAATGTGTATATTCCACAGGCCCCCAGCGTCCCCCAGTAACATGTATGTGTGGCACCCCTGGGCTTCAGGCGCCACAGGCTATTATACCCCTTTTATGGGTTAATATCTATCCCGGGTCAGGAGGGGGTTAACCTGCCGGTGTCTTCACAAAACACACACTTACAACAGCAAGGTACCTTCAAACACAGGGGGTTCGACTAGGGCAGACAGGATAGTTAGCCATAAATAGGCGCAACCAAACACACTTAGAGCAGAACCTTCCCGTCACAGCTTGGGATAACATCTAGCACTGACAACAGGAGTTAGTGTTTCTCTCTCTGGCTCCGTGGCTTGGAGCAGGAGGCTCGGCCCGGGTTCCAGATAGCAACCGAAGGACACTTTACTAAAAGACTTTGACGAGCACCGGCAGTGACCACCGACTATCCGGGATAGGCTGGAGCCCATCGTGGCGGAGACCGGTGCTCTGGGGCAGCGCCTGAACTACTTGTGAGTAAAAGACCTGGAACCGCAGCCCCTGCCTCTTCCTCTCCTTTACCGCTGCAGTCGTCAAGCGCTTTGGTGCCAACGGGGACCATCTCTGACCCCCGCCATCCTCCCGAGACCCGCTCCGCCTGTGGGGATTGATACCATCCCGGCTGCACCCAACATCTGCCCTGGTGAAAGATCCTGCAGCGGCGGCCCATCCCTGACCGCATACCACAGGTGGCATCACACCTTAAACAGACTTTCCTAACCTCCAACTACCACCTCCAACCTCCCTGCCACCCCATGACAACGCAGAGGATCTGCACCCCCGGCCTGGCAATGAGTAATTTAAAACACCTGCCCCGTGGGGCGTTACATTTGGCGTCACGTCACGAACAGGATATTTGTGCCCGCAACCATCGGGTACTGTGCGCCTATTGATAAACTTTCTGTTTATGGACTGTGTGTGGCGTATTAGTCCGTAAAACCGTCGTAAAATTTGGCAGACGCCATTACTGCAAAGCATGGGAACAAAGGGCGTGCCGTTGTGGGCGGAGCCCACAGCAAAAGGTGTGAACAGGGATTTCACTGCAGAGCCAGCCAGAAAGCAAAGACCAAAAAGTAATATGTCCACTGAGGAGGAAGCAGAGGTTGTCCCTGCTGTGGTAGCCGCCGCTCCAGTGATCCCGTTTACCATGCCTTACCTTCCAGGAGTGACCTGGCTGCCACAATATTCTGGAGAAGCCTACACCTTGTCTGACTTCAAGGAGCCGACTGTATGGCGTATTCCGTATCTACCCTCTAACGGAGAGCCAGAAAGCTAACATCCTCATTGCTCAGTTCACTGGAGCAGCCCGGAGGGAGGTCATGTCCTGGCTGGAGACTGACAAGTGGGTAGTGAAGGACATTTTGGCTAAGCTCAAGATAACCTTTGATACCCGTACACCCTCTGAGATAAAAATGCGGTTTTATGGATGCAAGCAAAGGGCCCAGGAGGGCATACAGGATTATGCCTTAAATCTGCAGGAGGCAATGAAAGCAGTCAAGCAGGGGGCACCAGCAGAGGTGGGGGATAAAAATCGCCTACTGACCGACCAGTTTCTGGAGGGGCTGCTGTCTGATACCCACCAGAGCCATGCAACACCCAGACATCAGCTTTGCCGAATTCAAAGACCGGGCCATCCAAGTGCTGCGTGAATCATCTCGGCCCAATTCTGTGTCCACTACTAAGCTAAAGGTGGATGCCAAAGAGCAAGCCGTGGAAAAGTATTCCCCTGGTGATTGGCGACTCCAGATTCAGGAACTGATCAAGTGTGTGTCTGCCTTAACCCATGCAGTGCAGTTCAAGCAGGTGAAACAACTGGTATCCATTGAACTGGCTTCCAGTGCTGATGACCTGGCGACGATGTGGTAAGGACCCATTGTCCCAAGTTCCTGATCAGTATACTGCTGACGAGCAGCCCATCTGTCGCCATTGTGGATAAGCGGGACATTTTGCAAGAGCCTGTCCCATGAGTGTCCAGAACCAGGGAGCCGGGACCGATTCCCTGGTACAGCCATCGCCACCGGAAGCAGCAGAAAAAAAAGAGTAAAAGTAAATGTTTTCTTGCATAAGAAAAAGTTAAAATTAATGTTGATTTTCTATGCTGCATTTTGAAAAGTTGATATGACTTGCTGACCTGTCTAAAAAAGTTGAAATGTTTGAAATGTTTTATTTGCTGTGTCTCCCAAAAAGGGAAGAAATAATGTTTTGGTTTAATGCATAACAAAAATGCAGTAATCTTTGTAAAATGTTGCAGTCCCGGAGTGCTGCCATTTGCCACCAAGGAATGTGGCGCCCCTGGGCTTCAGGCGCCACAGGGTATTAAACCACTTTTATGGGGTAATATCTATCATGGGCCAGGAGGGAGTTAACCTGCCGGTGCCTTCCCAAAACACACACATTCAACAGTAAGGTGCCTTCCCACAGGTAGTTGGACTTGGGCAGACAGGATAGTTAGCCACTACAAAGCATCGGACTTTCCCAGTCGCTAGGACAACCACCGGGGTTGTCTCTCTCTCTTTCTCTCTCTCTCTCTCTTTCTCTTTCTCTCTATTTCTCTCTCTTTCTCTCTCTCTTTCTCTCCCTACACTATGGGGTGATATAGGTTTTCATCAGCAAATAACCTTTACCATGAAAAAAGTGGTACGACGGATCTGTTTTTTTACAGGATCCGTAACATCAGTTTTACCACAATCAGTGAAGAAAGCCATGGAACCCATAGGGTGGAGGGGCGACATGACTAGAGGGAAGGGAAGGAGTGATGGGGTTAATGGAAACAGGAATGGTTTGTTTATAAGGCAGAGTAAAGGGATTGGTGGGTAGGAGGAGTTCCCTGGAGGAAGAGGTGGGACAGTTGAGGGGTGTAAGTAAAGGACTTTGACCTACCCCCTCTCTCTTGACTTCCGGATATGGAACGATCCCCGCCCACCCTCCCTTGTGTTTAATGCCGAGGGGAATTTGGTCTGGGTTGTTTCTTTGTCACAGCAGCGGGGGGTAGGTCTGGTCCAGAGGCGGTTGAAGGCAATGGTAACTGGACAGAGAGACACCATCTTGGTATGGTGGCTCCAGGTTCCGGGATGTTGCAGGCACGGGGTTCTGCAAAGTTGGGGGGTTAATCCGTAGGTGATTAATACCTCATCTCTGGGTCGGTGTGTTGCGGCCAGGGATACTGGGGTGAGAAGTGGTTCCTGGACTGGGCCTACTCAGGGTTGTATATTTACTGTATTGGTTACTGTGTTACCTATTGTTATTTGTTGGGGTCGCCCGTTGGACGGCACCCCCTTGTGTTAGTATGTAAATAATAGGTAATAAAGGCTGCTGTGGCCAATTTTAAACCAAGTCACATGCAGTTCGTGTATTATTTACAGATGGTATTGGTGGGTAACACACATACAGCACGACTGGAGAATCCTTCCTCAATGGTCATGGATCCGTCACATCAGTCACAAAACGGATTGTGACTGATGACAAAAAACTGATGTATGAGGGCCATCACGCAGGGCGGCACAAGCACATGGCCAGCAAGAGATGGATGAAGACAAGCAAGGAGATGAGAGAGTTTGCTGCTGGCTTCCCCATATTAATAATATCTCCAATGTGTCTGTGTGCATGTATGATGTGTATAGCTATGTATGTCAGTGTGTATGACTTTGTATAAATTTATGTCTGTTTATATGTATTTTTGTGAAATTGTCTTTAAATATGTACACATGCCTGTATGTGGGTCTGCGTATGTACGTGTCTGCGTTTGGATATATTTCCTATATAGGTGAAAACTTGATCAACATAACAGCATCAAATTATGTTTTCCAAATCTTTATACATTTTTGGAAATGAGGGAATTTTATATATATATATATAGGTACTTTTCAGATAGAATAAATATATAATGTAATCAATACAGGTAGATTGAAAGAATAGACAGATGATAGATAGCTCAGTGTGGTGTTTGAAGCTAGAATGTTGCATTTACGCTATGGGTGAATGAAGACAAGTCCATGCTTTCACATAAATAAAGCGGGATGTTTTTCCTCGATTATACAATTTTTGACAATTGGGTTTCTGCCTTGGGTCTTGCTCCTACATTTTTTTTACCAATGCTGCTTTGATTTCATTTGCAGATAGATCAATGATACAGATATAGGCACGGTGGCTCAGTGGTTAGCACTGCAGCTTTGCAGCGCTGGGGTCCTGGGTTCAAATCCCACCAAGGACAACATCTGCAAGGAGTCTGTATGTTCTCCCTGTGTTTGCGTGGGTTTCCTCCCACACTCCAAAGACATACAGATAGGGACTCTAGATTGTGAGCCCCAATGGGGACAGTGTTGCCAATGTATGTAAAGCGCTGTGGAATTAATAGCGCTATATAAATGAATAAAATTATTATTATTATATTAAAATAAATGTACCTTTGATTTCCTGACTTTTGTCTTTAACAGAGCAGGTTAATGGCTTTTGCTCCAAGTATGAGTTGGTGACAGTGAGGAAACTGCCCATCATATTGAGTTGATTGACTTTCATTATCTTTGCATTAGTATTGAGAACTTCTGTCCATTTTATCGCTTCAGGAAGCGGTATAGCATCTTTAAGAAGGCAACCAACCGTTATTTTCTCTTTCTCCTCCAGTACGCCACAGCATGGAATCAATGGAAATAGTACACCATCACTTATGTCACCTACAGAATAAAATAAAATATCAGTTAGCAAGGTCCCAGATACAGTGTGTCTATAAGCAGCTTTTGAGTTAGATGGGTTGTCTGGAACTTTTATATTGATAGCCTATCTTTAGGATAGGTAATCAATATTACATGAGTGGAGGTGTGACACCAGAAATTAGCTCCAATCAGCTGTTCCCGATAACAACGGTGGTCCAATGTGCTCAGCTGCGGAGTGGAAGAGCATAGATCCATGAACTGTATAGTGACCACAGCAAAGTACTACTAGTCCAGCTCTATTTATTCAAATAGGGGCAGATAAACAGTACCCGATTAAGGCCACTAACCACTGACCTCCTTTGCCCACTAGAGTCGTCTTTTCAACACCCGGGACCTTAACCCGGTCACGGACCCCAAGTATGAATGCAGCTGGTCAGGTTGTTTGGGTGGCGGATTGATGGGATCCAGGATGTTGGGACTGGACTGTCGCAGGAAGAGGCTGCAACAGAGCAGGTTGAGTCTCCGCTACTAGCATAACCGGTAGCGTTCCATGGTTAAAGATGTACTCTAAGAGTTTAAAGTAACATTTAAGTAATGTGCCTCCCTAATGTGGGACGTGAATCTATAAATAAAATGTTATTCTTTTTCTTCCCAGATGCAAAAATAAACCTCTGGATGTCCTGTAGCTCTGGGACAAGCTATGTTTAACCAAGGGGGAATGTGATGCCCCTGAACTATCAGGTCGTCACAGGATACTGCACAAACTGTCCTCCCGTGCAGTATTCCATGTTCCTCATGGCTCTGGGTCCCTATCATACAGTGTTGCCTCCAACAGCAAATCAAATCCTAGGTACACATTGCACCACACCCACCAGGCACACCAGTGGACAGCTTGCGTGGAATAGAGTCCTGGGGGGTCAGGGAGGGGAGGTGAGTAGTGTAGTGAGTAGAGTTGGAGTGAGAGTGAGAGAGAAGAGGTTGGTAGTGGTGGCTCCCAAAAAAAGCTGTCTAGGTTGCAGACAGTGGTCTGGTCCTAGAGGAGTCGGACCCCCGGTCACAGGGGATTGAGGCAAGGTGACTGGACCTGTCAAGGAGTACGGTCAGCAGCCTAGCACTATCACCGGTCCGGGACCGAAGGCATGGCGAGGTACACGGATCCTAGGTTGGGGAGAAGCTTCATGCAACTCGGCAATTAACCTGAGGAGAACGGCGCCTTTATGATCTGTTCCCACCCGCTCCAGAATCGGGGCACTAGCACAACGAGGGGGATAGGACTTTCCAAACATACAGTCCAGAAAATCCCAAGCATGAGCCCTGAGAGCAGGCTTGCACACTTAGCCACAGTGGGGAGCAGGGTCTGGCAAGTTTCAGACTACTGGGCCGCCACATTGAAGTTAAACTTAGTGCCAGGAGGCAGGTCACGGATCACCAGGCGACACTGTAGGGGACGGGACCCGGACGAGCTCCCCTCCAGCGGCAGCGATACCCCGAGAATTGGTTTACCCGGTTGTCAGCGTCTGCTTATTGACTGAGTGAGTACCTGAGTGACTCCTTTATCCCACGGCACCACACCGAGTCCCGTGGCCTTCCCCTACCTGTGGAGGCCAATAATACCTTGTTGCCCCACTCCATCACCCCGGGTACTTCGACGGCAGCGGCGGTATCCCTTCCTTACCGTATACCACGGGTGGCGTCACGAACTATACCTCCCCTGTACATACCCTCTTTACATTTTAGAAGTGGCCTCAAGCCCCTGGGTCCGGAGACCCTCAAGCCGCCAGCCGTTGCAAGAACCCGAGCGGTTCAATTCGCTGCAGGGGCAGCACACCTCCTTAGATAAATCTGTGTGGCATCCATTTTCTTTGGAAACATTTTTTTGACTGAAGAGAGTTGTGTCTGTGCCCAAACCAATAAAAAAAAATCCTTGGAAGGTCAAATGTTTTATTTTAATTTGTCACTCAACGAGTATGACACACCCTGATGTGATCTCGATGGCACCTGGGATCAGAAGATCATAGTGTATTGTTGATCGTAGATCTGCATTGGGGCCAACTCATCATTTACCCTGAGTTGGAGAGTATTTCATTCTATCCTGTACTTACCAGGTTAAGGTACATTTCTATCCGACAGAGATCTAACAGGTAGTTGTAATCTCAGCTGCAACCACTCCCTTCTGCTATAAATATGCACTCTTCACTACACCCTATGTCGGCTATAGCTCAAACCTTACCTGTCCATGTTGAAGGAGCTTGTCTCTGCAGAGCTGTGGTGTTGCTACAGTTGCAGCTGCAAAGCTCCTTCTGAAGAAAGCTTGGAGAACTCATTGTTGTGTCCTTCCGCCCCTGTTTGTCTTACCTCCCACGTGCTTGTGTTATCTTATTTGTAGTGGCAAGACCAGTGTCTCTCGCTGGCCATCACTAGTTAGGGTAAGGGTAAGGTCAGGGCCAGAGAGGGCCTACACACGTAATCGGAAGCGGGGGGAAGGACCTGTATAGGGACATTAGGGAACATAGGGATCAGCCTCAGGTGAGTGTTAGGAGGTGACCCCACTCCCCTCTCCCTAGACCCAGGGCACTCCGTTGTATAATTTTATCAGTTTTTCTTGTGTGTTGCAGTTCTCACCGGGATCTCCATCTACACCTGGCGGGACCTCAGTAGTCACTGCGAGATACACGAATGCAAAATGGGTCCACATAGACTTGAATAGTCGGTTCTGATCCACAAATAAGGATCAGAATATGACCTGCTCTAAAGGCCGCTTTACACGCAGCGACATCGCTAACGATGTCGCTAGTGATCGCACCCGCCCCCGTCGTGTGTGCAAATCGCTGCCCGTGGCGAACAATATTGCTAGTACCCTTCACACGCACATACCTTCCTAACGATGGCGCTGTGGCCGGCGAACAAACATTTTTTTTAAGGGGGACGTTCGTGCGGCGTCACAGCGATGTCAATCAGCGGGTCACCAATAGAAGCGGAGGGCTGGAGAACAGACGCATTAAACTCACTCCCACCCATTGCCGGAGGACGCAGGAACACTGTTGTTCATCGTTCCTGGGGTGTCACACATAGCGATGTGTGCTGTCTCAGAAACGACGAACAACCTGCGTCCAAAGCGAACAACGGTATTTTGGAAAGGAACGACGTGTCAACAATCAACGATTTTTGCCGTTTTATGGATCGTTAGCGGTTGCTCGTAGATGTCACACGCAACGACGTCGCTAACAATCCCTGATTTGCGTCATGAATGCCGTGACCCCAGCGATATCTCATTAGCGATGTCATTGCGTGTAATGGGGCCTTAACACTAGAACTACTGGACTCGTGACACCTATATAGAAATACATGGTGCAAAGTAGTCAAAATGACTACCTCAGTAGTTCTAGTGTTAAGTCTCATGGATCTCACATGTGGATCCATGCCTTTACCAGATGTGTGAAAAGATCAACAACACTGCTATTTGAGAAAAAAATGGATAGCACATAGACATGTCACACATTTTTTTTTGTAGCATTTTTCCTTCCAACACCCTGTGTTTTTTATATTGAAAAAAATGTTGCAAAAAATACTATGTACACATACCCGTACCTGTCATATCTGTCAGTTCTCCTGTGTAGTGCAGTACAGAGGATCAGTCACCTCTCCAGGGTGGTGCAGTACAGATGCTATCAGCTCTCCTGTTGGGTGCAGTAGAGGGTCTATCAGCTCTCCTGTGTGGTGCAGTACAGAGGCTCTGTCATCTCTCTTGTGTGGAGCAGTACAGAGGATCAGTCAGCTCTCCTGTGTGGTGCAGTACAGAGGCTCTGTCATCTCTCCTGTGTGGTGTACAGATGATCAGTCAGTTCTCCTGTGTGAAGCAGTACAGAGGCTCTGTCAGCTCTCCTGTGTGGTGCAGTACAGATGTTATCAGCTCTCCTGTGTGGTGCAGTAGAGAGGGTCTATCAGCTCTCCTGTGTGGTGCAGTACAGAGGCTCTGTCAGCTCTCCTGTGTGGTGCAGTAGAGAGGGTCTATCAGCTCTCCTGTGTGGTGCAGTACAGATGTTGTCAGCTCTCCTGTGGGGTGTAGTAGAGAGGGTCTATCAGCTCTCCTGTGTGGTGCAGTACAGAGGCTCTGTCATCTCTCCTGTGTGGTGTACAGATGATCAGTCAGATCTCCTGTGTGGAGCAGTACAGAGGCTCTGTCATCTCTCCTGTGTGGTGTACAGATGATCAGTCAGTTCTCCTGTGTGGAGCAGTACAGAGGATCAGTCAGCTCTCCTGTGTGGTGCAGTACAGAGGCTCTGTCAGCTCTCCTGTGTGATGTAGTACAGATGATCAGTCAGTTCTCCTGTGTGGTGCAGTACAGAGGATCTGTCAGCTCTCCGGTGTGGTGCAGTACAGAGGCCGTCCGCTCTCCTGTGTGGCGCAGTACAGAGGATCTGTCAGCTCTCCGGTGTGGTGCAGTACAGAGGCTGTCAGCTCTCCTGTGTTGTGCAGTACAGAGGCTGTCAGCTCTCCTGTGTGGTGCAGTACAGAGGCTGTCAGTTCTCCTGTGTGGTGTAGCACAGAGGCTGTCAGCTCTCCTGAGTGGTGCAGTACAGAGGCTGTCAGGTCTCCTGTGTGGTGTAGTACAGAGGCTGTCAGCTCTCCTGTGGGGTGCAGTACAGAGGCTGTCAGCTCTCCTTTGCAGTGCAGTAGACAGTATCTATCAGCCATCCTCTGTGGTGCAGTTAATCGCGTGGTAAAAGTGATGATAAGGCCGATTTATTCTTCGGGTCAGTACGATTACAGCGATACCAGATTTATATCTCTTTTTTATGCTTTGCTATTTTTACACACTAAAAAAATATTCTCCAAAAATGAATTTGGTTTTGCATCACCATATTTTGAGAACTTTTATTTGTTTTGCTAAATGAGCCATAGTAGAGTTTGTTTAAGTAGGATGATTTGGCCTTTTCGTTTCTGCCTTATTTTAACATATATTTTTTTTTTTAATGCTTTTTACTTTTTTGTATGCTGAAAAAGCTAAATTTTTGTTGTTTTTTCTTTATATTTTAATGTTTACGGTTTGGAATAAATGACTTGACAGGTTTATAGCTTGGGTTGTTATGAATGCAGCAATATCAATTATGTGTACTTTATTTGTTTTTCTTTTAACACAAAGCCTGCGTTTTTAGTGGCAAAATTGTTTTTTGTTATTGTGTCTTTTTTATTTTTTTTTTTACTTTTTCACTTAGTCCCACTGTGGGAAACTTTGCTGATCTCATGCACAGCAATACTCGTGTGCTGCAGTGCCTGAGACCTGTCGTCTGTTCACTGACACAGCCTGTTAGACCCTGCTTTTAGCAAGATCTAAACAGGCCACCTTATCTTGGTGTCATCAGATGACCTAGAGGTGCGATGAGAACTAGAGACACCTACGATTACAATCACAGAGGCGGATGGTGTTGAAGAGGGTCTTTTAACCCCCTGCTAATGTGGCACCCCTGAGGCTTCCGTCGCCACAGGTCATTGCACCCCATCCAGTGGTGTGATGCCCATTCTGGGTGAGGAAGGGAGTGAACACTGGTCCCCTGGTAAATCTACACTACACCTATTGCTAGGAACACACTGGGACCAGGGATGGTGGCAGAAACCCTCCCATGCTGCATGCTGGGAGGGGCCGTAAGACCCATCCCTGCTCCTATAGGGTAGATCAGAGCGACTGGGGAGGTGGGAGGAGCCACATGAGAGTAGACACAGAAAGGAAAGTCTAGTGTGAGCAGATAGAGAGAGTGTGGGGAAGGAGGAGGTCTGCAGGAGGCAGGCAAGGAGGAGAAGTGAAAGGAAAGAGAGCTCCAAGTCAGTCAGGAGCTGAAACGAAGAAAGAGACGCTTCCTGGTGAAGATCCTGGGACTCAGAGGGTCCAGGTGACACCAAGCAGAGAACAGAAGGGGTCCCAGGGCCACGGGTAGCTGTAGAGCTGCGGTGGCCTGTTCCACAGGAACATCGGTGGAGGGATCAAGCTGCAACAGGGGACGGTCCCTAGAAACCGGAGGAGCGCAAAATCATCTCCAAACAGTAAAAACCGAGGCCCAGGGAATGTTGTAAGCTCCCCGGGCCACAGCCCATAGCAGAACTTCTAGAAAAGGGGTAATCAGCCGACAGGTGACCCCCCAGCCTGGAGGCTGTTGTGGAGGCCAAGCCAGGTTTATCCTACAAAAGGGCAAGGCTTAGGAAGACAGCTGAAGACAGAGACACTTAAGAGAAGGGTCCGGGTTTTGCTCCAAGAATCACCCAGAAACGGCGGAGGTCCCTGACAGTGGTCCCAGCAGTCCAAGGGTTCCTGCCGGCCTTGACAAGAATTGTGAGTAAAGAACTTGAAACTGCACCCTTGGTGTTGCCTCTGTTATTTCATCTGCATAGACTCTCACGAGCACCAACAGTGTGCCCCGGGGCATTGCTCCACCTGTGGGGAGCGGTACCATCATTGCTGCCATATCATCACCCCGGAGGCCTTACACAGCAGCGGCAGCTTAATAGCCGCATACCACAGGTGGCGTCACGAACACAAACTTTATTCACCCCCAACACTGCAGCCATATTAAACTGACACCCACCAGGGCCACGGAGTCGGGCCCCGCCACCACTGACGTCCCCCGGACTAGTCCGGCCCGGCACCGGGTGTCCCATAGCCCTGGGGTGGGTGAGTCACTAACCACTTAGATCTGCCTTGATTGTTACCAAAACTGGTCGGCTTCAATGTCGCAGGGTGTCAGCTGTCAAATACAGCTGTCAACCACGAGAATTTTGCCTGCTTGGGGTGGGATGTACACTATATACTTAATGCTGGGAAAAACTTGTGCTGAGAATTAAAACCCCTTAATGACTTTTGTAAAAAGGTGTATCGCTGTTCAATAAGCAGTTAAGCGGGCTTTACACGCTACGATATTTCTAGCAATTGCTAGCGATATCGTACGGAAAAAGCACCTGCCCCCGTCGTGCATGCGATATTGTGTGAGCGCTGCCGCAGCAAACATTATCGCTACGGCAGCATCAGACGCACTTACCTGGTCGGCGGCGTCGCTGTGACTGCCGAACAATCCCTCCCTCAAGGAGGAGGTTCGTTCGGCGTCACCGCGACGTCAGCGCAACGTCACTAAGCGGCCGGCCAATCAAAGCAGAGGGGCGGAGATGAGCGGGACGAACATCCCGCCCACCTCTTTCCTTCCTCATTGCGGGCGGGACGCAGGTAAGGTGAGGTTCCTCGCTCCTGCGGTGTCACACACAGCGATGTGTGCTGCCGCAGGAACGAGGAACAATATCTATAAACAACCCTTAACAATTTTTGGTTTTAGGACGACCTCTCGATGGTGAACGATTCTCACCACTTTGGAGGACGTTTAAGGTCGCTGGTAAGTGTTACACGCTGCAATACCGTTAATGACGCCGGATGTGCGTCACTAACGACGTGACCCTGACGATAAAACATTAACGATATCGTAGCGTGTAAAGCCCCCTTTAGTGACTGGTGTTTACACATTTTACATGTTCTTCTGTCAATTACATGTTACCATAAATCTACACAATCACACGTAGAAACACACACACTCATACTCATGCAGAGATAAAAAAACATACACACTCATGTACACACACTCCTATACACACACATACACTCATGTACGCACACACTCTCATTCGCACTCATAGACACTCATCTACAAACACACATACACACACACACACACACTCATACACACCCTCATATATACACACTGAAATACACACATACAAACACAATCAAATACACACACGCACACACTCAAATACACACACGCACACACTCATATACATACTCAAATACACACACATGTACACACTCCTATACACACACACTCCTATACACACACACATACACTCATGTACGCACACACTCATGTACCTCACACTCTTACACGTACTCATAGACACATATATACACACACTCATAGATATGTGTCGCCCTGGGCAAGCCAGGGGACACAGATCACACACCACCACACCCCACACCTCAGGTAGGCACACCTAAGCTGAACCAAAAATCCTTGTTGCCTTCCTCCAGAGGCTGATGATTCACACCAGGGGGTGGGCCAGGCAGTTGGCTCCGCCCACCGAGGAGATCACAGCTCTGGAGGCAGGAAGTACCAGGCAGATTAGCCCAGGCAGGGCAAGAGTGCAGATGAGTAGTGAGGAGAGAGAGAGTGAGGAGGAAGTGGAAGGAGTGGAGGAGTAGCCCAGGGTGGCTAAAGGAAACGGCTAAGTGAAAGTAAAGAAAGAAAAGTGGAAAAGGAGGAAAGCAAGAGTGTGACAGAGAGAGAAAGCCTGAAGGTCCAGCTGTGTGCAGGGCAAGCGAGCAAGGTCAGCAACGGCGGTGACTGTCTGGAGGGGGACAGTTCGGAAGTTCCTGGAAGGACCCCGTAGGCTGTGTGCCCGGTGGTCTGGAGCAGTGTTCCGAAGGACAGTCAGCACCAGGGCAGGGGCCTCTCGGACCCCGGCAAGGCTAGGAGTCGCCAAATTTGCCGAATCCGTCAGTGAAGGGGACGTAGATCCCCTAACAACCAAGTCCCGATTGAAGGCAACAGCTCAACCTGTACAACAGAGACACCGCCACCGCCAGGGCACCAGTTTCTGAGGGCCAGCGCCTGCGGGCAAAGAGTAGTGCTCCTTCGGCCCAGCTTGAAGCCGAGGAGCGGGTTACCGGTGGGGACCCATCGCAACCAACCAGTACACAGAGGTGCAAGGAAGAGGGACATCACCGTCACCTACCGGGTGAGCAGGCGCAACCGTCCGTGGGACCGTCTAACCAGCCGTTTGGTTTACCGTACAAACTGTGTCAACGTCTCAGGCTGAGTGAGTACCACAGTGCCGCAAGGCACAGCGCTGCCCCCGCGTCCCTGCGCCCACCAGGCCCTGCATCTCCCAAGCCATCACCGGGCCCCGGGATCACCAACCCCTACCCACGGAGGGGCAACACAACACCTGGCTGCTCCGCATCACCATCCCCGGGATCCCCGCACCGAGCAGCGGTGGTGAAATCACCACAACCGTGGGTGGCGTCACGGACATTATCCCAACACCCCAAACCCCCTTTCACTCACGGGCGAGGAGTGCCGCTCGAGAAACCCCCGGGATCCGGCCCACAGCTCGAGCCACCACTGAGCAGCGGCGGCCGCCGGACCCGAGCAGAAGGGGTGAGCGCGGTGTGCTGACACCCTCCTCCCCGCCCGCGACAACTTGGCGTCACGAACAGGATCTTACCGCTCTGCCGTCAGGTAGAGGTGCGCCTTGTTACCGCCGGAGGTATCCGGCAGGAAAATTTCAGAAGCCGCCATCTTTGGCGCGAAAAGTTCCCGCTCGAGCGTCTTCTCGAGCAGTAGAGGCGCGAAGGCCAAAACCCCGCCCCGAAAAAGGAGGGGCCGAAAAGAGCTAAGGGGGACGCGATGGCGGCTGGACGCATGTAGCTGCAGCTATAGAAGCAGGGACGCCAGGACTCTGCAGCAATACTGGGTTCCTGGAAGGCACGACTGCCAAAATGTACCACCCTACTCCCAACGAGGAAGCCCCCGCGCCTGGCACGGCGACGTGGTTGAGGGACCGGACTGTCCCGCTGAGTAACCGTCTGCAGGCCCATATGCAACTCCTCCTGGAGGAGTGGGAGACCGACATGGCGGACGTGGTAGCTGCTATGTGGAGACGCGAGGTTGAAGAGGAGTTGGAGGAGCGGGTAAGCGACCCACGCCCCTGTATTCCTGAAGGATCGGCCGCTGCGGCTGAGGGGTCCGGCCGGCTTCCGCTCACCCTGCCTCTCTCCCCGCTATCCGTAATAGCTGCTGCCGCCCCGCGATTAGGCCCGCTACCTGCCCCATCGGTAGCGATACCCTGCCCAGCCGCTTCGGCGGACCAGCCGGCTGCAGACGTTCCAGACGGCCCTGAAGGGCACCAAGGGGAACCGCTAGAACCACGGCCCCTTAACAGCGTGGTGCCTGAAGTCCCAATAGAGACTGTGCCAGACCCTGAGCCCGGAACCGTGGCTTGGATGAAGGCTCGGGTGATACAATTCCACCAACGTCAGCAGGGTCAGATCTTCCGGATGCTGGAGCAGTGGACCAACGAGGTGGAGGAGCTGATTACAACTGCCCCGATGTGCGAAAGGGGAATAGATGTAGCAGAACCGACTGGTGACCCACGTCCCTATGTCCTACCTGGACCGGCCGCTGCGGCTGAGGGGCCCGGCCTAGTCTCGGCCTATGCATCGCCCTTGCCGTTACTTATGGGGCGCCTCAACATAAGCTCGCCTACCTTGCTGCTCCATGCTACCGCAAAAGAGGATGAAGTGTTGGATGCTGGAGACCAGGAGGCTGCGGCAGCTGGCGGCAACCCGCCTGACGCAGAAACAAGGAATGACGACTCCTGCCCCAGCTCCAGGCTCGCTGTTGCGGCTGAAGAAGCAATTGAACGTTCCCGCTATGTGGGGGACCCTGTGGTTTATCATACTCCGCGTACCGGTGGAAATGGGTACCGGGTACCCCTGTCACAGCAGGCCTGTCAGTGCATGTTTGAGATGTTGGTGGCAGAGGATGGGTCCGCCTTAGTAGAGGAACCAGAGTAGGGCAATGGATGCCCGCAGCACCGTCCCCGTTGGGACCACCTGCTTGTTTGTTTGAAAAGTTTAAAAGTTTAAAGAATGATAAGAAGAAATGATTACCGAACAGTTACCTGATTGTCTGTGTGATTGAACCGGCTGGAGCCGGCACCGTTGTCCCCGTGGGGACCGTTTAAAAGTTTGGCATGGAGGACTATCCATGGACAAGCCCGTGAACTTGCAGGGCAACCACAGACGTTAGTGGCTTGTAAATATGTTGTTTACCGTTACCGTTTTCCGCAGGCCGCCTCCGGAGAGGCAGGTTGGAGGGAGGGCCCTGAGCAGAGCAGGCTAGGGCCCAGCCACCAAAGGAACCGGTGGCTACCCTCTGGAGGGCAAGGACAGATCCCGCTCGGGTACCGTGTGCTGGACTGTGGGTCAAGGGGTGCTGCCTGGGTTTTAGGGGCAGCATCAGGGCCAGGTTACTTGGGTGGGAGAGAGCGGAAACCGTAACCGTAAACCGTTGAAACGTTAAAGTAAAATGTGTCTCCCGTAAGGGAAGATTATTAAAAATGTCTTATGTTATGTTTAACCCTGTTATCCCCTTTTCTATAGAAAAATAAAACCGGTGTTGGACGGCAGCCCGCGGACGGTCTGCGTTTTGCTAAGGGGGAATGTGTCGCCCTGGGCAAGCCAGGGGACACAGGTCACACACCACCACACCCCACACCTCAGGTAGGCACACCTAAGCTGAACCAAAAATCCTTGTTGCCTTCCTCCAGAGGTTGATGATTCACACCAGGGGGTGGGCCAGGCGGTTGGCTCCGCCCACCGAGGAGATCACAGCTCTGGAGGCAGGAAGTACCAGGCAGATTAGCCCAGGCAGGGCAAGAGTGCAGATGAGTAGTGAGGAGAGAGAGAGTGAGGAGGAAGTGGAAGGAGTGGAAGAGTAGCCCAGGGTTGCTAAAGGAAACGGCTAAGTGAAAGTAAAGAAAGAAAAGTGGAAAAGGAGGAAAGCAAGAGTGTGACAGAGAGAGAAAGCCTGAAGGTCCAGCTGTGTGCAGGGCAAGCGAGCAAGGTCAGCAACGGCGGTGACTGTCTGGAGGGGGACAGTTCGGAAGTTCCTGGAAGGACCCCGTAGGCTGTGTGCCCGGTGGTCTGGAGCAGTGTTCCGAAGGACAGTCAGCACCAGGGCAGGGGCCTCTCGGACCCCGGCAAGGCTAGGAGTCGCCAAATTTGCCGAATCCGTCAGTGAAGGGGACGTAGATCCCCTAACAACCAAGTCCCGATTGAAGGCAACAGCTCAACCTGTACAACAGAGACACCGCCACCGCCAGGGCACCAGTTTCTGAGGGCCAGCGCCTGCGGGCAAAGAGTAGTGCTCCTTCGGCCCAGCTTGAAGCCGAGGAGCGGGTTACCGGTGGGGACCCATCGCAACCAACCAGTACACAGAGGTGCAAGGAAGAGGGACATCACCGTCACCTACCGGGTGAGCAGGCGCAACCGTCCGTGGGACCGTCTAACCAGCCGTTTGGTTTACCGTACAAACTGTGTCAACGTCTCAGGCTGAGTGAGTACCACAGTGCCGCAAGGCACAGCGCTGCCCCCGCGTCCCTGCGCCCACCAGGCCCTGCATCTCCCAAGCCATCACCGGGCCCCGGGATCACCAACCCCTACCCACGGAGGGGCAACACAACACCTGGCTGCTCCGCATCACCATCCCCGGGATCCCCGCACTGAGCAGCGGTGGTGAAATCACCACAACCGTGGGTGGCGTCACGGACATTATCCCAACACCCCAAACCCCCTTTCACTCACGGGCGAGGAGTGCCGCTCGAGAAACCCCCGGGATCCGGCCCACAGCTCGAGCCACCACTGAGCAGCGGCGGCCGCTGGACCCGAGCAGAAGGGGTGAGCGCGGTGTGCTGATGTGAAGCCCCACAAGTGTAGTGTCGGTGCATTACCTTCAGGGACTCCACTCAGCTGGATCTTATCACAGGTAGGAGATCTTCTATTTAGGATTGTCGTGACGCCACTCTCAGAATCGCGGTCAGTGGGGACCGCCACTGCAGATTAAGGGATGCCTGGGGCTGATGGTGGGTGCAGTCAGTTGTAACAGCCCCCTGAGAGTGAGGCAAGCCCCAGGGCCCTGTGTAGGTGTGTAGAACCACAAGGCGCAGAATAACTCCACACAAGCAGAATGTCTTTCAGGGGTTTTACTCACAGAAGGTGGCAGAGTGAGTAACCCGGGCGTAGCTGGGATGAACCAGGCTGGAACCAGGTGTCCTTCAGGCTGACTGATGAGGGTGACTACCGACTCGCCTTCCTTAGCCCTTCTGTGGTTTGTGGTAACCCCGACTTTTAGTCCCTATGGGGGTCACCCAGGGAAGTAGCTGCTCCCCTCGTTTGTTTGCCGTTTGCTTGTCGCCTGGACCAGATCACTCCAGCTGCTTGCCTCCTGTGAACTATGGGCCCTAACTGTGGCTACGTGGCTGCGGCTTTTGTGGTGTTGTGGCGTGGGCTTTAAGGGCCCCACACCGGCAGGTTTAGCAAGGAAAGGTGGATCTATCCCCGCACCGGGATCTGCCGCCCGTTTGGGCCTGGTAACTCCCTAGCAGTCTCCTTACTTCCCACTCCGTTGCTCTCTCTTTAGCTGAAGATGGATTTCGGGTAGCACTACTAGGTGACCGTTCTCCCCCGTCGGTAGTCACTGCGCGGACGCTGTTAGACTGCAACAGCCCCAGGGGTCTGCTCCTGACGTCTGCTCTCCCTGGACTCCTGCACTAAACTGACTCACTGTTCCCTCCTCTCCTGTTCTTGCCTACGCCACCTAGCAACCAGGCTCTCTACCACACCCCTTGAGTGGAGATGGAGGCTTCGCCCCCTCCACTCCTCAAGTGGAGGTGAAGGCTTTGCCCCCTCCTGGGATCCCCAGGGGTCCTCTCAAAGGTACATGTGTGAGACCTGATCACTATGCGCCTGTGTAGTCACACCTCGGTCAGCCTTCTGGATTACCGGTATTGTACTGTCCCCAGCATGGGTGCAGTACTCAGTGGTGCCTGACCAGGTCAGGGGCGCCACATTCCCCCTTAGTTATCACCAGCACGTCCTCGGGCTGCAAGACAACATTTTAAAATGCATAAAACATTAAAACATGGTAAAACTTTTAAAACCACCAGGTACCATACATCACCACCCTCCACCCACAAGTCCGTTAACCCACCCAAACCCTCTCACGTTGGCCGCGCCTTCAGCCACTTCTGGCAGGATGTAGAGGCGGCTTTCATGGTCTAGTGGTCTTCAGGGCATACCTGGCCTGGTGAAGCCGCGCCTTCAGCCACTTCTGGCAGGATCCAGAGGCGGCCTTCACAGTTGGTGCTGACCAGGTACCCTCTTTGTGGTGGAGAGCCAGGCCCCATAAACAGGCATGCTCTCTGGTTGCAGGCGAGCCAAGCCCCTAAACAGGCTGGCTCTGGTGGTGGTACCTCTGGGGTAACTATGTACACTGCGAGAGTTTGTGGCTATAGCCAGTTCATAGCCTTAAGGTTCATGGGTTTCTCACATTAGTTCATGTGGGCACATGCTTAAACTTATAAACGTTGCAAACTGGTCAAAACTGTAACTTGCTGTACTTCTTTCTTTACTTTACGCAGATTCCTCCTCACCAGGGCTTGGGCCTGTAAGGCTGCGGCACCTGTTGCTTTCTTCATTTCTCTCATCATCGGAGGTAGTCTCATCAGTGGGTTCTTTATCTTTCCTTTCTTCTTCTGTATCTGTTTCTTTTTCTGTTGTTGAGACAGTAGGGTTTCTGTAGGGATTTCTGGGACATGGTGTAACATCCAATGCATACCATCCTCTTTCTCCTTGGTGCATGGTGAATTCCACTGAATCTCCCATCCGTAGGTTCCTTCCTGGATGTCCTCTAGGCAAATGGGCTCTAACGTCTCTTCTGTTAACAAAGATGCCTTCCTTCATACCAGGAGCTACTATGAAACCATATCCACTCTTCAAGCTGAAATCTTCTACTACACCACGACAAAGTGGACCTCTAACCTGGGATTTGGCCCTTCTCAGGAACCGTTTCTCTTCCAAGTCTCTGGCCATGACTTCGTCTTTCTGCTCTGGAGACTGCTGTGCAGGTGGATCCCTTGTCCTGCTGCGGCGCCGTGTCTTGCGGGCTGGATTCTGCTGGGCTGCTACTTCACTGCTTGCAGGCTCCCAGGTGTGGTATCTGGGCAAATCTTCCTCAGCGGAGGATGTCGGGCCCTCTTCATCCCAGCGGGAGTATGGCAGCATCTCGGGCTCTTGGACTGGTGCTGCATCCACTGCTGATGGCTCTGGGGTCAGCTTCTCAGCTTCCTGGCCTCCTCTCCCCCTTAGTTCTTCTAAGCACTCCTGTTGTGGCAGCACTGGGAATGGGTGTTCATCAGCAGGCCCGGGCGGGGGACTCTTTGGCGTGGTTGCTGCAGAAGTCGCCTTGGGGGTGTGCGGAGGGAGCAGATACCGATCCACCATCTCCTGTGGGAACTGGGCCTCTAGATCAGCCTTCAGCTTCCAGTATGCGGGGTCCTCTCCTATCAGGGACTTCCTAACAGGGACTTCCTTAGACTGGGGAGCGGTGTCTGCTCTGGCCTTGCAGGCCGGGGTAAACAGAGGTACATTCTTATCTTGGCGGGCCGCGCCTGACATGGCGGCGGCCTGGTCTTGGCGGGCCGCGCCCTGCATGGCGGCGGCCTGGTCTTGGCGGGCCGCGCCGGGCATGGCGGCGGCCTGGATCAGCGTCGCTGTGTCAATCAGGGTCGCAGCTGGAGTCTTAGCGGGCATCGCTACTGTGGCCGGTTCTTGGCGGGCCGGGCAGGGCATCGCTGCGGCGGCCTGAATTGGCGTCGCAGCTACGATGGGATCTGTGCAGGCTGGGCTGGGCGTCGCTGCAGCGATCGGAGCTTGGCGGGCCGCACCTGGCGTGGCTGCGGCCTGGTTCAGCACCTCACTTGCGGCGCGGACGAGCGTCGCTGCTGCGGTGGGGTCTTGGCGGGCCGGGCCTAGCAAGGCGGCGGCCTGGGTCAGCGTCACACCTGCGGCATGGATAAGGGTCGCGGTGGCAGCCGGATCTTTGCGGGCCGGGCAAGGCATCGCTGCGGCGGCCTGGGCTTGGCGGGCCGGGCAGGGCGTCGCTGCTGCGGCCTGGTCCAGTGTCGCCGCGCCGGGCGCCTCTTCAGGGACCGCGGGCGTGGCAGCAGGGGTCGGGGCACTCGCGCTGGCAGGGGCAACACTGGACTCACCCATCGGTGGCACCATCGGGGTCTGAGTCGTCGCCGCTCGGTCTGGCACTCGTCGCGTGGCTCTCCCCTCGTAGGCCTGAACCGCTGCAGCCATCTCCAGAAGCTCCATGCGTTCCTCTCTGATCTGCTCCACGACCCGGGTCTCCAGTCGGTCGCAGAACTGGGCAAGCTCCCGATACCACCAGGCAGCGGAGCCTGGTTCTGGGTTTCTGCGTTCAGACGCCATTTCCTCTGCGCCTTCTTCTGCACGATTTCCCAGCAGTGGACTCGTCGCTGCCTCCAGTAGCAGGCTCTTCAGTTTCTGCTCTGCCTCTTCCAGCAGCAGGCTTCTGGCTCCCTTTCTGTCCCGACGTCTCTGAACGCCTCCGCTCTCTTCACTTGCGAGGTCAGGACTCTGCAGGGGATCTCTGGGTAGCCACACCTCTTCGTGGGCGGTAACTTCTCCCAGCGCGGGCTGCTGTTGTTTTTCAGCGCGCTTTTCATGGTGGCAATATGGCGGCGCTTCCAATTTTCCAAGCGGACCGCCCAGGCACATGGTCACCTGTCTGAACAGGTCTAGTCCTTATCCTGTTCGTGACGCCAGATGTGAAGCCCCACAAGTGCAGTGTCGGTGCATTACCTTCAGGGACTCCACTCAGCTGGATCTTATCACAGGTAGGAGATCTTCTATTTAGGATTGTCGTGACGCCACTCTCAGAATCGCGGTCAGTGGGGACCGCCACTGCAGATTAAGGGATGCCTGGGGCTGATGGTGGGTGCAGTCAGTTGTAACAGCCCCCTGAGAGTGAGGCAAGCCCCAGGGCCCTGTGTAGGTGTGTAGAACCACAAGGCGCAGAATAACTCCACACAAGCAGAATGTCTTTCAGGGGTTTTACTCACAGAAGGTGGCAGAGTGAGTAACCCGGGCGTAGCTGGGATGAACCAGGCTGGAACCAGGTGTCCTTCAGGCTGACTGATGAGGGTGACTACCGACTCGCCTTCCTTAGCCCTTCTGTGGTTTGTGGTAACCCCGACTTTTAGTCCCTATGGGGGTCACCCAGGGAAGTAGCTGCTCCCCTCGTTTGTTTGCCGTTTGCTTGTCGCCTGGACCAGATCACTCCAGCTGCTTGCCTCCTGTGAACTATGGGCCCTAACTGTGGCTACGTGGCTGCGGCTTTTGTGGTGTTGTGGCGTGGGCTTTAAGGGCCCCACACCGGCAGGTTTAGCAAGGAAAGGTGGATCTATCCCCGCACCGGGATCTGCCGCCCGTTTGGGCCTGGTAACTCCCTAGCAGTCTCCTTACTTCCCACTCCGTTGCTCTCTCTTTAGCTGAAGATGGATTTCGGGTAGCACTACTAGGTGACCGTTCTCCCCCGTCGGTAGTCACTGCGCGGACGCTGTTAGACTGCAACAGCCCCAGGGGTCTGCTCCTGACGTCTGCTCTCCCTGGACTCCTGCACTAAACTGACTCACTGTTCCCTCCTCTCCTGTTCTTGCCTACGCCACCTAGCAACCAGGCTCTCTACCACACCCCTTGAGTGGAGATGGAGGCTTCGCCCCCTCCACTCCTCAAGTGGAGGTGAAGGCTTTGCCCCCTCCTGGGATCCCCAGGGGTCCTCTCAAAGGTACATGTGTGAGACCTGATCACTATGCGCCTGTGTAGTCACACCTCGGTCAGCCTTCTGGATTACCTGTATTGTACTGTCCCCAGCATGGGTGCAGTACTCAGTGGTGCCTGACCAGGTCAGGGGCGCCACACTGACACCCTCCTCCCCGCCCGCGACAGATACACATGTAGCGCCCCTGAAACCATCAGGGTGCTCCAAGGTTCTGCATCCCCACAAGGATGCAAGGCCTACCCCTTTAGAGACCCAGACCCCAGTGCCGGTACCAAAAAAAACACAGGTAATCCCAGTTTTTCCCCAACAATCCCTCATACAATGGCACCCAGCTAGGGTGGGACAATGGATGGTAACCAAGACGTGGAGCCAATCAAGTCCACTAGTTGACCAGGTGGGAGGTGCAGACTGTGGAGAGTAGTCAGTGTGAGTTGACAGTAGGAGAGTGATGGTGGAAGCGAAGCGACGTCCTGACTCGGGTTAACGGTGACCTGGTACCCAGGTCCTGTACCAGTCTGTGCCTTGTATTGTTTATGATTATTGTATTTGTCCCTATTATGTATACCCCTTTCACATGTAAAGCGCCATGGAATTGATGGCGCTATAATAATAAATAATAATTATAATAATAATAAAAGTGGTTGCCGGTGGAGTACAGTGGAGTACTCCCGGAACTGCGCACTGACGGGGTACAGGACCCTAGGACAGGAAAGAGCTCAAGACCTACCTGGATGGGGGACCATCAAGGACTTTGCTGACCCTGAAGAATCTGAAGACTCAGTAGCAATGGGAAAACCGGTGACAGGACCAGAGACTCCAACCCCACAGGGTTCACGCTACAGTCAGGCGGACAGAAGTGGACAAACCACAGGATGGGGACCCCAGTTGTTCTATACCACTGGGACCCACTTACCAGAAACAGGTGCAGGGGAAGAAGGTAGAAGGTCTACCATTCTAGCTGCCAATACCACCAGCCCCAGTAGCCGCAACACCGCAAGTGGCGTCACATGTGAACATTATCTTATTCTCCCCTATAAATATCCCCATTACAAAAAGGGCCCAGGGCACAGAATCGGGCGACGGCCACCACCGTGACATTCCGAAGAGAGACACTGCCCAGGACCGAATACCCCATATCCCTGGGCGCTACACACACGCATATGCACATGCACACACTGATATATTCACATACACTCAAATACACACGTACACACACATACTGAAATACACACATGCACACACTCATATATACACACAAACGTATACACTCAAATACACACACACACACACTCATATACACACACCTCTTCTATGTTATATCTGTCATGCTGGCAGGTTCCAGCTTTCTCGTTTCCTCCTGCTCTGCTCCAACCTGTGACTGCCACCCCTCTTGCTCCTGAGCCGTCACTAGCGACAGCTCTGCTCACAATGGAGGATGCAATGTACAGCACTCATCTTCCTCTCTGCTCGTCAGCCTAACTCCTGTCCCCACAGTGAGTGACATCACAGGCTAGAGACATGGATCCCAACAGTGGGTCGGCAGCGATCAGTGCACACGGTAACTTTCACCTGACTTGCTGACACCTTTACTGAAGTCTGGCGCCCTGTACGGCAGATCGCACATAGCTAAAGCCGGCCATGCCTGACAACACACCTGTATGGTGCAGTAAAAAGGATTTGTCAGCTATCCTGTGTGGTAAAGATGATCTTTCAGCTTTCCTATGTTTTCCAGTAAAGATCACCTGTTAGCTTGTCTGTGTGATGCAGTAATCAAGCTTTGTAAGCTCTCATATTTTGTATAATATAGAGGATCTGTCATCTCTCCTATATGGTGTAGTAAAGAGGATCTGTGAGCACTCCTGTGTGGAGCACTATAGAGGACATGTTGGACTGTGGAATATGTAGTATACTGAAGAGCTTTATGTGCACACTGACATGGCTGGCTGTACATTTTTAATGAAGATATTCTATAAATATGTGGCTTATTTTATGGTTATTTTTGACTCTTATCTTATTATTCTGGTATTCATTCTTCACCCACTCAGTCTGGCTGACAGCAGTATGTGACGTTCACATACTCAGTATTTGGTCAGTATTTGATCGTATTTGTAGCCAAAACCAGGAGTGGAACAATCAGAGGAAAAGTATAATAGAAACACGGGCACCATTTCTGTATTTATCACCCACTCCTGGTTTTGGCTTACAAATTCTGATGTCAAATACTGACCAAGTACTGATCATGTGACTGTGGCCTAAACTTTATAAAGGACTACTGAGCCATTCTGAAAAGGACTCATCATGTCTAATTGATCTATTGCATAATATATGGCAATGTAGTGCAATCTATATAGATTTTCACATCACTTAAAGCTCTGGTAAAACCCTGTTAAAACCCATTTTACCTCATTTACTAATTCCGCTGTGTTCTAGATTACACTCCTATCTTGTATATAATTTTACTTCTGTAGCGCCCCTGAAGCCATCAGGGAGCTACAGGGTACTGCATCCTCACCAGGATGCAGGGCCTACCCACTAGGGACCCAGAAGACCAGTGCCGGTAACAACCAAACACTCCAAATAATCCCTGTTTTCCCCCAAATTATCCCCCATAGAATGGTACCAGGCTAGGGTTGGACCAATGGATGGCCGCCTAGAGGTGGAGCCAATTCAGTCCACTAGACGACCAGGTGGGAGTGGACAGACAATGAGACAGAAAGTTGGTGACAGGGAAGGAGAAAGAAAGGACTATGGAGAGTGTAACAGGGACCTGAGGGCCCAGGCGGTTAGTTACCGGTGGAGTACGGTGGAGTACTCCCGGAACTACGCACCAACAGGGAACATAATCCTATGTCAGAAAAATGCTCCAGGCAGACCTTATAAAATCTGCATAGTGAGGGGACCATCAAGGACCTCACTGACCTTGAAGTTCGGACACAGTAGCAACGGGAAAACTGGGGACAGGACCAGAGACTCCAACCCCACAGGGTTCACGCTACCGTCATACGGACTGCTGTAAAAGACAACCAGAAGGGGACCCCCAGCCACTCCAAGCCACGAGGATCCACCAACCAAAGAGAGGTGCAGAGGAAAGAAGCCACCAGGTCACTAAACACTGGGATTAAGGGGACGTGCGGTTGAGACAAGCCGGCCACGGGTGACCAGTTACCAACTTACTGAGAGTAAATGAACCAGTTACACTGCAACCCCTTGTGTGGCCTATCTTCTTTCAACACCCATCTACCTCACCTATCCTCTGGGGCCTGGCCCTGCTTTCGGAGGGCCTAACATCCAGGCTGCCACTAACACCTGCCCCAGTAGTGAACATTGTGCAGTGGTGGCTCCATCCCCATAGCCGCAAAACCGGAAGTGGCGTCACGTGTGAACTATATTCAAAACTCCCCTGTAAATATTCCCCTTTTTCAAAAAGCACCCAGGGCATGGAACTGGGCAACGGCCACCAAAGTGACATTCCCCAGTTATACACTGCCCGGGACCGAGTACCCCAAAACCCTGGGCGACACACTTCCAGCACACTAATCATTACTGCTAAGATGGACAAATTTATTTAATTAAAATTAAATTCTACTCTAATCTTACAAAAATCGGTATTCTTCAAAATAAGGATTTTTTTAAAAAAAAATAATTCTACATGAATTCAGCAAAATGTAAAATTCAGCAAAAAGTAAAAAAAAAATAGTCCCCTCACAGTTCTGCTGCTCATTTTGTCCCGTATAGTCATGGACATCTCTTATTACTTCTGAATCCCTATTTACGTCAGACAGGGCCTTCCAACTGTGATCAGGCCCAGGCATCCCTACCTGCGCATGCGTGTCTTAAGGTCGGGATGCTACTACCGTACTTGGGCCGCAATCTTTTAACACTCATGTGTGATGACTTCCTAGGCTGCTTGTGGCCAGAAATCCCGGTCTGGCATGAAAATACCCAAGGTTTCAGCGAGCAGTGGTGGTAAGAAGAGGTGTATATGAAATAGGGGACAGTGTATATGAAATAGGGGACAGTGGAGGTGAGTAGTGAGAAATAGAGTTGAGCGCGGTTCGCGGTTCTCCAGTTCGCGGTTCGAGTGATTTTGGGGGCTGTTCTAGATCGAACTAGATCTCGAGCTTTTTGCTAAAGCTCGATAGTTCTAGTTACGTTCGAGAACGGTTCTAGCAGCAAAAAGCAGGGCTTTTTACAGCTACAGTGTGCAGGAGCCATCGCTGGCAGCCTGCCAGAAGCGGGTATCCAAGCAAAGCGCTTTGGTTAGTAACCCGATATTTATCCTAGTTACGTGCAGGAAGCCCACACTTCCCCGCTCAGCTCACTCCGCCCCCTCCTGCACGCGGCATGTACACACACACACACACACACACACACACTCACCTGTCCCCAGCCAAGCAGTCCACGACACTGACGTCCTCAGCTTCACATGACCCCGCTAGGCTCCACCCACTTCACACTCCGTGCCCACCTGGCACTCTGCACACATGGTCCCGCTAGGCCCCGCCCACCTGGCACTCTGCACACATGGTCTGCTAGGCTCCGCCCACCTGGCACTCTGCACACATGGTCCCGCTAGGCGCCGCCCACCTGTCACTCTGCACATATGGTCCCGCTAGGCTCCGCCCACCTGGCACTCTGCACACATTGTCCCGCTAGGCTCCGCCCACCTGTCACTCTGCACACATGGTCCCGCTAGGCTCCAACCACCTGACACTCTGCACACATTACCCCGCTAGGCTCCACCCACTTCGCACTCCGTGCCCACCTGGCACTCTGCACACATGGTCCCGCTAGGCTCCGCCCACCTGGCACTCTGCACACATGGTCCCGCTAGGCTCCGCCCACCTGGCACTCTGCACACATGGTCCTGCTAGGCTCCGCCTACCTGTTACTCTGCACACATGGTCCCGCTAGGCTCCACCCACCTGACACTCTGCACACATTACCCCACTAGGCTCCGCCCACCTGGCACTCTGCACACATGGTCCCGCTAGGCTCCGCCCACCTGGCACTCTGCACACATGGTCCCGCTAGGCTCCGCCCACCTGTCACTCTGCACACATGGTCCCTCTAGGCCCCACCCACCTGTCACTCTGCACACATGGTCCCGCTAGGCTCCGCCCACCTGGCACTCTGCACACATGGTCCCGCTAGGCTCCGCCCACCTGGCATTCTGCACACATGGTCCCGCTAGGCTCCACCCACCTGACACTCTGCACACATTACCCCGCTAGGCTCCGCCCACCTGGCACTCTGCACACGTCGTCCCGCTGGGCTCCACCCTTTTGTCACTCTGCACACATGGTCCCGGTATGCTCCGCCCACCTGGCACTCTGCACACATTTTCCCGCTAGGCTCCGCCCACCTGGCACTCTGCACACATGGTCCCGCTCGGCTAACCTGCGGTGATGAAGTCCCGACCTCAGCGCTGTCACTGTCCTCCATGGCCGCCGCTTGTCACATCACCTTCTCTCGCTTCCGACCCGAGACTGACTAGCGGTGACGTCACGGGCCGCTCGCGATACTTGGCTGTGAAGATGATTGAAGTCAGTGTGCAGGAGATCAGCGCAGGTAATGTACCTCGCTGACAGCGGCACTTGTCATGCCCTGCAGTGACCTGGGCTGACCCATTGATGTTAGCTCAGGTGACTGCATTGCTCTCCCAGCCAATGGGGAACATCCTGCTCTTCATTGACTGGGACAGTGTGGATCATCATGGCAACCCCTTGGATTACAGCAGACCTGGATTTGTTTGTCTTTCTAATAAATTGGTTAAAGAGGGAATGTATTGGGGAGTGTTTTTTCAAATAAAAATGTGTTTGTCGTCTATTTTTTTTATTACTGACTGGGTTGGTGATGTCGGGTATCTGATAGACGCCTGACCTCACCAACCCCAGGGCTTGGTGCCAGGTGACATTACACATCGGGTATTAACCCCATATTTTACCCCGTTTGCCACCGCACCAGGGCACGGGATGAGCTGGGGCGAAGCACCAGGATTGGCGCATCTAATGGATGCGCCACTTCTGGGGCGGCTGCGGCCTGCTATTTTTAGGCTGGGGAGAGTCCAATAACCATGGACCTCCCTAGTCTGAGAATATCAGACCCCAGCTGTCTGCTTTACCTTGGCTGGTGATCCAATTTTGGGGGGACCCCTACGTGTTTTGTTTTTTTTTAATTATTTATTTAATTTAAAATAACAGCGTGGGGTGCCCTCAGTTTTGGATTACCAGCCAAGGTGAAGCTGCCAGCTGTGGTCTGCAGGCTGCAGCCGTCTGCTTTATCCTAGCTGGCTACAAAAATAGGGGGAACCCTACGTCATTTTTTTTTTCATTTTTTTGGCTAAATACAAAGCTAAGCACCCCTTAGTGCCACATGAAAGGCACCAAAGGGTGCAAAATTACAAAATGCAGGAGAGTGGGACATTATGTTCCTTTCTGCCATTATAATGACAGAAAAGACTGATATGAAGTGTACAAGCAAAAGAAAATCACCAGAGCGCTCTACGCTGTGAAAAGCAGTAGAAAATGGCACTGGAGTGAACATGTGACCGCCTCATGTAGGATGAAGCTATGGATCCTGGGTAAATTTATGTATTTTCCCTCCTTCAGTTTTTTTGCAGTACACAAAAAAAACGGAAGGCACACGGATGACAAACAGATGACATACGGACCGTCTACGGAACGGAAACGCATGCCACACGGATGCACCCGTGAAAAAAAACGGACTGTTTTTTGCAAACCACAAAAATGGATCGGTCGTGTGAATGTAGCCTTATTCTGGTTTGCCGTTTATAAACAGCAGGCAGAAATAAGTGAATAGCGCCCCCCCAGCGTCAGAAAATCTCCGGGGTTTCAGGGCTAGCTGAGACCCTGGAGATCATGATTCAGGACGTTTTTTCCGGTCCCCGCTCACGTGATCACAGGTATACACCGTATACCGATGATCACGTTACAGTAAATGACAGCGCCGGTAAAAAATTATTTATCTCCCATCTGGCATGAACAAACATGATAAATCTCCTACCCGGTCCCCTCCGGTCCCCCGGTGTCGTCAAAGTGCCCCCCCTGATGCCCTGCCAGAAATCCAAGATGGGCGCGCGCACAGCAGCGCGCCGGCCGCATTCACCCTACTCCTCTGATTTCTGTCGCATGTGCCATGTACCAAACTCCTCCCCAGGCCCTGCCAGGTCACCCCCTACAACCCCACCGGTGTTCCCCGGTGTCCCACGGTAACTGTGCAGCGTTGATCCCCCCACGGCCCTCTCCTTCACAATAGACGCTGCCGCATGCACAGAGCCGCTGTCAGCTCAGCTTCCTGTGTTCAGACACAGTGAGTGGTGGTTATGCATCTGTAAGCTAAATGGGTGGCACGGTGGCTCAGTGGTTAGCACTCCAGTCTTGCAACGCTGAGATCCTGGGTTCAATTCTCACCATGGGCACCATCTGCAAGTAGTTTGTATGTTCTCCCTGTGTTTGCGTGGGTTTCTTCTGGGTACTCCGGTTTCCTCCCACACTCCAAAGACATAGAGCGCTATGGAATTAATAACGCTATATAAATGAATTAATTATTATTATTACTGCAATGCGCTGCTCATGAGGTAAGGAACATAATTGATCAGGAGAGCTATATACTACATTTCCAAATGGAGGGATTTGCTTTTATAGTTTCCCTGCTGAACGACTACCAAACATGAGAGTCCGTTATACGCCACAAGAAAACACATCTAAATAGCGAGCTCTGTTGTTAAGTATTCATTCAGCTGGATAACTGGACTTAAAGGGGTATTCCATCTCCAAGATCCTATCCCCAATATATAGTAGGTGGAATAGCAATAATATCAGCAAATACCAATATTTGGAAATGTAGAATAGTTCTCCTGATTAGGCATGCCCTTACCTCATGAGCAGGGCATTGCAGCTTTGGTAGCAACCATTACGACATGGACTCTGCTGCTGTGGACCCGGGGAGAGTGAGTGCAGATTCATTGCACCCACACTCCTCACATGAAGGGTCCGCACTCCTAGAAAATGGGGGATACGTTCCCTGAGTGTCTCCCCCCCATATTCTAGACGGTCCAGAGTCGTCGTGGGACCCCTTTATTTTTTTTCTTACAATATATTGGTGAAAGAGGAAATGTTTTGGGGACTGTTTTTTCAAATAAATTTCTTTTGTCGATTTTTTTTTTGTTAGTACTGACAGTTAATGATGTTGGGTATCTAATAGATGCCATGACATCACAAACTGCTGGGCTTGATCTCAGGTGACTATACAGCTAGTATCAGGGCACGGGATGAGCTGGGGTGAAGCGCCAGGATTGGCGCATCTAGTGGATACGCCACGTCTGGGGTGCCTGCGGCCTGCTATTTTTAGGCTGTGAAGGCCCAATAACTATGGACCTTCCCACCCTGAGAATACCAGACCACAGCTGTCCGCTTTACCTTGGCTGGTGATCCAATTTGGGGAGACCCTACTTTTTTTGTGTAATTATTAATATTTATAAAATAATTATAAAAAAAGAGCCTGGGGCGACCTCCACATTGGATCCCCAACCACGGTAAAGCTGCCAGCTGTGGTTTTCAGGCTACAGCCGTCTGCTTTACCCTAGCTGGCTATCAAAAATGGGGGGACCCAACGTCATTTTTTTTTAACTATTTTTTAAATAGAAAAAATTAATGGGCTTCCCTGTATTTTTATTGCCAAACAAGGTAACGGCAGGCAGATGGGGGTGGCAACCCATAGCTGTCTGCTTTATCTGCGCTGAGAATCAAAAATACCGCGGAGCGCTACGTCATTTTTTTTAAAGATTTATTTTTACAGCACTGTGATGTCCAGCAATCAAAATACAGGGAAGCCCATATTGTTTTTAGTTATTTAAATAAATAATTAAAAAAAATATATATGGGCTCCCGCTGCATTTTTTGTATTGCTAGCTAAGGGTAATCCAAGCACTACTTGCTGCTAACCTCCACTGCTTGGTGTTACCTTCACTGGCAATGGAAAATCCAGGGAAGCATTTTTTATTTTTTTTGCCAAAAAACTACAAAAAAAGGACGTGAGCTTCGCCATATTTTTGTATGCTAGCCAGGTATAGCAGGCAGGTGCTGGAAGAGTTGGATACAGCGCCAGAAGATGGCACTTCTATGAAAGTGCCATTTTCTGAGGCGGCTGCAGACTGCAATTCGCAGCAGTGGGGCCCAGAAAGCTCAGGCCAACCTGTGCTGCAGATTCCAATCCCCAGCTGCCTAGTTGTACCTGGCTGGACACAAAAATGGGGCGAAGCCTACGTCATTTGTTTTCTAATTATTTCATGAAATTCATGAAATAATAAAAAAAGGGCTTCCCTTTATTTTTGGTTCCCAGCCGGGTACAAATAGGCAACTGGGGGTTGGGGGCAGCCGTACCTGCCTGCTGTACCTGGCTAGCATACAAAAATATGGCGAAGCCCACATAATTTTTTCAGGGGGCAAAAAACTTCTGCATACAGTCCTGGATGGAGTATGCTGAGCCTTGTAGTTCTGCAGCTGCTGTCTGTATGGAGAAGAGCAGACAGCAGCTGCAGAACTACAAGGCTCAGCATACTCCATGCAGGACTGTATGCAGAAGTTTTTTGCCCACCAAAAAAATGACGTGTGCTTCGCCATATTTTTGTATGCTAGCCAGGTACAGCAGGCAGCCACGAGCTGCCTCCAACCCCCAGTTGCCTATTTGTACCCGGCTGGGAACCAAAAATATAGGGAAGCCCGTTTTTTTTTTAATTATTTCACTTATTTCATGAAATAATTAAAAAACAAATGACGTGGGCTTCGCCCCATTTTTGTGTCCAGCCAGGTACAACTAGGCAGCTGGGGATTGGAATCCGCAGCACAGGTTAGCCCGAGGTTTCTGGGCGCCTCTGCTGCGAATTTCAGTCCGCAGCCGCCCCAGAAAATGGCGCTCTCATAGAAGCGCCATCATCTGGCGCTGTATCCAACTCTTCCAACAGCCCTGGAGCCGGGTGGCTTGTTGGGTAATCATGAGTTAATACTGGCTTTGTTTTACTAGCCAGTATTAAGCCAGAGATTCTTAATGTCAGGCACGTTTGACCCGGCCATTAAGAATCTCCAATAAAGGGTTAAAAAAAAACACCACACAGAGAAAAAATACTTTAATAGAAATAAATACACAGACACATTAGAGACTCCATCTTTATTACCCCCTGTCAGCCCTCCACGATCCATGGTCTTCTGTCTTTCTCGTTCAACAAATGCAGCTCTGCTACATCACTGCTGCATGGGGGAAGACGCTGCTTCCCGTGCAGCCTTCACTCCATGAAGGCTGCACGGGAAGCAGCGTGCAGCCTTCACTCCGTGAGAGATCAGTGCTCCTAGCGGTAACAGCGGTAACGCTGACAGACGCGTTACCATAGCAACAGGGCTCCGATCATGTGATTCCCGGAGCCGCGGTTAGCGGTGACGTCACCGCTAACTACGTTGCTATGGCAATGGTGATCTCCGTTAATGACCGGCTGTGTCAGCCGGTCCCTAACGGAATGGGGAGTCGACCGTGTGCTAGAGCATGTCGCCGGTACACGGCGATACACAAATGTGCACCGTGTACCGGAGAGTGCAATGACAGGTCCTACATGACGCGTCATAGTCATGTGACCAGTCTGTAGCCAATGAGATAATAGCCAGGTGACTGGTCACATGGCTATTTTGACGTCACGATAGGTCCTGCATCACTGCTGGCAGTGCTGTTTACCGTGAGGATTCAGCGATCATCGGATGGAATAGCGGCAGGAGACAGAGTGCAGGAGGGATCGCGGGGACCGGTAAGTGTTATGGCAATGTTTATTAACTGTATGTGTACATTTATAATGCGTTTTTATGTGTTTGTGATTGCCTCCCATTATATCCTATTGGTTCGAGTTCGGTTCGTCGAACGTTTGCCGAACTGAACTCGAACGAGACCTCCGTTCGACGAACCGAACTCGAGCCGATCCACGGCTGGTTTGCTCATCTCTAGTGAGAAATTAATTGGTTTTTTTTCTGCACCTTATGTTTAGAGCACAATAAAGGACATTCAATTCACGGAAAATAAATTTGCTACAATCCATCGAATTTTGCGAATAGGGATGGAATCTAGACACACAGATGAAGAACTGTGAATTGACAGACCTGAATGCACTCTTGATCTATGAACTGTGAATATTAGGAGGACCTGTTCTTTTGTACTGTTTCAAGAGGTTGTCCAAGAAAAATATTAAAGTCTCCATAGGCTTTCAAATATTGAAAACAATCTCGCCTTCCCCAGGTCTACTGCTGTCTCTCTGCCCCTGTCCTGGTCTTTTTTGATTGACTGCAATGGTAACATCATAACTGCAGTGCGTGTGACTGCTGCAGCCAATCAATAGACACAGCGTTAATGCCGATGTAAATAGCATGAGTCACTGAATACAATAAAAACAATCCCCCCCCCAAAAATGTCGGTATTGCATTTTTTCATCGTTTCATCCCACTTGTATTTTTTTTCCCTGTTTGACACCATTCATTTTAACAAATAATGTACTGAAATTCAAAACTTGTCCTGCTAAAAACAAGTCTTCATACATCTATGTTGACAGAAAATTATAAAAGTTATGCATTTTGGAAAAAAGGGAGGAAAAACGAAAGAGCAAAAAATGAAATATGTCTTGGTCCTTAAAGGATTATACTATAAAACAAGGTAAGTTGCAAAAGCCTGTATACCCATTTAGGCCTCTTTCACACGCTCGTGAAAAATCACACATGTTTTTCACGGACGTGTCAGAGGTGCTTTTTACCCCTCTGTGAGCCGTGTTTATGGCCTACATGTGTTCTCCGTGTGTTATCCGTGATAACACACGGAGAACGGGAACTTTCTGCTCACCTGTCCCTGGCATCGCTGTCCGTGGTGCTGATCTTCGGTGTCCGGTCCTGCCAACTTCCCGCTGCTGCAGCTTCCGGCCGCAGTGAAGGGAATATTCAATGAGCATAATGAGCGGCGGTCGGAAGCAAGTGAAAGCAGCGGCAGGGACAGGAGGGTTGGAGAAGGTGAGTAAAGTTTTTTTTTTATTTCCTCAGACACGTGTGTTTTCTCCGGCGCATGTCACACGGAACACCTCCTTGTGGTCCGTTTGCGTTCCGTGTGACACTCGTGATGCCAGAGAAAAACGGACATGTTGACGTGTGAAGCACACGGACACACGTATGCTCCACATGTACACACGTTCCATGGCAGAACACGCACGTGAGCGCAGACCCATTGATTTTAATGGGTCTACGTGTGCCCGTGTCTCCGGTACAAGAGGAAAAGGACCAAACACGTACCGGAGACAAGGACGTGTGAAAGAGGCCTTAAGCTGTTTTCAGTATGCATGACCCTAAATAAAACTTTCTATTTTAGCTTAGAAATTTATTTTAAAGGGAACCTGTCACCAGGTTTTCTCTTATGAGCTGCAGCCACCACTAGTGAGCTCTTATGTACAGAATTCTAGAATACTGTATATAAGAGCACAGGCCACTCTGTGTATGTGACGAACACACAGCCGACCTGAAACCCTAGTCACCCCCCCTTGGGGAAAGACAGTCACACCAGTGGGCAGGACCAGGCGGTTGGACACGCCCACCAAGGGGTGGTGGGAAAACAATCAGTCAGTCAGTCTAGTTTGTAGTTCAGTTTGGAAAGGGGTGTGGGCTGGAGCTAAGTGTAGCTCCAGCAGAGGAAGTTCAAGTTGCCAGGGTAGGAGCCCTGGTACCTTGGCTAGGAGACAGACGGTGGTCTCCGTCAGCAGGAGACGGGAAGATGGCTCAGCAGAACCGAGGTGGACCGGGACAGGGTTGTAGCCCGCCGGTACCGACACGGGGAACCGACCTGGAAACCAGAGCACAAACTTGGGTACTTGGACCCTGAAACCAGGACCGGAAACCAGCAGCCTGGTTAGTTAACCGATTGAGGCCAGGACTAGAAGTCCTGTCCCACCAAAAGTCCCTCATAGAAGACAACAGCCCATCGATAGGGATAGGGAGGTCACCACAGGGCCCATAGATCCCACGGGCCAGCGTCTGCAGGCATGGCTCTTTAGGCCACATCCAGCCGGGAGCGGACTCCTGAGTTTCAGATTAGGAAGTCCACCTTACACAAAACAGTGCAGAGAATAAGGATAGAGACCACCAGCCCGGGTGGGGGACCCGAATGCAACTGGCCACAGCACCGGCCACCAGCACCTATGTTTACCAGAGACTCGTGTGATTCATTGACTGTTAGTAATCAAGCATCCCCTGCCGTCGCTATACCCTGCACAGAGACACTGGGTCCCGGGACAACCATCCCTGCCCACAGAGGGGTTAACATCTAGCTGCCACAACATCTCCCCCGGGTGCCCCATAACAGCAGCGGTGGTGTCCCAACTCACCACACACCGTGGGTGGTGTCACGAACTTAATACGGTCTAGCCCGTACATCTACGTCCCCCTTTTTATTCGGCGTGTCTGCGAGACCCCCGGGCCCGGAGACACTGGAGCCACCACCCCAGAAGGCCCGGATCCGAGCAGCGCCGGCTGCTGGCATGGGGGCGGCACATATAATATAAAAAAACAACTTTATTATACTCATGAGGCTGTCCTGTCCAATCGGCGTTCCTGCTTTCAGTCCGTCACCTACTCCATCTTGTGCAATTGTCATACTTCTGCCATCCCCATGTGCATGACACGTCCTGCATCATTAACAGAGAGGTCTCCATTGCACTTCTGCACATGCTCACTTTATCTGCACATTTGAGGGCAGAGCAAAGTACTGTAATGAGCAGGCGCGAGGAAAGGTGAAAGACAGCGCACACATGCGCACCACAGTACTTTGATCTGCCCTCAGCTGTGCAGATCAAATTGCGTATGCGCAGGAGCACAATGGATCCCTCTGTGTGAATGATGCAGGATGCGTCATGTTCATGGGGCTGGGAAGGCGGACAGGATCGCACAAGATAGAGGAGGCGCCTGACAGAGATCGGCAAAGGTAGTTTTTACATTATACAGAGCGGCCTGGGCTCTTATATACACTATTCTGGAATACTGTATAAAAGGGCTTACTGGTGGTTGTCGCAGTTTAAAAGGGAAAAATCTGTGACAGGTTCTCTTTAAGAAGCATAGAATGTATATAGAAAATAGTTATTTATGATACTATTTAAAAAGTATCCATTGTTTTAATTCTGTTTTTATAAATCAATAGTAATTGTTAAAATAACAAACTTAGTGTTATATCTCATCAGAGAAATCTGCTTCTTTCTCCTCCTGGACTCATCATTCATTCTCAGTTCACAGGTAAAATCGACTCTTCAGTGAATACAGATTTTCCCATTACTGAGATTGAATAGCTGCAGCCATATCCTAGGTAGAGGGGAGAGAGGGGGAGGAGGGAGGAGCTAGTGGTAGCGGTCCTACCTCCTCCTCGCACCTCCTCTCTTCATGGAACCTTATAAGCACCAACTGTCGTCTCCTATCTAAGTAATGTAACGATCTGTCTTCACTGAATACCGATTTTACCTGTGAATTGAGATTTTTGAGAATTAAAGATTAAAGAGAATTAAAATCAAGGAGGAGAAGGAAGCAGATTTCCTTAATAAGATATATTATAAAATTTCTTATTATCATTTGTACTCTTGATTTATGAAAAAGAATAAAATAAAACAATAGTTACTTAAATCCTTTAAGTGAAAAACCATGCCTGAGCCTATAGGAAAAAAAGTGTAAAAACATTAATCACACTCAGTTGTCATGAACGTATACCACAAAAGAGTTTTTTTTATAGTATAATCAGAATTTTACTATTAAAAAGTCACAAATTAGGACACTTTCCGCTATCCTACAACCTTCATCCAGTGCAGTGCTTAAGGTTAAAGAAGAGGATTACAGTCAAGAATCTAAAGACGATTTGACGCAAAGGTTATGAAAGTATAATTGTAAGCGACACCGTCTATCTGTGTTAACATAAAATATCTTTATTGCACTTGTAGGTTTACATTTACAATCACACAAAAAAGCACAGGAAAGAATTGACAGTACGGCATTCAGTGCATGGTGTACAGGCTCGGAGAGGAAAGTATTTACATAGCGTAAGCGGAGAGATGACAGGTAAAGTGGTACGGGAAGAAATAGAGAAAACGTCTTCGGGAAAAGAGCCTATTCCAATGATGTTATTTAACCTGTGGATAAAAAGAGCAAAAAAGAATCATGTTAATGTGGTTTAATATTAGGTTAAATAGTAACACAATTTTACTCAATATCTATATCACATCTATATCATTTCTTTTCTTCTATCTACAATTAGGAAAATAAAAAATTAAAGGAGCACCAAATAAAAATGATTGTGAATGAAAGCCTCAAAATCACTGGACCTAAAGATCACCGTATATAAATGACAAAACAAAGCAGCGCGCCCATCAAATCTAAATGGAGAAATAGGCCTTCTTTATTAGCAGAAAAGGGAAGGGTTGGATCCAGCACCATTCCAAATTAGATAAAAAATTCCATTTCTTTTATGAGTTCACTTTAAAAAAACACATGAAGACCACAGATGAAAAATTCAAGTCATAGGTAGCCTTTACGCGTTTCGGACTTCATAATTAAAACAAAAAAACTTTTGATTAAGGACTCGTTTTGTTTTTATTATGAAGTCCGAAACGCGTAAAGGCTACCTATGACTTGAATTTTCCATCTGTGGTCTTCATGTGTTTTTTTAAAGTGAACTCATAAAAGAAATGGAATTTTTTATCTAATTTGGAATGGTGCTGGATCCAACCCTTCCCTTTTCTGCTGTCCATTATATGCTGGTCAGGACTAACCAGCGGATCTCGTGTACCCCTAGGCTCTAGCAGTATTGGGTGACAGGTGAGCTGATTTTTTCTCTTCACTCCTCTTTATTAGCCTATGTATGCAAGCTTGAAAAATGCCCATACACATAGGGCTAAAATGTTATGTTCATGGGCAAATAAAGGAAACCTATTAGGCCACCTAAATATGATGGAAGTGCCCCCTATCTACATAGCTGATTACAGAAAGAAATCCTTTCTCTAACATTCTCATCATCAGTGGCCATCTTACATACCCAGAAGCACCAAATACATTCACAACTATCGCTAAAAATCTCAAATGCATATTTCATACCAAATAATCTATAAATTATGTTAGGCTAGGTATACTCTGTTAAAATGGTAATACCTAATAATAGTTATGATCCCTTAAAGGGATTCTGTCACCAGGTTTTTGCTCCCCCATCTGAGAGCAGCATAATGTAGAGGCAGAGACCCTGATTCCAGTGATGTGTCACTTACTGAGCTGTTTGCTGTCATTTTGATAAAATCAATGTTTTCTCTGATGTAGATCTAGCAGTTATACAGAGTTCATGAATATGCTGGGTTACCTGATAGTACGCCAAGTTGTCCTCTATTGATAATCTACTGCTGATTAAAAAGTGATTTTATCAAAACTACTCTAAGGGTACTTTCACACTTGCGTTCAGCGGAGTCCGTCACTATGGAGAATAGAGCAGTCCGTTAACGCACTGCGCTATTCTCCATAGACTTGTATGGACAACGCACTGTAACGCAAGTGTCAGCGCTGCATCCGCTGGATGACGCAGCGTTGTTATTTTGACGCTGCGCCGGGCGGAAGGAACGCTGCATGTAACTTTTTTTGAGCAGCGCAATCCGCAGGATTTCACTGCGCATGCTCTTTTTTTTTAATCACAAACTTTATTTTGTTACTCGGTGGCCGAACGCTCAGGTGAGTGCCCGCCCGCCGGCATGCCCGGCCGCAGGCATGTGAGAGCGCTCAGCTGAGCACCAGACTGCCGGCTATTGAGAGCGATCAGCTGATCGTTCACAATAGTTTTCTGCCGGTAAAACTGTTAAGAAGAAAAAAAAGATAAAAAAAAAAAGCTTTCCGTTGTTTTATACGATCCGTAGCATCCGTTGTGCCACTATATGCAACGCATCCGTTGCATCCGTCACACAACGCAATGCTACGGAAGCCATCCAACACAAGTGTGAAACTTGCCTAAGCAGCCCAGTAAGTGACACAATGCTGGAATCAAAATCTCTGCCCCTATTTTATGCTGCTCTCATATTAGATGGAAAAAACCCGCTGACAGATTCTCTTTAATTAAATACATTAATTGCATTTTAGCCCCCTCATCCCCCTCTGTTACACAATTATCCCTATTTGAAATATAGATGATATGGGGGGAGGGCACCTAAAAATGATTACCAGAGGAATTATGAATTACTTATTCCTTATCATCTGCTATGCCATGGTATGGAGGAGTGTGAATGGCGCATGGATCAAACATCCATGCTGCTGTTTCTTTATTTAAACTCAATGATAGTAGACACTTATGTAGCAGAGTACAGTTTAAGTAATTTCAGTAACGTTTGTGTACAGTAGTATCTTGCATAATCACTCCCTGCTCCATGCAGTCTCTTCACTCCCTGTCCATTCAGTCTCCTCACAGTAGTTTTATGAATGAAAAGAAATTAGGAACTCTATACTCTAGTTTATAATGATGAATCAGACCCCCAGCAATCAATCACCTATCTTGGTTGATTATCTTGTATAAATAAAACCTTAAATATAACTAATTATGGGTAATTTCCCATTTTCTCTAGATAGTAGAATTAAGGGAAACTTTAAAAGAGAACATATTAGCAGGTCCTTCTAAACATGGCCTGACCATGAAACACTCTGTTTCGTGAAAGTTAATTTTTTTGGTTCTAACATTTGATTCTGTCTTTGGTAAGGGCTGTCTTATCTAATAAACTCATAATAAAAGATAGTTATAGGTATTTGACTAAACCACCCATCACATATATACAGTAATTCTCCATGTAGCATTGCACCAAGAATATATGAGGTTAGATACTGTCATATATGTAGATGTGTTGGCACATATTTATCTTAAAAGGTCATCTCAGGACCAAGAGAACAACTCATGTATTCTCTTTAGTTCATTGTTGTATATTATTACACTACATCATTATCTATGAAAGGACAATCTAACCTAACGCTGGCAAGCCACATGTATAGCATAAATGATCAAGCTTGAATTTCAACTAAATCCCAATATGTTAATATTCCTAATCTCTAAATCCAAATTCACACATCCCTATTTCATGGTACGGATAGGCAACTGGTCTCCTGGTATGAACTTAACAGCCTCAAAGTCATATATGAAGATGTTAACTTCTTGTGACTAGCCCGTGCATTGTGGTCCGTACTTGGATTGCAGAACATGAGTGTGTGAATCTGACCTTAAAAAGGTTGTCCAGTGTATAAAGGTTAAAAACAGAAAAGCAGAGATGATCACCATCATGGCCTCCAAACCTCCTGATCCAAAGCTTAGCCAGTGCCAGCTGATCTTTACTTCCTTATTCCATCTTGTTTCATCGAAAATGGCAGGAAATAACCGCTCAGCCAATCACTGATTTATTTAGGTAATCATTGAGGCCAGGGATTGGTTGAGCAGAATTTTGTACTCTTTACTGTTTGGTGATTTGGGACCAGTTGGAATGGGATTTGTAGGGGATCATTATTGATTTTTTTATATATATATATGTAGGCTGAGGTCTTTGAGAAATTATTTCTATAATATCTTCAGCACCGCCCTTAAAAAACACTGCAGCCTGCTAGAGGTCCAAGCTTAGGTTTCCCATTTAATAACTGCTCCTGAATGTATCATTTTATGAAATTACATAGACTGAGACTTTATCACTCTCCAGTTTCTATGAATCGCACCTTGAACAAAGTGACAGTGGCACTGTAGAAGAGACTCAGAAGGAATAGCACTATGAAAGTGGAGGCTGTGGTCCACAGGTTATCAATATCATCATCTTCCTCTATGTAAAGTATACGGGCTGTGGGGATGTGATAAAAATATGAACATTAATACCACCTAGTACATAAACCTCTGAAAGACATGGGTATAACAAAACAAATGGGGGAACTTTAGGCCATGTTCACACATTGCGTAATTGCAGTGTTTTTTTCATGTACCAAAAACCAAGTGTTTGGTAGGAAGAAAACGAAGGACAAGATGAGTGTTTTTCAAGCATTTTTATGTGCGATTTCAGTGTTTTTACTTGCGTTTTTCATCCAAAACTCTGATAGAATTAATTTGTTAAGTCTTTACTAAAATGTAGGACTCCAAATATGAGCAGAGATAGAGCGTGTGCATGAGATTTCCGAAATCTCATTCATTCTGATAGCACTGTAAATGCAACATGTGAACATACCCTAAAAGGAAACATACATTACATTCATTCACATAGACACATAGAATTGTCATGTTCCCTCACATCTCATGGAAAGCCTATAGAATAATGGACACCAATATCTATAGCAGGGATAAACTAATATTTGAGGTGGGGATGGGAGGGCACAACATCAGATACAGTTTATATTTGGGAACTTTTATATTAGATTTTTAGGCCAGTAAAAGTAGTATGTCCTAGTGTTGCGGTCAAAGGCAATGATTTAGTGGGTGGTAGCCTGAAACCTGGTCTTTTAAAAATGATAATGAAGAAGCCCCAGGTGCTTGTGTTTCCAACTTTCCTTAAAATACAAAATTTTGTTTTTTTATCTTTTTACTATTAATTAATCACCGATACAAGGAAAATTCCAAAATCATTAGCAAGCCACCTGTAATGTAAAACTATGTGGTTTGGTGCATTTGACCACATTTGACTGATGCCATGGATGAATGTGCTCTTTCGTTTCAAGGGTGGAATCATAATTTGAACCCAAGTAGGAGATGAAATATTTTGGTTTCTTTTCAACCGCCACTATAAAATTATGGACACAGCACACTACTGCACATCACTTTTGCACTGATATACCTCTATCAAGGTTTTTTCTGTTGATATCACCATAGTTTTATTAGCTAAAATGTCCAGTTTAATTTGGCACAGTCATTTGACTATTAAACTATTAGAGCATCTTTCTGAGTGCATGCACGTAGGATTAATTCTGGAAACCACCTAGGTGGTAAGACATCATCAGATATTATAATGTCCGTACAGCGCTGCGGAATATGATGGCGCTATATAAATAATCATAAATGAATAAAAATATAGGTATGCCAAATGTATTTATATTTTTCAGACATGGGTACTGGTAGTATACACAACGCTAACGTCGTGCACCGTTAAATTCACCTAGTAGACCTTGAAATTTGTCTTTTTATGTCAAGACATACATGTTCAAATCATTTCTTTGTATATGTATATACCACATTTATGACTTGAAGTTTGCACCATTAATAAACCACCATTCTGGTTTGTATTATAATCATTAGAAAGTGTATTGAAAAAATATTCTTTATTTTTTTGTCCACATCCTTCGCCCTATTATTGTATGTTGTATGCTTTTGTTTTTACTACATTTATCGGCTCTACCGATCCACTTCCAATGGCTGATGGTGATCATTAGACATAAGAGATGACTCCTACATATATTATGTACATAACTAAATCTTGTATAATAAATGCAGTTGCCATTTACTTGTTGACAAATTGTATAATTTTAGCCTTTTGTTTTTTATTTGATTGATAATTTATATAGGAAAGCCATAGTTTTCTGTTCTAACATGCCAGCTTTTCCCTAATTGTTCCAGTTTCTATCATTAGGGCTTGGAATGTATTATCGGTATTAATATGTATCTTAATTCTGGATAGACCCTAACTGATGGTTCAGTCCAATGTAAAACATCACCCTACTGAAATATTATGAAAAATGGACTATATATGGTCTTATTTGTCCTCAAAACTACACAAGAAAGGCAGCAACACACACTCCAGACATAAAAACAAACATTTTATATATATTTTTTTTATTTCTACTTTTCATTATGCAGACAGAGTTCAATCAAGTTAATGTACAAAAAAAGACTAACAAACACTGTAATGACATTTCTTCCTCTTTCTCATTCCACACATGACATGGGGGATACAAGAGGTAGACCTTTTTTGGAAGGAATATTAATAGGAATCAGACATAACGAGGGACACATTCACGGAAGTTGGTTTACCAGTAGTTTTGTCAATGCTCCTCTGGGTGGCCTGTAGTGGTAATGATTCATGGGCAACCACACAGGTATAAGATTTTCCAGAGTTCCAGGCGTCAATGTTTGGTATAGTCAATGTGCTATATAGGAAGTAGGATTTCTTGCCAGAAGAATAAGGCTCCTGCATAGGTTTCGTGGTCACGACATATCTATCTTCTACCTGATCGCTGCTTGTCCACTTGACAAATATGTCTGATGGATAGAATTTCTTAACCAAACATGTCAATGTGACAGATTCTTTTCTATTTAGCTCATCTTGGTGTGGCGGGTAAAGGAAAACTGTAGGTATCTGAGGTTCCTGGCCTGGAAAAAAAAAATTAAAAACATATTGATCATCTAGGCTGTATTAGCAATGTAAATTAATATATGGAATCATGTATATATTCTTGTTAAAGCTTGATTTTTGACTAATGAAATATGAGAATCCTATATTGGAGGTTGTGTAATATCAAAATTAAAGAGGCTTAGCAACGAAGGAATTTTAACACAAATGTGAGAATATTACATGTATACCTGAAAGAAATCTATTATGCTTTGGAGATTTTCTCTAAAATCATTACACGTATGGTAGAAAATGATGTCTCATAGAGAAACCATTCAACAGCATATGACATACCTATAGACCTACACAGACCTCATGAAGTGCCTATAGACCTACAGAGAACCACATGAAGTGCCTATAGACCTACAGAGACCCACATGAAGTGCCTGTAGACCTACAGAGACCTACATGAAGTGCCTATAGACATCCAGAGACCCACATGAAGTCCCTATAGACCTACAGAGACCCACATGAAGTCCCTATAGACCTACAGAGACCCACATGAAGTCCCTATAGACCTACAGAGACACAGATGAAGTGTCTATAGATCTACAGAGACCAACATGAAGTGCCTATAGATCTACAGAGACCCACATGAAGAGCATATAGACCTATAGAGACTCTGCATGCCACTCTATAGTGCATTTGACAAATGAATGTGTACAGACTCTTACATGGTTTGGTCGGGATTATAAGGAGATGGAATGGAAACAAAGCCACACCTGTATATGGGTTGTGTCTGGTATTGCAGATTAGTCTCTTTGCAGTCAAAGGATTATTCTCCTTAGTGATCTTCCACCACACCTCTGCCTACTAGCTTCCGCCTTGCCTAGGGGGGACAAGGGGTGCGCTCCTGAATAGTTGACAGGACAGTTCAGACTAGCTGCATAGTGGCAATGCTGGCCTGAATTGTGTGCTCTCACATCCTGAAAGCAGTAGCAGCTTTTCCTCTGTAGCATAAGAGCAGTGCATGGATACTGAAGCTCACCGGAATCAGGAACCTGGTCAGCTTCAGAACACTGCTTTCAAGTGCACACTTTTTGCTTAGGAAGCCAACCACCTCAGAATTGGCCGGTAACCTAGGCAGTGTGCCATAAGCTATAAAATGTAACATTTCTCCATTATTGAGACCGGAGAGGTACATAGGAGTAAATTGTAAAGTTCCCTATTTTTACAAGCAATTTGCAATTTTACACATTTATGGTAAGAAAACTCTGTTAAAAGGGCTAAGCTGCAACACCACACACAACCTTTGGTTTGCTGTGGGACTCTTTTTAGAAGAAAGCAGCCATGCCTTTGTAAGTCTGGAAAAGCATTTAAGATTAATACAAGTAAAATAGTTTAAAACATGTCCTTTGGGATTCCAGGATACAAGATACCATCAGTGTGTCATTACAAAGCTTACCATTATCTTTCGCTAGGGTTATTTTCTTTGGAGAAATAAGATCAGGATGTTTCACTATGCACTCAAATGACTTTGTATTCCAGTCATCAGCACATACTGTAGCCGTGGCTCTGATTGAAAATGAGCCATCTTTGTAGTCAGGATTATCAAGACTGGTGTCAAGCTTGATGTCAGACCCCAATTCATACCAGGAGGCATCTAGTCCTTCCACACTCAACATGTTGGAGATGACACAGGTGAGTGGCGCCTTCTTATTTAGAAAGATGCTCTCAAAAGATGGAGGAACAACATCGACTTGGATGAGTCCAGGCGCTGCTGATGAATCTACAAAAGAAAGGACGTTTTGTACAATAAAAGAAGTTTAGAATATTTCTTGTACCATTGATAAAGGGCTGAGATTTAACTATCTACTGTGGTGAACTACAAAAATTACAGACGAAAGATCTTTGCAAACAGTTTGAAAATAATAAATTGCCATTTAACTTACCACATGCTAAGGACTTGCTCAGATTCCTAATTTCATTGAAGCCAGATGCAGAATGATCAACTACACAGGAGAAAATGGTGTCTTCATCCCAGTCCTTTTTAGATATTGTTATAAATGAGCTTAAGACATATTTTCCATCAGCATTTGCACTGGCTTTATCTGTCCTGGTGTTGAGGGTGGTCTCCACGAATTTTTTCAGCCATTTCACTTTGATGTCATTAGGATAGTAGTTACTCATGATACACACAATTGTTCCATTACCATTCGTATTGAAGTCCTCTTTTACAGGAGCAGCCATGGTCACTACTGGACCTACAGTTTGACTTGGAACTGAAATCAACAGATTTGGTACATTTGTCAATGCAAGGACACTCATTCTATCATACTTTCTATTAAATAAAGTTAAGGGGGTTGTCCAACAGTGAAATATTTTTTTTATTTAACCATTGATTGATGAATATAATAAATTGGAGGTATATTCATCTTCAGTCACCCTAGCAGTTTCAATGCAGACCACTCCTCGCGGTTGCAGAAGCAATATCTGCCTCATTTGGTAGATACAGTACCGCTGCAGCCTGTGATTGATTGCAGAGCTCAGGTGATTAGGAGTGATATTTCAACAATGACACACTTTTCTAGTCACCTGACCATTAAAGCCAATTTTAGGTTGCAATGGTGCTGGCACTGCCAAATGGGGCAGACACCTCTTCCAGAGTCGGTAAAGACCTTGGTTATGGCCTGGTCACAGGGGTGCTGGTAGGCACGTATCCCTCGGTTTATTATATTTAATCAACCCAACACTATTGAACAAACCCTTTGAGATAATGCCCATCAAGTGAACTACAACAAACGTGATGTTTTCTTAACCCAACGATTTTCTCTTTTTTTATTTTTTTTTTAAAGCAAATGATATGAATTTCAGGTGTTTTTATCACAAATTTTTGGGTGGCATATTTTTCTTTTGCTCTTTTTTCCTATATAAGGACTCCTATGAGAACATACCATATCTAAAGTATGTGCAATTGGAAAAAAAATGCCAAAGTTCGAAGAACAAAGAAGCACTGTGCCTTTTTGGTAAAACGTTTGCCCAATTCATGAAAGAAATGTCACCAGAATTCTGCTGTAAATCACTATGGAAAGTCACAAAGTTTTAGAGTATCATAGAGTTATAGAAAAATCTTGTGACTTTTGACATTTTCCAAAATGTGTGGAGCTCATGAAGACTGGCATGTGTGTGATGTAATCCTAATACACAAGGTTAATCATTTAATGATTTTTGAGTATGAAAAATTTCTTAACTAAAATTATTTTGAAGAATTTTACTTACTAATAAAATTATATGCCCTAGTGAGAGATTCAACCTAAGGGGCAAACATAAGTTCTTGGTCTGAGGCCACATCATGAATTATACAAGTTAAAGGTAAAAAAATATATATTAAAGTTTGTATATATGATAGACGATGAACTATATGTCTGAAATCAAGATGGGATGCCATACAAGCAAAGCAGTGCAACTAGCGTGAGTCTATAGTCTACTGCAATGTTAGCATGGCTTAGCTGGAGTTGGAATTCAAGCCCCTATTTCTGGTCTACTGCTTCCAACTACTGAGTTCCACTATTTCTAAAGTGCAATACACTTTAAAGACATTCTATAGTTGTTAGAGATGCCATTCTGTGTAATTCAAGGCATTGCACATTGTAGCAGAAATTTCCATCAAAGGTGGCTCAAAATGGCCTCTTGAATATGCCAACCCAATGTTCAACTACCCTTCAACAGACGTATGTACTTTGTACTTATGAATAGTGACAAAATCTGAGGATCATTCAATATTCTTACCTTTATTCTCAAGTTTCACAACCTTGGTGTTTAATGAATGCTTTGCCATACAGTAATATGGGTCAGGGTGCTTCCAGCTTTCGGACGTCACTTGGATTTGAGAGCTGGCTGCATAGGTACCACTGGATTGCAGTATTGATTTGTATGTCTTGAAGCCATTGGTAAAGCTGTTATTGGACTTATCGTTCCAGCTGAAATTAATTGTTTCTGGAAGGAAATCTCTGGCGAAGCAACCAATGGTGACGGTAGGTTCCTGAGACGTGCCGCAAGAAATGAGTGGAAAGAGAGATGGTGCCTGCTCTGTAGCTGAGAACACAAGCAAAAGGTGGAAGGCATGAATTCTGGGTTAGGAGGTGAAATTTGCCAAAGCTAAGAGAAGATGGTATGAAAAGAGCTTAAATTAGCTGTAAATTAGCAGTTATAGCCAAAAATTAGTGATAAGGATAGAAAAGAACATAATCTATAGAGGAATGTTACATAGGAAAACACTGCACCAGATGAAGGATTGCAACTTCTGAGAAATTCTATAGAACTATGATAATGCTGAAATGTGGATTATTGCTTGTCTTATGGATTCCCAGAATACATTATACCAGTAAGAAGACGTCATACCACTCTATAGACCACACAATGTATGCCATGTTTTAGCAGGAATGAGTTTTTCACGATATTCTAAGACTTGGTGATGGGTGTGAAGTAGTGCCTGTATAAGTAACAGGCTATTTGTTTTATCCAGTAATTAAATTATTATGGAATTTTAATTGAAGTAACTATTCACCCTGCTATTCTTGAGAATTTGCTCATTTACATTCCTGTGTTCACTAATAGTTCTGCAAACAAGCGCGATCACCTCAATATGCAATTTCCACCTAGATACCTATCCCCATGGATCAGAGGTCATGTTCTTATGAGCTTTGCGCTTTTTTATAATATGACAAAATGGCAGCTCACAGTAAGATACACATGTGAAATCCATGTATGTGCACACTCTAAATGTATAGTAATTTAGTACCGGAGATATGTAGCCCTACCTTTGTTACATAGCTTGCAGTGCTAAGATATGACCTAATTGATGAGATCCTATAATACCTGCTCCCATAAGTTTCAGCTGATCAGTGCTACTGTATATAGTAACAAATATACATTCTTCTTAATTACACTGGTACAATCCTAGCACTGCCAGGATGCTGAATGGCATTTTTCTTGAGTAGTTCATATGTAAAATGTCTAACCAGCTGTAATGTATTACTACTAACTCCTCACCATCTAATGAGGCAGGCCCACTGTATGTTTAGTCTATCGGTCTGCATTACTGTATGGTTCCATGTACTGCTCCTGTTCGGGTGTACTATGGTCCCTACTATTCCTTCTGAGGCTGCCTCCATCAGGTCATCGGTGTACTATGGTCCCTACTATCCTTTCTGAGGCTGCCTCCATCAGGTCATCCTGTATTCTATCTGTTCATCCATACTACATGAAATGGTTCTGGGTACTGTCCCCATGTGATTGCTGCTATTCTTTACCCGGAGCTATTCTGGTCCAGCTTTGTGCTCTACCGAGCTATATTGGACTTGCTGCATTCTGCTGCCATGTTGTTTATCTACTATGCCTTCTGTTATGCTATACCACACTATAGCTGCAAGGTTTCTTCTAAGTTGCCCAGTAAATATTCTACATTCTTCTGTGCTGTCTGGTACGTAAATTTCTGTGCGTATATGGTCCCTGCAATGCTTTCTTCTATGCTGTACTATATGTCCTTGATTTTTGCTATACTGTGCCTGCAATATTTTCTACTGTACTGTACTAGCTATGCTTTTTTCTATGCTGTACTATACTGGCTATGCGTTCTTCTATGCTGTATTGTACTAGCTATGCTTTTTTCTATGCTGTACTGTACTAGATATGCTCTCTGTTAGGCTGTACTGTACTGGCTATGCTTTCTTCTATGCTGTACTGTACTGGCTTTGCTTTCTTCTATGCTGTACTGTACTAGCTATGCTTTCTGTAATGCTGTATTGTACTAGCTATGATTTTTTTTCTATGCTGTACTGTACTAGCTATGCTTCTTCTATACTGTACTGCACTAGCTATGCTTTCTTCTGTGCTATACTGTACTAGCTATGCTTTCTTCTATACTGTACTGTACTAGCTATGCTTTCTTCTGTGCTATACTGTACTAGCTATGCTTTCTTCTATACTGTACTGTACTAGCTATGCTTTCTTCTGTGCTATACTGTACTAGCTATGCTTTCTGTTATGCTGTACTGTACTAGCTATGCTTTCTGTAATGCTATACTGTACTTGCTATGCTTTCTTCTATGCTGTACTATACTAGCTATGCTTTCTTCTGTGCTATACTGTACTAGCTATGCTTTCTGTAATGCTGTACTGTACTAGCTATGCTTTCTTCTATGGTGTACTGTACTAGCTATGCTTTCTTCTATGCTGTACTGTACTAGCTATGTTTTCTGTTATGCTGTACTGTACTAGCTATGCTTTCTGTAATGCTGTACTGTACTAACTATGCTTTCGTCTGTGCTATACTGTACTAGCTATACTTATTTCTATGCTATACTGTACTAACTATGCTTTCGGTTAGACTGTAGTGTACCTGCTATGCTTTCTTGTAGGATGTACTTTACCTGCTATGCTTTTTGTTAGACTGTACTATACTAGGTATGCCTTCTTCCATACTGTACTATACTAGCTATGCTTTCTTCTATGCTGTACTGTACTAGCTATGCTTTCTTCCATACTGTACTATACTAGCTATGCTTTCTTCCATACTGTACTATACTAGCTATGCTTTCTTCTATGCTGTACTGTACTAGCTATGCTTTCTTCTATGCTGTACTGTACTAGCTATGCTTTCTTCTATGCTGTACTGTACTAGCTATGCTTTCTTCCATACTGTACTATACTAGCTATGCTTTCTTCCATACTGTACTATACTAGCTATGATTTCTTCTATTCTGTACTGTACTAGCTATGCTTTCTTCTATGCTGTACTGTACTAGCTATGCTTTCTGTTAGGCTGTACTGTACTGGCTATGCTTTCTTCTATTCTGTATTGTACTAGCTGTCATTTCTGTTATGATGTACTATACCTGCTATGCTTTCTCCCAAGCTGTATTGTACCTGCTATGCTCTTCTATATATTGTACTTGCTATACTGAACTGGCTATGCTTTCTTACAAACTGTGCTATACCTGCTATGCTTTTTCCAGAGCTGTACTGCACCTCCTATTCTTTCTCCCAAGCTGTACTGTACCTACTATGCTATTCTCTATATTTTAGCTGCTATACTGAAGCGGCTATGCTTTCTCCAAGCTGTACTGTACCTGCTATGCATTAACCTAAGCTGTACTGTCCATGCTATACAATTCTCTATATTGTACCTGCTATGCTGAGCTGGCTATGCTATGCTTTATATCATGTTGTAGTATACCTGCTATGCTATTCTCTATATTGTACCTACTATGCTGAACTGGCTATGCTTTCTCCAAGCTGTACTGTACCTGCTATGCATTAACCTAAGCTGTACTGTCCATGCTCTGCTATTCTCTATATTGTATCTGCTATACTGAGCTGGCTATGCTTTATCTCATGTTGTGGTATATTTGCTATGCTATTCTCTATATTGAACCTGCTATACTGAGCTAGCTATGCTTTCTCCCAAGCTGTACTGTACCTGCTATGCTTTGTTCTAAGCTGTACTATACCTGCTATGCTATTCTCTATATTGTACCTGCTATGCTGAACTGGCTATGCTTTCTCCCAAGCTGTACTGCACCTTCTATGCTTTCTTCCAAGCTGTACTGTACCTGCTAAGCTATTCTCTATATTGTACCTGCTATACTGAACTGGTTATGCTTTTTCCTGAGCTGCAGTGTACTGACTCCACTTTTTTCTGAGCTGTATTTTTTGGCTAACTATTCTATCAAGCTATGCTGTGCCTGCTATGGTTTTTGCTGAAAATTGGTATACCTGTCATTTTGAAGTGAATATACTTTCTGCTGAGCTTTACTGTGCTGGCTATGCTTTCTATCAAGCTGTACCGTGCTTGCTATGTTATCTACTTTTCTGTACCTGCTATACTGAACCAGCTATGTTTTTTGCTGAGATGAACTAGACCAGCTATGCTTTCTACATTGCTGTACCATTCAGGCATGCTTTCTATGAAGCTGTGCTGTGCCTGCTATGTTTTTGATCCCAAGTTGTAATCTACCTGTTATGCTATTCTCTGTATTGTACCTGCTATACTGAGCTGGCTATGCTTTCTGCTGAGCTGTACGGTACTTTCTCCCAAGCTGTACTGTACCTGCTATGCCTTCTCCCAAGCTGTACTGTACCTGCTTTGCTACTCTCTATATTGTACCTGCTATGCTGAACTGACTATGCTCTCTGCTTAGCTGTACTGCACCTGCTATGCTTTCTCCCAAGCTGTACTGTACCTGCTATGCTTTCTCCCAAGCTGTACTGTACCTGCTATGCTATTCTCTATATTGTAGCTGCTATGCTGAACTGGCTATGCTCTCTGCTGAGCTGTACTGCACCTGCTATGCTTTCTCCCAAGCTGTACTGTACCTGCTATGCCTTCTCCCAAGCTGTACTGTACCTGCTATGCTATTCTCTATATTGTAGCTGCTATGCTGAACTGGCTATGCTCTCAGCTGAGCTGTACTGCACCTGCTATGCTTTCTCCCAAGCTGTACTGTACCTGCTATGCCTTCTCCCAAGCTGTACTGTACCTGCTATGCTATTCTCTATATTGTACCTGCTATACTGAGCTGCTATGCTTTCTGCTGAGCTGGCTATGCTTTCTCACAAGCTGTACTGTACCAGCTATGCTTTCTCCCAAGCTGTACTGTACCTGCTATGCTATTCTCTATATTGCACCTACTATGCTGACCTAGCTATGCTCTATGCTGAGCTGTACTGCACCTGCTATGCTTTCTCCCAAGCTGTACTGTACCTGCTATGCTGAACTGGCTATGCTCTCTGCTGAGCTGTACTGAACCTGCTATGCTTTCACCCAAGCTGTACTGTACCTGCTATGCTTTCTCAAGCTGTACTGTACCTGCTATGCTTTCTCCCAAGCTGTACTGTACCTGCTATGCTATTTTCTATATTGTACCTGCTATACTGAGCTGGCTATGCTTTCTGCTGAGCAGTACGGTACTGTGCTTTCTACCAAGCTGTAGTATATGGGCATACTTGCTAGCCTGCACTGGGATTTGTAGAGCTGTATTGTCCCTGCTTTCTGTAAAGCTGTACTGTACTGGTTGTGCTTTGTTCTGAGCTGTACTGTAATTGCTGTGCTTTCTAGCAATCTGTACTGTAGCTGCTGTGCTTTTTGCTATGCTATTAACTATACTGTAGTTGCTATACTATACTGTCATGCAATCTGCTGAATTATATTGCTATGCCTACTGTCAAGTATTTTCTATGCTTTCTGCCAAGATTTATTTTACTTGCTATGATTTGCTGAACTGTATTGTTCTGGCTATGCTTTCTGCTGATCTGTATGCTACCCGCTATTCCTTTTGGTAAGCTATGCTGGACATGCTATGCTTTCAACCTAGATGCAATGCTAGCAATGCTACTGTTCAGCTAAATTAGTATGGAAAATATATATTGCATAATAGATTAACAGAGTTATCAGAATAACACGCCAAACACAGTATATAAAATATTAATGCTAAAGTATAATCACTTAGAGCTAATCTGAAAAGATTTAAAAAGCCAGGATCTTGCAAACCCCATGATTTCGAATAACTAATCTATGTATACATAAACAATTAATGCTACTAAAATGATAGTAATACAAATAGACACAGTAAATATAAACTTTCCTGATGGAAAACTTTGAAATATACTATGGTATACAGCATGATTATGCAACAGAACATATGCTGACATAAAACCTTCCTTAACCAATTTTATTCTAGACTTAACGGTATTAAAAGTAGTAAAATAATCTTAAAATGTTTACATAAATGTTTACCAGACACAAATTCCTTGCTATTTGTGTGTGAAAAAAAAAGTACACACACAAACATAAATATATATATATATATAAATATATATGTATACATATATATATATATATATATATATATATATATACACAGTATATATATATATATATATATATATATATATATATATATATATATATATATATATATATATATATATATATACTGTATATGTGTGTGAATCAAATATGAATATAGATGAGGTAAATCACAAAATGTCAAATTATGGCAAATTCAAATGTGTGTATACAGTAAAAAATGCTTAACATTCAGCAGTTGAACAATAATGAACAAGCATGATAGTTAATATAAATAATTCTTGTTGGAAATTAAAAAAAATATATTTATGTACCAGTTATATTATAAATTTTATTATATCTAAATGTATTAAATTACCTAAATATATATTATATTAACTAAATATTAAGGAATTTAATATATATAATACATATATATTAAATTAACCTTAAATGTGTAAGTGTTTCAACTATAGAGATATGTGTACAGGTTTTTATCGTGTCAAGATCCCTGTCCTGTATTAAGTGCTACTTTTTCATTATATATATATACATATAGATAGATAGATATACATATAACTATGTATATATATATATATATATATATATATATATATATAATATATATATATATATATATATATATATATATATACTGTATATATATATATATATATATATATATATACATTTATCTATATATATATAAACATATTATGTATCAACATAAATGGCATTTTATAAGTACAGAAGAATTTTCATGATAAAAATATGTACTATACATGTATATATATATATATGTATATATATATATATATATATATATATATCTTAAAATGCTAGCCTGTTTGAGGGTTATTTTAATGTTTTAATTTATAAACACTTATTAGTTTTTTATTTTAAGCTAATAAACACTAAATCAGAAAATTTGTATTACTGTTTTAATGTTATATTACTTTTTTTAAAAAAAGAATGACAGTTAGTCATTTAGGAAAATTAATCAGCTGACAATCTAATTTAAGGCATTGTTTTTCTCGATTCCTGCCAGCTGTGATCATGGAGTCACTGAAGTGAGACTTTCATACCCAATATTAGATACTGAAACTAGATGAGAACACATCTGGAGGTTTCAGTTACTGCACAGATCACCTGCTAGTTTAACGTCTCTATTTTATGGAACTGATACTTAAGATAATAATTTTATCAAAATGGTGAAAATTCAAATTTGGAAGAAATCTATTCATCTATTTTTCAATACTACGTTATATATTCTTAAATGTGGCATAATATTTCATATTATTTCAGATCAGTAAATAACGTAATATGGTGTTATTGTACATATTTTCTTATAATTATTTAAGAAAGTCTTTATCATTTTATATAAATTACATAAAAAATATGAAATAGGATAATTCTATTGATCAAAAATAATCATATAACGCGATTAAAATTTAGCTACTGTCATAAAAAAATAACATTTTGTTCTATTTAAATTCTGGCATAAATTAAACATGTTGTTTTATATCACCATGTTAATTTTTTTTTTTGTTACATTTATTATTACAAATTTAACTTAATCATAATTTTATCCCCAGTTTTCATAGTTAAAAAATATATATAATAAATTATCAGGGTCTAAATGTTAAAATCTTAATCAGTAAAGGCAAGATTCACAAAATAATATGCAGTTTTAAGTTAAAATTAATCTTTTTACAGTATAAATAATCACAGCACAGACTTATTTATGGGAATATGCAGAAAATACAATTCTTAAAAATAATGAAAAAAATAATAAATGATTTGTCTTACCTGATCTGATGTTACTGTGACCATGATGCAATGTCCCCAGGTACACACAAAATAAAACTCTAAACTGATTTTATAAATAATTCTGTCTACTATACACAAGTTAATATTACTTAAGTTTTTCCTCCCCTGACTTAGGGAGTTTGAAAAGAATTGATTAGAATTTAAGACTTTCGGAATAGGTTCTATACAAGGTTTTAAAATGGGATAAGTCTCTTATGACAATTTCTATAATTTAAAATCTAAACGATTAAAATTCTAAAGTCACAAAAAGACATCCAACATAGAATTCTACCGAAATCAAAAATAATTTTCTTTATGAATTTCTGTTTTACAGGTAAAAAAACAAAACAAAACTTGATGAGATAAGAAAATACAAATTTTACCTGATGTGACTGTGACCGTCTGTCCATTTCCCCAGATATCGAAAGCCCAGTACACAGTGTTACTATTAAATGTGTCATCATTACAATATTTCCCCCAGACACTTAAGACAGTTTAATATTAAATCATGAAAATAAATCTAAAAAAACCTTAATTTCAAGTTGTAAGTGGCATAGAAAGCAACAGAAAACTGGTCCTAGATAAGGTAAATCATTTAAGACTAAATCATTTTTTCTTGAAAGAAATAAATGTAAGTTATCACATTTTCAACAAAACAGATAAGAGAATAAAGGTGTTCTTACCTGATGTTACGGTGACCAGGGTCCCGGGACCCCACTTATCGAAGTAGTCACAGTGAGACAAACTGCTTTCACTGATGACAAATACTACTTGACTAACCCTCTACTGTCTACTCAGTGACTGTTACTATATCACTACATATATCAAAGCATTATATGGAATTTTTGTATAATAATCTCCATAAATAATAATAATAATATACGTATTCCAATTCTTCAACTATTTTACATTCACTGTTAACTTGCCTAAATGCCTCATTTCTTAAAGGGTTAAACATAGTATGAAGAAAAACTACAAAACAAGCAGAAAGAGACATAAATGTGAAATAAAAAATGAGCTGCCTAAAGTTACTTTAACTTAGTCCTCAAAAGTTAAGTTAACTTTTTCCCTAAATGGCCAATTAAGTCTACCTGTCTTATAATCTTGTCGTCTTTTACATGCCATTAAACAAATTATTAGACAGGTGAAACCAACCAGTTTTGACATTAACAATATTAAAAACATTTTGTTAGGTCACAAAAAAGAGAAAAATGTGAGTATTTACCAGATGTGATGGTCACAGAAATTCCAGGTCCCCATATATCAAATCTGTTGTACACGTTGACTAATCTAGCATCTTGTCTTTATAAGAACTTTTTAAAGATATGGTTTTTTTGTTTGTTTTTGCAATCTGTGAAAATTGCTTGGAGAAACAGCCCTCTACCCTCCCTAATCATTCCCACAAGGCTTCAAAATAAAAGATTAGGTCACTAGCAGAATCATGACAGTTCAAGTGCTTTACAGGCAATGTCATAGAGTCATCAAGACTAGTCTATTGAACACATGTGCTACATTTGTCATGATAGAGAAGAAGGCACCAAGTTTGCTAAGAAGAACTTGCCACTTCATGAATTCGGCACATCTCATAAGTGGCATGCACATCCATTCCCCATGCCAGAAATGTTACTCTTAACTTTTCTGGCATATATTTCTGCCCGTGATTTTAATTAATTGTACAGACGGGCATAACCACACCCTGTTCTGCATGTCTTTCCAGCTCTGCCAATTTTGTTAAAGTTGATTTTAACTGGCGTGAAAACACAATATTTTTACACAATTCCACCTTTCGAAAAAAAAAAACAACTAAAAAATTAGCTAAAACCTTGTCTGGAAAGGATCTGTACATAAGGGTGCTGAATCCTGGAGGGGATCACACCTCCCAATGTATACAACAAAATGATATGTGCTTTTCAGGTGTACATTAATTTAATATTAAAGATGTGCGGGCACTCTTATTTTGTAGCTTAGGTGGAGTTCATGTATTTATCAATAATAATGAATGATAATTTTATTGATATAGTGCCAACAAAGTACACATCATTTTATTACTGAGCTGAGACATGTAAAGACAATAAGGACATTACAAAGTAACATAGTTCAACAGTTACAGGAGGAGTGAGGGCCCTGCTCGCAAGTTTACAATCTACAATTAATAATAATATAATAATCTTTATTTCTATAGCGCCAACATATTCCGCAGCGCTTTACAATTCAGGAGGCTCATATACATATCATATACATAAACATATACAAACAAGTAACAATTATAGAAGATACAATATTTAAAGGGAAAAATGGCAACCCTGCTCGTGAGAGCGTACAATCTACAATGAGGTGGGGGGAGGGGCAAGGTACAAGTGCTTATTTACAATGACAATCCAGCCATCTCATGGGGGATAGATGATGGCTTCCTGGACCAGTTGGCCAGAGCCTTGAGATGCATTTGGGTGCCATGGAGTTTGACGTGGGGTTATGTTCTGAGAAGTTGTAGAGGGATTAGGTGAAATTAGTTTGGCTAGGGAGTGTGATAGGCCGCCCTAAAAAGATGCGTTTTTAGGGAGCGTCTGAAGCTGAGTAAGTTGTGATTTGTCCTAACTTCTTGGAGTAGAGCGTTCCAGAGGTTTGGTGCAGCTCAGAAGAAGTCTTCGATTCGGGAGTGGGAGGTTCGAATTAGTGTGGATGTTAGTCGAAAGTCATTTGTAGAGCGTAGAGAACGGGTGGGATGATAGACAGAGAGGAGGGTGGAGATGTAGAGGGGTGCTGCACTGTGGAGAGCTTTGTGGGTGAGAACAAGCAGTTTGAATTGGATCCTGTGATATATGGGCAGCCAGTGCAATGACTGGCAAAGAGCAGAGGCATCCGAGTAGCGGTTAGCCAGATAGGTGACCCTGGCTGCTGCATTAAGGATGCACTGTAGAGGGGAGAGTCTAGTTAGCTGGAGACCAATTAATAGAGAGTTACAGTAGTCAAGGCGAGAGTGGATCAGGGCCACAGTGAGGGTTTTTGTCATTTCCATTGTGAGAAAGGGGCGGATTCTAGAGATGTTCTTGAGGTGCAAGCGGCAGGTGCGGGCAAGAGATTGTATGTGGGATGTGAAGGAGAGATCAGTGTCAAGTATAACACCCAGACAGTGGGCCTGCGGCCTAGGACTTATCGTTGTGCCACACACAGAGAGGGAGATGTCAGGTTTAGGAAAGTTGGGAGATGGAGGGAAAAGCAGAAGTTCAGTTTTGGAAAGGTTAAGTTTCAGATAGAGAGCAGACATGATGTTGCAAACTGCAGTCAGGCAGTCACTTGTGTTCACTTGTGTTCAAAGGGGGACACATCAGAGTCATGGCTAAAAGTGTTGGCACCCTTGAAATTGTTCCAGAAAATGAATTATTACTACCTGAAAATTATTGCAATTACACGTCTTGTTATACACATATTTACCGTATTTTTCTCATTATAAGATGCACTTTTCCTCCCAATTTGGGAAGAAAATGAGGGGTGCGTCTTAAATCCGAATGTAGCTTACCGGGTGCTGTCAGCGCTGGTCAGTACGGCGCTGTTGTGTGCATCGGGCGGCGCCATTCTGCTCGGCTATGCTCGGCGCGTGGTTGCTCTGTTCTGCTTGGCGCGTGGCTTCTGGCTTCTCTGTTCTGCTCGGCGCGTGGCTGCTCTGTTCTGCTCGGCGCACTGCTGCTCTGTGCGGCGGGTGGTCATTCTGAAGATGTCGGCGGTCAGGGATGCAAATAATGGCACCTAAAGTCAGCGCGTGCGCAGATGGATTTCTCAGCTCAAGCTCTCATCTGGGCACTCGACTCCGACCGCCATTATTTGAAGCCCTCACCGTAGACCGCCGACATCTTCAGAATGGCCGGTGACTCACCAACCCTCGCCCCCGCACAGAGCGGTGCGGCGTCACCAGCCCCGCAGAGAGCGGCATCACCAGCCCCACACAGAGCGGAGCGGCATCACCAGCCCCGCACAGAGCGGCATCACCAGCCCCGCACAGAGGGGCGTCACCAGCCCCGCACAGAGCAGACACCGCAGTGAGTATCTGCGCCTCACTCTGTACCATTGCCAGCATCATCATACTCTAGTACCGCCTCTGCCTTCTGTGACTCCCGCTCCACTGCTGCCCCCTCTCCCTGGTAAGACACCACCAGTTTATAAAACGGACCCCATTTTTTTCACCTTTTTTTTTCTCCAAATTTGGTGTGCGTCTTATAAAACGAAAAATACGGTATTTCCTTTGGATGTATTGGAACAACACAGAAAAAATTAAAAAACTGAGAAAAAACGGCAAACTGGTCATAATTTCACACAAAACTCCGACACTGGGCTGGACAAAATTGTTGGCATAATCAGCTTAATATTTGGTTACACACCTTTTGGAATAAATTACTGCAATCAATCACTTCCTATAAACATCAATAAGCTTCTTACACCTCTCAACTGGAATTGTGGATCACTCTTCTTTTGTAAACTGCTCCAATTCTCTCATACTTGAAGGGTGCCTTCACCCAACAGCAATTTTAAAATTTCTCCACAGGTGTTCAATGCAATTTTTCTGGACTTATTGCTGGCCACATCAGAAATCTCCAGCACTTTCTTTTCATCCATTTCTGGGTGCTTCTTGAAATGTGTTTGAGGCTATTGTCCTGCTGAAGACCCATAACCTTTGAGGCAATCCCAGCTTCTCTGACATTGGGTACTACATTGCCACCCAAATCTTTGGTAATTTTCAGATTTCATGATGTCTCAAACACAGTCAAGGCATCCAGTGCCAGAGGCAGCTAGACAACTCTAAAACATCTTTCAAACTCCAACATATTTGACTGTAGGTACTGCATTATTTTCTTTGTAGGCCTCATTCCATTTTTGGTAAACAGTAGAATTATATGCTTTACCAAAAAGCTCTATCTTAGGCCTGTTTCACACGTCAGTGATTCTGGTACGTTTGTGCTTATTTTTTTTAAACGTACCAGAATCACTGACATACGCAGACCCATTATAATGAATGGGTCTGCTCACACGTCAGTGATGTTTCACTGACCATTAGTGATGAGCGAGTACTAAAAAGCTCGGGTGCTCGAAGCTCGGGCCGAGCGTCCCAAGATACTCGTGTACTCGGCCCGAGCAACGAGCCCAATGTTATCCTATGGGAGACCCGAGTATTTTTGTGAAATGACCCCCCGGCAGCATGGAGAAACCCTAAAAATGTCACAAAAGTCTCAGAAGAGTGCTCAAATGACATGGCAACAGCATGGGGAAGACCCCTTGAAGCATTTATCACTCAAAAGTCACAGCTGTGAACAATTTTGTCCGCGTTTCACGCCATTTTTACGGACTCACCAGAAAACCTTCCAAAATGACCCCAAAATGATTTTTCATGGCAGAAATGTTAAGGGCACATACCCTATAGTGAGATAGAGCTGGTGTATGTTACTTTTTGAGATTAATACATGAAAGATTTTACGTGAAAACATTGTGTGGCACTCCGATGTCCCTGAGAAGAGACGTACATGAAGGCCTCTTGAGTCTAATGTGCCCATTTTGAGGAAGTGAGTCTTTGTAGTATTTTCCTTTGCCAGGGCAGTCCAAAATTGTGAGGTTCACCAATGCCCCTGCATACAGACGTGCATGATGGCCTGTAAACTTGAAGTGCCCATTGTAAGGAAGTGGGTCTATTTCAGTATAGCCCTTTGCCAGGGCAGCCACAAATTGGGAGGCTCCACATTGTCCCTGGATAGAGACGTGCATGATGGCCTGTAAACCTGAAGTGCCCATTGTAAGGAAGTGGGTCTATTTCAGTATAGCCCTTTGCCACGGCAGCCAAAAATTGGGAGGCTCCACATTGTCCCTGGATAGAGACGTGCATGATGGCCTGTAAACCTGAAGTGCCCATTGTAAGGAAGTGGGTCTATTTCAGTATAGCCCTTTGCCAGGGCAGCCAAAAATTGGGAGGCTCCACATTGTCCCTGGATAGAGACGTGCATGATGGCCTGTAAACCTGAAGTGCCCATTGTAAGGAAGTGGGTCTATTTCAGTATAGCCCTTTGCCAGGGCAGCCACAAATTGGGAGGCTCCACATTGTCCCTGGATAGAGACGTGCATGATGGCCTGTAAACCTGAAGTGCCCATTGTAAGGAAGTGGGTCTATTTCAGTATAGCCCTTTGCCAGGGCAGCCACAAATTGGGAGGCTCCACATTGTCCCTGGATAGAGACGTGCATGATGGCCTGTAAACCTGAAGTGCCCATTGTAAGGAAGTGGGTCTATTTCAGTATAGCCCTTTGCCAGGGCAGCCAAAAATTGGGAGGCTCCACATTGTCCCTGGATAGAGACGTGCATGATGGCCTGTAAACCTGAAGTGCCCATTGTAAGGAAGTGGGTCTATTTCAGTATAGCCCTTTGCCAGGGCAGCCAAAAATTGGGAGGCTCCACATTGTCCCTGGATAGAGACGTGCATGATGGCCTGTAAACCTGAAGTGCCCATTGTAAGGAAGTGGGTCTATTTCAGTATAGCCCTTTGCCAGGGCAGCCAAAAATTGGGAGGCTCCACATTGTCCCTGGATAGAGACATGCATGATGGCCTGTAAACCTGAAGTGCCCATTGTAAGGAAGTGGGTCTATTTCAGTATAGCCCTTTGCCAGGGCAGCCAAAAATTGGGAGGCTCCACATTGTCCCTGGATAGAGACGTGCATGATGGCCTGTAAACCTGAAGTGCCCATTGTAAGGAAGTGGGTCTATTGTAGTATAGCCCTTAGGCAGGGCAGCCAAAAATTGGGAGGCTCCACATTGTCCCTGGATAGAGACGTGCATGATGGCCTGTAAACCTGAAGTGCCCATTGTCAGGAAGTGGGTGTATTATAGTATAGCCCTTAGGCAGGGCAGCCAAAAATTGGGAGGCTCCACGTTGTCCCTGGGTAGAGACGTGCATGAGGGCCTCAAAACATTAAGTGTCCATTTTAAGGAAGTGGGTGTATTATAGTATAGCCCTTTGCCAGGGCAGCCAAAAATTGGGAGGCTCCACATTGTCCCTGGGTAGAGACGTGCATGAGGGCCTCAAAACATTAAGTGTCCATTTTAAGGAAGTGGGTGTATTATAGTATAGCCCTTAGGCAGGGCAGCCAAAAATTGGGAGGCTCCACGTTGTCCCTGGGTAGAGACGTGCATGAGGGCCTCAAAACATTAAGTGTCCATTTTAAGGAAGTGGGTGTATTATAGTATAGCCCTTAGGCAGGGCAGCCAAAAATTGGGAGGCTCCACGTTGTCCCTGGGTAGAGACGTGCATGAGGGCCTCAAAACATTAAGTGTCCATTTTAAGGAAGTGGGTGTATTATAGTATAGCCCTTAGGCAGGGCAGCCAAAAATTGGGAGGCTCCACGTTGTCCCTGGGTAGAGACGTGCATGAGGGCCTCAAAACATTGTTCCCATTGCAAAGGAGCGGGTCTCCTGTCGTTGTAATGTCCATTCTGCAAAGAATGGGCGAAAAAATTTACCACTGGGGGTATACCTGAAACAAAGGCCTAAGTATTGCAATTTGTAACGGTCATCATCATGGTGGCGCATGAGGAGAAGGAGGAGGAGTCCAGCGATTATCCAAAGTCCAGAAGTGTGTACCCATGGGTGAGTGGAGGTACATGGCAAACTTTAAATTCCGCTCTCATTTGCTGGTGGTGTGGTGAAGTCTGGCCCAATCCAACCCTTGTTCATCTTGATCAGAGTCAGCCTGTCAGCATTTTCAGTTGACAGGCGGGTGCGTTTATCTGTAATGATTCCACCTGCGGCACTAAAAACACGCTCTGACAAAACGCTAGCAGCAGGGCAGGCCAGGACTTCCAAGGCGTAGAGAGCCAATTCATGCCACGTGTCCAGCTTGGATACCCAATAATTGTAAGGCACAGAGGAATGTCGGAGTACTGTTGTTCGATCTGCAAGGTACTCCTTCAGCATCTGGGCAAACTTAGGATTTCTTGTGGCACTACCCCGCACCTCAGGGGCTGTGGTACGTGAGGGGCTGAGAAAACTGTCCCACATCTTAGACTGTTCCCCTACCTCTGGCGGATTGGACTTGTGCCTCTCTCGGCTGTACGCCTCGGTTGTCCACTGATTCATGACCTATGCCGCTAGCGTTTTGTGAGGGGAATGCTTTGCCTACTTCCGTGAGTATGGCCTTCCGAAACTGCTGCATTTTGGTTGACCTCTCCTCCACGGGAATAAGAGACAAAAAGTTCTCCTTGTAGCGTGGGTCTAACAGTGTTACCAACCAGTAATGATTGTCGGCCAAGATGTTCTTAACGCGAGGGTCACGAGACAGGCAGCTTACCATAAAGTCAGCCATGTGCGCCAGACTCTTAACAGCCAGGACTTCAGTAGCCTGACCAACAAGATGACTGAACATGCTGTCCTCCTCCTCCTCCTCCTCCTCCTCATCTACCCTGTCCTCTGGCCAGCCACGCTGAACCGAGGATATGACTGGTGTGCATGTCATATCCTCAATTTGGCCGGAGAGTTGCTCCATGTCTTCATCCTCCTCCTCGTCATAGTCCTCCACTGCACGTTGTGATGAGACGAGGCTGGGCTGTGTGTTATCACCCACACCCACTACTGTTTCTTGCTGCAACTCATCGCGCTCCGCCTGCAATGCATCATGTTTGTTTTTCAGCAGAGACCGTTTTAGAAGGCAGAGTAGCGGTATGGTGACGCTAATAATGGCGTCATCACCACTCACCATCTTGGTGGAGTCCTCAAAGTTTTGGAGGATGGTACATAGGTCTGACATCCATCTCCACTCCTCAGGTGTTATGTGTGGAGTTTGACCCATTTCCCGACGGCTTAGGTGATGCAGGTACTCAACAACTGCCCTCTTCTGCTCACATATCCTGACCAACATGTGCAGAGTTGAATTCCAACGCGTGGGGACATCACACACCAGTCTGTGAGCCGGAAGATGCAAACGGCGCTGAAAGCCGGCAAGGACGGCTGAAGCAGTAGGTGACTTTCGAAAATGTGCAGACAGGCGGCGAACTTTTACCAGTAGATCAGACAGCTCTGGGTATGACTTTATAAACCGCTGAACCACGAGGTTGAGCACATGGGCCACGCATGGAACATGTGTCAGCTGGCCTCGCCTCAAAGCCGCCACCAAGTTCCGGCCATTGTCACACACGACCTTTCCTGGCTTTAGGTTCAGAGGTGTGAGCCAGTGATCTGCCTGCTGTTTCAGAGCTGTCCACAGCTCTTCTGCATTGTGGGGTTTGTCACCTATGCAGATTAGCTTCAGCACAGCCTGTTGCCGCTTCGCCGAGGCAGTGCTGCAGTGCTTCCAGCTTGTGACTGGTGTGGAGGGCACAGTGGATGAGGATGCGCAGGAGGAGGAGGAGGCTGAAGAGCATGACATTCCGGAGCTGTAGAGTGTGGGTGAAACACTGACTGAGGTAGGGCCTGCAAACCTTGGTGTGGGAAGGACGTGTTCCGTCCCTCGCTCAGACTGGGTCCCAGCTTCCACAATATTAACCCAGTGTGCCGTCAACGAGATGTAGCGGCCTTGCCCACAAGCACTTGTCCACGTGTCTGTGGTTAGGTGGACCTTGGGTGAAACAGCGTTGTTCAGGGCACATGTGATGTTTTGTGACACGTGGTTATGCAACGCGGGGACGGCACACCGGGAGAAATAGTGGCGGCTGGGGACCGAGTAACGTGGGACAGCTGCCGCCATCAGGTCACGGAATGCTTCAGTCTCCACCAGCCTAAAAGGCAACATTTCCAGCGCAAGCAGTCGCGAAATGTTAGCATTTAGAACTGTGGCATGTGGGGTGTTGGCAGTGTATTTGCGCCTGCGTTCAAAGGTTTGCTGAATGGATAACTGAACGCTGCGCTGGGACAAGGACGTGCTTGATGATGGTGTTCTTTCTGCGTAGGCAACTGCAGGTGCAGGAGTGGAGGAGGCTTGTTCGCAGGCAGCATGGACAGAGGATTGGCTCGCATGCACAACCAGCGAAGACGTAGCAGTGACATCAGCAAGCACTGCTCCTCGACTCTGTTGTACTTCCCACAAAGTCGGGTGCTTGGCTGACATGTGCCTGATCATGCTGGTGGTGGTCAGGCTGCTAGTTTTGGTACCCCTGCTGATGCTGGCACGGCAGCTGTTGCAAATGGCCTTTTTTGAATCATCTGGATCCAACTTAAAAAACTGCCAGACTCGGGAAGACCTAACATTTGTACAGGCACCTTGTGTCGTCGTGTTGTTCCGGGGAACGGTTGCCTGACTTCTGCCTGGGGCCACCACCCTGCTTCTTACTGCCTGTTGTGATGCTACGCCTCCCTCCCCCTGTGCACTGCTGTCCTCGCTCTGCATATCCTCCTGCCAGGTTGGGTCAGTTACTGGATCATCCACCACGTCGTCTTCCTCTTCCGCACCCTGCTCCTCCTCCTGACTTGCTGACAATTGTGTCTCATCATCGTCCACCACTTGTTGAGACACGTTGCCAACTTCGTGAGAACGTGGCTGCTCAAATATTTGGCCATCTGTACAGACGATCTCCTCATGACCCACTTCAATATGAGCTGGCGAGAGGCCAGAATGTGTGAATGGAAACGTGAACAGCTCTTCCGAGTGTCCAAGTGTGGGATCATTAATGTCCGAGGAGGACGTGTACTCAGCCTGGTGGTAGGAAGGAGGATCAGGTTCAGAAATGTGCGGTGCAGTATCACGGCTACTGACACTTGACCGTGTGGAAGACAGAGTGTTTGTGGTGGTGCCAATCTGACTGGAAGCATTATCTGCTATCCAACTAACAACCTGTTGACACTGGTCTTGGTTCAAGAGCGGTGTACTGCTGCGGTCCCCAAGAATTTGGGACAGGACGTGCGAGCGACTAGATGTGGCCCTTTGTTGTGGCGAAATTAGAGCTTGCCCACGACCTCGGCCTCTGCCTGCACCACCATCACGTCCACTTCCTTGTTCCTTGCCAATGCCCTTGCGCATTTTGCAATGCTGTGCACTGCTGACGTGTATATTCACTACTTGTGCGTTATATCAAAGTGTGTGGAAATTGCACACAAGTGCACCTGTACGCTGCCACCAACAGGCACACACGTGCGGTTTTAAAAACCAAGCACGGACGCAATAATAACCTAACAGGTTTTTTTGGGGAGCGACAATTACAGACAAGTCAGACACTATCTGGACTGTTTTACACTGTGTACACCAGCCCCAGATATGATGAAGGCTGGTATACGGTCACCACTACCCTGCCTGCCTGCCTGCCTGTATACTGGTACAATAGTCCTGACAAGGACTCTTTTGGTCACTAGCCTGTATTCAGACCTGGCTATACCCTGCCTGTATATAGCAACAGTAGTCCTGAGAAGGACTCTGCTACTGTACTCCGACCTGGCTATACCCTGCCTGCCTGTATACAACTAGAATAGTCCTGAGAAGGACTTTTGGTCACACTGTTTGCAGCCCTGCAACTGAAAAAGCTATAAAGGGCCGCAAAGCTTTCCCTGAATCAGCGACACTCTCCCTACACTGAATGTCTGAATAGCTGTGAGCAGAGCACAGCGCGCCGGCCGATATAAAGGCTCGGTCACGCTGTGCAGGCCGGCCAATCACTGCAATTCCACAACTAACAGGGCTGTGGCATTGCAGTGGTCTGCCAGCCAATCCCTGCATGAGGGCTGGCTCTCAAAAGAGCGCCAACATGCAGAAATGAAGACCACGAGTACAGCACGAGTATCGCGAGATTACTCGGTCCCCGCCGAGCAGCCCGAGTACAGCGATACTCGTGCGAGTACCGAGTAGTGACAAGCATGCTCGCTCATCACTACTGACCATGTCTCCGTGCAGCATTCACGCGTGTCCGTGATTGCCGCATGGAGACATGTCCATTTTTTTCTGGCATCACTGATGTCCCACGGACCACGCAGTGGTGTGGTCCGTGAAACACGTGCCAGAAAAAAAACGTGCTTTTAAAATAAAAAACATTTTTACTCACCCGGCTTCAGCGGCGCTCTCTGCAGCCCGTTCTGCTTGCTGCTTCTGAGCCGGCTCATTACTGTTGCGCATATTCATGATGTACGACACAGCCGAGCCGGAAGCAGCTGCTGCGGGGGTCAGCGCCGGCCGGATGCTGCACTGCGGGAGTGATCAGCACCATGGAGAGCGGGAGCGCGCACAGGTGAGTTCATCTCTAAGTGCAATCACGGGCCACGGAAAACGGAGCCCGGATTCCACTTAGACAACCCACGTGTGCCGTAATTCACGGCACACGGAGGGACATGTGCGTGTTTTACACGCCAGTGAAAAACGTCAGTGTTTTTCACTGACATGTGAAACGGGCCTTAGTCTCATCATTCCAACAAGGATTTTGGATTACTCACGTACATTATGGCATATTACAGTCTAGCTTTTTTATGTCTCAGTGTCAGCATTGGCTCCTCCTGGCCTTTCATTTAATTCAACTGTTGATGGATAGTTCACTCTGAAACCGATGCACCGTGAGCTCGCAGGACAGCTTTAATTTCTTTGGAACTTGATTGGGGTTGCTTATCTACCATCCACATCTTGCTTTGCAACTTTGCATCAATTTTTCTCTACAGTCCATGTGCAGGGATATTAGCTATAGTGCCATAGGTTGTAAACTTCTTGATTATGTTGCACACAGTAGACAAAGGAAAATCAAGGTCTCTGGAGATGGACTTGTAACCTTGAGATTTGTTATATTTTTTAACAATTTTGGTTCTCAAGACCTCAGACAATTTTCTTTTCTTTCTGTTCCACATGCTTAATGTAGCACACAGACACATGATTGCACACAATGCAAAGACTGAGTCAACTTCTCCCTGTCACAATCCTACCACGCAGCATGTCTAGGATGCTATAGAGATTATGCTGTGACTGGTACCTGGATGTGCTGGACTTTCAGTATGCTGATTTTCAGTGCAGTCCTCCATTCTGGTATGGGAGGTGCTGTGATGCTCATCTTTCCAGCGATTGCTCTGTTACTTAACTGAGCAACCTCTCCCAAAACTTTTCCAGTTGTACATTCTATGTGAATAGTGTTGTTGGCCTGCATACCAGTGATCGAACTGTTGTTTGACTGCCCTCTGTTTGCTCCCTCTACTTGACATGATCTCCTGGTATTTCGACCTTGGACTATTACCTGACCACTTCTCAGTTGACTTCCTTTTATTTATTACATGTCTTCCTGAAAATATGACCTGGATTGTTACCTGACCATGCCTATGTAAACTCCTGGAATCCACTTCGGGTCCTCATGGTACCTGACCTTGGTTTATCTGACTACTCTTCCTTATGAATTACCCGTAAGTAGTGACTGGCGTCACATTATGACTGGCCTTACCTTTTTTTTGTCCATCCATGGAATTAGTATGTACTCTTTCTGACATGGTGGTGAATCTGACTCAGTTGGTCCATGATCTAGACATGGAGCATCAGAAGTTAGAATCTTCATAGACACAGTTGCAGGGGCAGTTTACTAGTTCTTTGGGTGCTTCCCGGAATCCCCCACTACCATCTACAGTCATGATTTCTGGATTATCCGAAGTGCAATTGAGCTCTCCCGAACCAGTAGAATTTTCAGGGAAAGTTGCAAATTTTTTTTTACCTTGTGACCCCAGTCCTCAGGGAATGGGTTTCAGCAGGTGGGAATAATCATGTCTCTATTACAGGGGGGCATCAGACATGGGCATTTTCTCTGTCTCCACTAGCTTCAGAAGGTCTTCGATTGACGTGTTTTTTGACACTTTAGATTTGATCTATGATGAACCTGACAAAGTCCATTTATCAGAGGCAAGTATTACGAACTTGACATAGGAAGGCTGCACTGCTGAGGACTATAGTTTTGAGTTCCGACAATGGACATCTGAAGTCCTGTGGAATAATAGAGCTTTCAGATGTCAGTTCCACAGAGGCCTTTCGGATACTTTAAAAGATGCTCTGGCTCTATATTCTCCATGTTGTTCATTGGGAGATGCCATGATTCATTCTATCTGCATGGATCGTAGGATTCGGGAAAGATGTGAAGTTCGACAGAAGATTCCATTCAGTCCCCCAAGTCTTTTTCACTTACCTGAGGTGGAACCTATGAACATGGAGAGATGTTGTCGCTATCTTGAACTTTACCTCTGATTGACATGCACTTAAGTAAACAACCGTCGGGAAATACCTAAGTCTGGGTGATTATCGAGGCTGTCAGCAAGACTTCCAGGTACGTCTTAGCTCCTTAGATAAAGTATTATTGAATGTGGAAATATTTTTCCAGAATTGATCTTTATCAGAATTTGCTTTCATTGACTGTGGGTTTGCAGCTAATTTTATTTGATACTGGAATAGTTATGAAACTAGGTTTAGGGACACTTAGGTTTGAAGGACCTATTGTTGCCATTGACAAGATGCCATTACTTCAGAATATTGCCCAGCTTGTAACTTTGGAATTCACACTCAAATTTGGATCTCTTCATACTGAGGCCATCTCCTTTTATGTGTTGGATAATTTATCTGCAGGATTGATATTAGGAATCCCATGGTTGTAGATGCTTCTGAATTTGGGGTAGGGGATGAATTGTCTGTAAGTCCTAAAACATAAACCAACTTGTGGCCATGTGCCTTTTTCTCTAAGAAACTTTGATGTTGGGAATCGTGAGTTGCTTTTCATCAAACTGAAGAATGGAGCCATTTTTTGGAGGGAGCTTTTCATCAAGTCATAGTCATGGTGTATATTGAATAAGCCAAATGGTTGACCTCTGGGAAGGTCAGATGGTCTTTATTTCTCTCTAGATTTAATTTTTCTGTCACGTTAAGGCCATAGTCTGGAATCCGTATCTCCCCTAGAATATCCATCATCCATTTTTCCTCAGGGTATTCTAGTTACCATGGTATCTTTGGAGAGATCCGTGATGCTCAGTCGGCTCCTTCCAGCACTCCTGAGTCCAAGTTATTTGTTCCTGTCTATCTGAGGTTATGTCTGTTGCAGGAACTTCACGACTCTGTTTTGAGTGGTCACACTGGGGTCACAGCTACCCAGAAGACTATTGCCAGACTCTTTTGATGGTCATCCATGCATAATGATATTAAGCATTTTGTATCTGCTTGTGAAGCTTGCGCACATGCTAATGTATGTCATAGCCAGCCGACTGGGCAATTGGCTCCTCGCCAATTCCGGACAGACCATTGACCCATTTGTCCATGGATTTCAATACTGATTTACCTGTGTTTGGTGGGACGACTGTTATGTGGTGCATGACCCATTTAGTGAACAAGCCTACTTTGTTCCATTATCAAAGTTACCTAATGCTGAAACAGTTTCAAGGATGTTTATCAATCATGTGGTAGGATTGCATGGAATCCCTCTGAATATTGTGTCCAATTGTGATGCAGTTAATTTCAAAATTTTGGCGGGCATTTTGTGAAAGATTGGGGATTGATTTGTCATTGTTCTCTATGCGGCTTTTTTTAAAAAGTTATTTAAATAAATAATTAAAAAAAAGGTTTTCTAATTTTGATACCCAGCCATGATAAAAACGACAGCTGGGGGCTGGTATTCTGAGGCTGGGGAGGCCCTTGGTTATTGCCCCGCAGCCTAAAAAAAGCAGCCTGCATCTGCCATGAATTGTTGCATCCATTAGATTTGACAATTGCAGCACTTTACCTAGCTCATCCTGATTGCCTTGGTGTGGTGGTAATCGAGGTAATATAAAGCGGTTAATGACTAGAGATGAGCGAGCCTCTAGAGGCTCGAGTTTGTTTCGGTTCGTCGAACGGAGGCCGCGTTCGAGTTCGGTTCGGCCAGCCGTTCGAAGAACCTCTTGAGCCCCATTGAAATCAATGGGAGGCAAACACAAACACATAAAAACACATTATAAATGTACAAATACAGTTAATAAACATTGCCATAACACTTACCTGTCCCCGCGATGCGTCCTGCACTCTGTCTCCTGCCGCTTTTCCTTCCGATAATCGCTGCGTCCTCCAGCACTGATGATAGGACCTATTGTGACGTCAAAATAGTATGTGACCAGTCACGTGTCTATTAGCTCATTGGCTACAGACTGGTCACATGGCTAGATGTCATGCTAGGTCCTGTCATTGCATCTCTCCGGTACGCGGTGCACATTTGTGTATCTCCATGTACCGGCGACATGCTCTGGCACACGGTCGACTCCCCGTTCTGCTTCCCCGTTCTTTTATTGACCAGCTGCCACAGCCGGTCAATAACGGAGATCACCATTACTAAAGCAACGCGCCTGTCAGCGGTGATGTCACTGCTTACAGCCAGCAGCTTCTGGTCACTCACGGAGTGAAAAGACTGCACAGGAGCAGCGACGTCCTTCCTCCCATGCAGGGCTGTCTGATGTAGCAGAGCTGCATGGGTTGAAGGAGAAAGATGACAGAAGACCATGGATCGTGGAGGGATGAGAGGGAGTAATAAACATGGAGTCTCTAAGTGTGTCTGTGTATTTCTTTCTATTAAAGTATTTTTTCTCTGTGTGGTGACTTTTTTTAACCCTTTATTGGAGATTCTTAATGGCCGGGTCAAACTTGCCTGACATTAAGAATCTCTGGGTTAATACTAGCTAGTAAAACAAAGCTAGTATTAACTCATTATTACCCAGCAAGCCACCGTCACCAGGGCAGCTGGAAGAGTTGGATACAGCGCCAGATGATGGTGCTTCTATGAAAGCGCCATTTTCTGGGGCGGCTGCAGATTGCAATTCGCAGCAGAGGGGCCCAGAAAGCTCGGGCTAACCCGTGCTGAGGATTCCAATCCCCAGCTGCCTAGTTGTACCTGGCTGGACACAAAAATATGGCGAAGCCTACATCATTTGTTTTTTAATTATTTCATGAAATTTGGAAAATAATTTAAAAAAATGGGCTTCCCTATATTTTTGGTTCCCAGCCAGGTACAAATAGGCAGCTGGGGGTTGGGGGCAGCCCGTAGGTGCCTGCTGTACCTGGCTAGCATACAAAAATGTGGCGAAGCCCACGTCTTTTTTTTGGTGGGCAAAAAACTCCTGCATACAGTCCTGGATGGAGTATACTGAGCCTTGTAGTTCTGGAGCTGCTGGCGGCTGTGATTGGTTGCAGTGAGACAGCTGTCACTCAGCTTGGGGACGTGTCTGACTGCAACCAATCATAGGCGCCAGTGGGCGGGGAAAGCACGGAATAACTAATTGACTTATGAAGCGGCAGCCAGTTTCTAAAGAGGAAAAGACGCCGCAAATTTATGACAGACGTGGAGCGAGACGCCCGTGATCCGTGAGTAGGAAAGGGAGAGGGATTGTGCTGGGGACGCAGGACGTATTCAGATAGCAACATGTGCACATAGCCTTACTGTGAAAAGCAATGTTTATGGTGATCAAACCGTTCTCGAACCTAAGGCTATGTGCGCACGTTGCGTACAGTCACTGCAGAAATTTCTGCAGCGATCTGAAGAGCACACGTGCGCTTCAAATCACTGCAGAAAATGTCCGTAGTGAAAAAAAAAACCAAACAATTCCATGCGCTCTGCCTGCAGCTCCTGCCATAGACAGAGGAGGGGCTGCCGGCAAAGTGCACGGAAGAAGTGACGTCACTTCTTAGAATGCGCGCTTCGGGCAGCAGCCGAAGCGCTGCGCTCTAAGATGCCACGTGCGCACGGCCCCTGCACAATCTCCATAGATTATGTAGGGGACTCAGGACGCATGCAGTTACGCTGCGCTACAAAGCGCAGCGTAACTGCATGTAATTACACAACGTGCGGACATAGCCTAACTCGAACTGTCAAGCTTTTAGCAAAAAGCTCGAGTTCGAGTTCAATCTCGATCACCCCCCAAATTCACTCGAACATGAAATTGGCGAACTTCGAACCTCGAACATCGCTCAACTCTATTAATGACAGCTCACAGCTGCCACTAAGCGCCAGATTAGTAATGGAAGGCGTCTATCAGACCCCTCAATTACTAATACTAAAAGTGAAAAGAAATAAACACAAACACTGAAAAAATTCTTTATTTAAAAGAAATACACAAATACCCATGCTCTTTCTCTAATTTGTTAACCCCAAACAACCAGGTCTGACATAATCCACACAAGGACCAACGTCAGTCCTGGCTCTGCTACATACTGAAGTTGCAGCACGTGGGCACATTAGAAACGTGACTGTCCGCTGTGGCTTCAGTTACAGACTGACTGAGCCCACAGCTGTGAGCCATGACATTGCTCAGTTTATCTACAGTCACAGCTGGAAGTTCCCATGGTACCTACCTGTGACCGCAGGTAAATTGACCTCAGGTGACCTCATTAAATTCAGTGATCTCACCTCAGGTAAACTCATTCAGTTCAATGAGACCTGCAACTTCTGACAGAAAACGTCATTTTTTTTGGAAAGAGATGCAGATATGGTGCTAAAATTTATACACCAAATTCCTGCATCAAATCTACACCTTCTGGCAAAAAAATCCACTTCTAAATGCAATGAAATTTTGATGCAATATTGTATCATTTTTTTGCCAGAAGATGCTAATTTGGTGCAGGAATTTGGAGTATATATTTCAGCACCATATCTGCATCTCTTATCAAAAATATGTGGGTTGCTGCCAGGAGATGCAGGTCTCATTGAACAGAATAAGATCACCTAAGGTGAGATCCCTGAGTTTAACGTGGTCACCAAAGGTCGGATTACCTGCAGTCATAGGTGGGGTACAGGGGAAGCCTCCAGCTGTGACCGCAGATAGACTGAGTGATGTGACCACTCAAAGCTGTGGCTAAGTCAGTCTCTGCCTGAAGCCACAGTGGGCGGTCACATTTTCTAATGTGCCCGCTTGCTGCGACTTCAGTATGTAGCAGAGCCAGGATCGTCATGGAACTTTGTGTGGATTACATAGACGCAAATTATTTGAGGTTAATAAATTGGAGAAAGAGCATATTTTATTTGCATTTTATTTTGAATAAAGATTATTTTCTGTGTTTGTGTTCATTTCTTTTCACTTACAGAATTAGTACTGGAGGGGTCTCATAGACACCTTCCATATAATCTAGGCCTTAGTTGCAGCTGTGAGCTGTCATTAACCCCTTATATTACCCCAATGCCACCGCACCAAGTCAATTGGGATAAGCCAGGTAAAGTACCGGAATTGTCACATCTAATGGATGCAACAATTCAAGGTGGCTGCAGACTGCTATTTTTAGGCTGGGGAGTCCATTAACTATGGGCTTCCCCAGTCTGAGAATACCAGCCCCCAGCTATTGGCTTTATCATGGATGAATATCAAAATTAAGGGGGACCGCAAGCTGATTTTTAAAATCATTTATTTAAATAATTAAAAAAAATCCACATAGGGTCCCTCTTATTTATACACAGCCAAGAAAAGCACACAGCTGGGGGCTGCAGCCAGTAGCCATCTGCTATATCTGCACTGGGTATCACAATAAAAGGGACCCTACGCCAATTTAATTATTTTATTTATTTTTACACCATGATAGGGATGCAGACAGCGTGTGTGATTCCAACAATCACAGATGTTGTCACACAGAGTGGGACATAAGTGATATGGACCATCTATATAAGGGACATAGTTGTTGGGAAAAGAAGCATGAACTAATGTGCAAAACCATTCACCAAAAATTTGATTCAAATTTGTGGCGCAAAATAAGTTGATTAATAGGTGGTGTGAGCTGTAAAGTTAGATTAGATGGTCTTAGAATACACTAGGTTTATCAAACAGCATAAATCACTCATAAATGTGGCACATTTTGATTCTCTTGGTCAAGGGTCTCAAACTAAAATGGGGTTCTGGGCCACTAATTAATATCCCATTAGGGTGTGGGCCACATTGTTAATTTCAGACTGGGGCAATAGCACAACTTTGGTTGTGAAAGAGACAAAGTACATTGTGCACCTGAATATAGTGTAGATATGCTGCACACAATAGTTAGCCACTGTGCAGTCCACCATTCGAAATATAAATTGAAAAGTCAGCACTGTACCCCCATACACTATAATTAGCAATATTTCCCTGCAAATAAAAATATAAATTAAATTAACAACTTCCCTCAACCCATTTTATTACAAGTCTCTGTAGGATCTACTGCTACCAAACCTCTGCAAGAAAAAAATTCTAGTAGAATATAGAAAAGCAATCTTAGTTTGAAAGCTGTAACATTAGAGCATCTACCAGGTTCTGCTGTCTGCAAACACTTTGAGACTTGCTGTCCAGATGGGAGTCTTGGTGCTTTTATTAACCAGATGGTTAACTATGCAATAACAACATCAACTGTAACTATCAGAGCCCCCAGTAGTCAGATTCTCCAACATTATGGAGAAGTGCCAAATAAGATCATTCACTGAGGCTATAGGATAACATAAAAAAGTGTTATTGTACCATCAGAACATGTTCCCACGAGTATTTGTAAAGACAATGTGTGCATAGTTCTGCCCTGTGTCATAAATGTAATTTGCAGAAAAAGAGCTCTAAAGGGAAACAGACAGCAGATTCTTTTTGTCAGGACCACAAGCAGCATAAATCAGTAAATTGAGGTCAACCCAATGGTTACACATGTGTACCTTACACTCTAAAATGCAATGTTTCAGAGAAAACATTCTTCAAAAGAGCGGCTGGGACCTGGGGACAAAGAATCTAGGATGAAATGTTCTGCAGTTTCTAGCTGAAGCACTCCCCTAGAAGGTATGGTGGATACGGAAGAAGAAGCTGGTTAGCTTTGAAACGCGTAGAATAAATCACATGCTCTCCACTTTTTTCAGGCTGATCACTCCCCTAGATTGACAGATTTCGACCTGTGAGTGTATATAGTGTAAGTGTTTGTGGATATTTTTATACACCTTTTTTATGAGTTTTTCCCACCTGAAAAGCCTAAAGGAAATGCATGGAAAATGGTCAAAGAGCTTAGTGAGTTTGGAAAGAAAAATCCACCAATGACCTTTCCATAGAGTGGATGTATATTAAACCCCAGTACAGTCAAACAACTAATCAGTCCCACTCTCCAATACTTTCAATAAAGCGGAAAGAGCTATATACTCATCACTGAGCTCCAGCTATTGAATTTTAATTGGTGGACACCCACTGATCTAAAATGTGTGACCTGTCTCGTAAGCACCATATAAGACTTCTTATTGACTAAAATACCATTTTAAAGGTGATCATATCCATTACACTAAATATCCTTAACTCTTTTAGGACTGATTTTGAAGTGCATATTGTTTCTTCTCTATTTATGTTGAAAACCAAATATTGAGTTTTTCTAGTTTTTTACCCCAAAAACTATTGTATTTAGTTCAGAAGATAATTCTGTAATTAGACCTGTTCGGTAAAATATTGGGCAGATTACAAATCAGTACCTATCTAATGTGTTTATAGCAACTATGCAAAAAAAGAAGAGAAAACAATATGAAGTGCAGAGGCTCACAGTCAGTCCAAAAATTGTAAAATCCAAATTACTCCACTGTTTTCAGAGCCTGTCACTTATACTTTGTCCATAGTATGGGTAACAACGTTTTTTTTTCTTAGACCATTTTCCTAAATCACCCTCTAGCCATTTTAAAACAAGAAAAAGTATTAGATGTTTGACCTTTTCTAAATAAGAGATTTAGTACCATTTATATTTTTTAAAATGTAATTAAGAACAACTTCAATTTAGACGACAATTTTACGGAACAATCTAAAATCATACACCAAAGATTTAGGACAAGACACAAAAGAAGGGACTAGATTACTTGATAATAGAGATGATTGAATCTTTTGAAATCTGAATTCAACAGGTTTAACTATTTTTTCTCAAATATTTGATTTGGAACAAGTCAATTTTCTGCAAATTACAAAACTGCAAAACCTCCAATTACCCTGAAAAGAGGTGAGCAGAACCCTGAGGTCTCACAGGACTTTTCCTAATCCTTTTCAAGCTCTTTAAGGCCACGTACACACATTGAGTATTTGGTTGAGTTTTTTACCTCAGTATTTGTAGCCAAAACCAGGAGTGGGACAATCGGAGGAAAAGTATAATAGAAACAGATGCAGCACGTATTTTTTACCCACTCCTGGTTTTGGCTACAAATACGGAGGTAAAAAACTGAGCGTGGGAACGTGGCCTCACACGAACACATTCTTAGTAATGTCAAAAGGACCTCATAAATGGATGGTAATTCGGGAGTAATCAATAGCCCACTGAGTTTCACAGTCAACACATTGACCTTGGAATTTTTAACTAAAAACTGTCTAAAAATTCTCTCTCAATCATTTGTGAGATCTTCTCGTTCAATTTTACACATTTTTCTGAATTGGAGGAATAGAAGGTTGCAAATCATTAGTATAATTAAAATATATATATATATCTTTTTAGGACTCAATGTAGAAGTAAACTATGTAATAGATAAGTGACATGAAAATCAGATAGGTTTTTGTACAGGGATGCAACACTGTGCTCCCACCCCACACATTGAAGCAGCGCTGAACAATAACCTCTGCTTTCCATCTGGCATTCCATTCTAGCATGGATGACGAAGGCAGGAAATCAGAGTGTTTTTTTAATATAATATTAAGCTTAAACGGATTATCTCACATAACTCCTTTCACATGGGAGCTGATTTTGTATTATATACCTGTCATTAATCTGGTTCATAGAGGGAGTCCCAAGCAAAAGATTTAACCTATAACTTCCATAGCCAATAACAGAGTGCATCTGACATCTAACAGCCTAATAGACAATAATATCTGTAGCCAATATTCAGAGGCGTATCAAGAAGGGGGCTGGTGGGCATGTTCCCCAGGCACAACTGTCAGGGGGTGCCTTCAGGCCGGCTGATGCGGCGGTCTCAGAATTTCCCCTGGGTTGCGTTTGCCGCCCTGTAGTGGGTGCAGACTATTCTGAGTCCAAGCTGTCAAGCTAACAGCCCAGACTCAGAGAAAGTGCAGTGCGTGGCTCCAACTGATCAATTGTCAGCGTATCTTTCAGACGCGAGGACAATTGAAGCGGTGACCGCCAGCGCTGACTTCTGGGTCAGAGCGACCTCTGTAGTGTGATCCAGTCAGCTGATCACACTCAGCTGACGCAGATGTCAGTTCCGCAGCACAGAGGTGGCAGAGAACCCTGGTTATAAGTGCTTCAGTGGAGCTAAAGACATGGAAGAGGAACAGTATGGGGTGAGGGGCACATATCTATGGCACAGTATTTGGGAGAAAAAATGGGGAGGGAGAAGTATCTATGGACAAAGTATGAGAGTGGGGAGGAAAAAATATCTGTTTACACAATATGGTGGGAGAGAGAATGGGGAGGGGGAAATATCTCTTTATAAACCACAAACCACAATTATAAACTACCTTAAAAACAATTACTTTATTGAACAATTATACTACAAACATAATACATATACTAAATATACACACTTGAATCTACATGCATAAGTGGGAAAGAATATCACATGGGAATTAATTGATGACCGCCCTGTCCCAAACTAAATGACGATAGAACATTGTTGACCATTAGACCCTTTAAGATGGTGCACACACTATATCTTGTAAACACTTTGGTGATGCACTTTACCCACTGTTAAATAGGGGCACTGGGGCTGCTAAATAGAGAAGGGACATTATAGGAATTAGTCGACGCTGAACAATGGCCTCATTTGATATTAGGACGCCGACCCCCGTATTCAGGTAGGGGAAGTGTAAGGTGTGACAGGAATTAATTTCCCACCTGTGCATGTAGATTCAAGTGTGTATATTTATTATATGTACTATATTTGTAGCATAATTGTTCAATAAAGTAATTGGTTTTAAGTTAGTTTTATAATTGTGGTTTGTGGTTGACCAACTCTACCTTGGTACCTTATATTGGAATTTGGAAATATCTGTTTACACAGGAGGGTGGGGGAGAGGATAGGGAGGGGGAAATATCTGTTTACACAGTATAGTGGGGGAGAGGATGGGGAGGGGGAAATATCTGCTTACACAGTATAGTGGGGGAGAGGATGGGGAGGAGGAAATATCTGTTTACACAGTATGGTGGGGGAGAGGATGGGGAGGGAGAAATATCTGTTTACACAGTATGGTGGTGGAGAGGATGGGGAGGGGGAAATATCTGTTTACACAGTATGGTGGGGAGAGGGTGGGGAGAGAGAAATATCTGTTTACACAAAATAGTGGGGGAGAGGACGGACAGCAGGAAATCTCTATTTACACAGCACGGTTGGGGAGGGGAAAATATCTGCTTGTACAGTATGGTAGGGGAGAGGATGGGGAGTGGGAAATATCTGTTTACACAGTATGATGAGAGAGAGGATGGGGAGGTATCTATGGACACAGTATGAGGAGAGAGGGTGAGGGGTGATGTATATAGACATAGCATGGGGAGAGAGGATAAGGGGTAAAGTTCTAATCATTAGGCCTCAGCCCCACTTGTGCTATATGATAATGACCCTTGGCTTCCGTTCTGCTGCGAGCGTCAGCTGAGTGTTATGTGACTTGCAATCGGATCACAGTTGCGGAGGACAGGGAGCACTTTCTCCCTCTTCCCCATGTCCTGTCTCTGCGTAGATCGCACTACACTCTGATCCCATCCGAGTGCAGTGCGATATTTCACATGCACACATAGACTTGTATGGGTGTGTGTGAGCCAAGATTCGCTGCCAAAATTAGCATGCAGTGATTCTTCTCTCATGCCAATATTGCATGAGAAATCAATCACAGATGGACACTGACCCATAGTTTTACACTAGTGCGAGTGCAATGCGATGTTTTATCGGAATGCACTCATCCGTGCAAAACACAAGTGGAACCGAGGCCTTACTGTAGTTCCTGTATGGTCTGCAGTCTGATGATGACTGAAAACTCACAAGTATCTCTTTATCATTGCTAAAGGGAATCTGTCACCAGGTTTTTTCTCCCCCATCTGAGAGAAGCACAATGTAGAGACAGAGACTCTGATTCCAGCGATGTGTCACTTATGAAGCTGCTTACTGTCATTTTGATAAAATCCATGTTTTCTCAGCTTCAGATCTAGCAGTTATACAGAGCTCACAAATATGCTGGATTACTTGGCAGCACACCAAGTAGTCATCTAATGATAATCTACTGCTGATTAAACAGCGATTGTATCAAAGCTACACTAAGCAGCCCATTAAGTGAGATATTGCTGGAATCAGGCTTTCTGCCAATACATTATGCTGCTCTTAGATTGGGTGTTAAAAACCTAGTAACAGATTCCTTTTAAGGATGTACTGGAAATTGTAGGTTCAAGCAATACAAATGTAGATTATATGGGTCTGACCTGACATTACAATTGTTGTACCATGTACTGCTTGTGGTTCTGATGATGTATTTCTGTATTGATGCGGTGTTTCTGAACTGATGGGGTTATATGGATGTATTTCTGTACTGCTGGTGGTTCTGATGATCAATTTCTTTACTGCTATTGCTTCTGGTAATGATTTTCTGTAATTCTGATGGATCTGGTGATGAATTTATGTATTTCTGGTGGTTTTTATGCTGTTTATGAACTGATGGGGTTACATGGATGTATTCCTGTACTGCTAGTTGTAATGATCATGAATTTCTTTTCTGCTTGTGGTTCTGGTGATGAATTTCTGTATTTCTGATGATGAATTTCTATACTTCTGGTGGTAGTGATGATGAATTTCTGTACTGTTGGTGGTTGTGATGTTGTTTTTCTGTACTGCTGGAGGTTCTACTTATGTATTTCTGTACTTCTGGTGGTTCTGGTGCTGTTATTAGTTCTGATCCTTTACACAAGCAACAATTCATAAATTGTAAGATTACTTTTAACATTGGTGACCTATCTAGAATACGTCATCAGTGTCTGATCTGTGAGGGTCCAGGGTCCCCGCTGATCAGCTGCTCTCAGTGCAGGTGGCCGGAAATGCTTATTTCCGAATTTGATCCATCTTCTGATACTGTCCGCGGGCAGCTACTGTACATCATCCTCATTGATTTGAATAGGAGGCTGATGCCACTATCAGAAAACGGAGCAGTTAACACAGGTTATTGGCGAAGGTGCAAGATGCTGGACTCCGGCCAAACAGACATTGGTGACCTATCCTAAGGATAGACCATCAACATTAAAGTAGTGTACAACCTCTTTAATAAAGTATTGTGCCGTCTGACAAATTAAGGGTTACTATGTTTTTATTTATGTTAGGAGCATTAAACAGGTTGTCCCAGTTTGTGATGAGCCTGCAGTCACTCCATGTGTCATTCCATGTGACTGCAGACTTCTGAATTCTCACAGTGTGCACACTGCATGCTGTCAGGATTCACTGGTGCTGGCAGTGAGAGTGGGAGGTCACAAAAATGCAGGTTTACGATTTACATACATGCGGTCATGTGCCGACTAGACATGCGTGGCCTAGCTCACTGAAAATGATATGGCCAGAAATATACAAATCTCATACTTATGTTCACATGACTGTCCACTCTCGCCACTGGAACTGGAGAATCCTAAAAGTGTGTAGTTTGCGCTGTGAGAATTTAGAAGCCTCCAGTCACAAAGAGACACTGCAGATGTTCATCTCAAACCTGGACAAGCCCTTTACTTACAATATTAAGCAGTATAGCATTCCCAGTTCTACCAGTGGGTAATATACTCACTGTCAGGAATCAGCTCTGCTCACTGGCTCCAGCAGTCACCTCATGGCCACTCCACTCATATGTGATTTTTCAAACTTGCATTTCACAATTAGCTTTCCTTCATATGTTTCTCGTTGCACATTGAGAGAATTATTAAGAGAAGCTCGTCATCACGTAACTGTAAGTGTGCAAATCACATATGAATGATTGGTCACATAACAATCACCCAAACTGCTTGGTGGGCAGGAAGGGGGGCAAACTGAATTCTTAGCCCCGGGTGCTGGAAAGCTTAGAATACACTTCTGCAATATCCATCAAGATTTTATACTGTACATTGTAGTGAAAAGAAAGTTCAGATGTAAGATCTCTGATTCTTTGTATATCCAGTATATATTAGTCCCAACATTTCAGTTTTACCTGCATCATGTTATCTCACTTACAAATTATACAGTTTTCAATATCAAATAAGTCTTGTGTTGGATACATAAGGCAGCAAATTGCCCTTAGCTACATAGTTACTTGTAATTTAACCCTTTCCTGACATTTCAAGTATGTACATCGAAAGTCACATGCATGATACCAGCTCAGGAGCTTAGCCTATGTCATACCCAACAGATGATAGCTGTCTTACACAGCCAGTATCTGCCTGTAACAGCTATGTCTAAACCGTTAACTCTTTAAATGCTGCTTTCAAGCTCTGACAGCAGCAATTACAGCACATGGTCAGGTGCTCGTTGTTCTATGTGCTTTTCACCTTTCCGCATCACCATTTCATAGCGCCGATGACTTGCCATTAGCGGTGACAGGATCTGCTGAGATTCTAATTTGTCAAAACATGTGGATTTTACAGGGAAGTTTCATACATAGTGTAGTTATTATCACTGAATTTAAAAAATCTTGTTATGCCCACTTTGCCCCCACAGACTCATCAGTAAAGACGATAAACCTTCATTCCAGCTTCTATTGCCATAATACCACCACTGATCTCCATCTGAGTACCAAGTGGGCATCACCATGAAGAAGCCTTCACAAAAGAACCTCACACTGATCCCACTTCGGAGTTTATGATGTGGGGTAGCTGTACCCCTCTCGTTTTTAATCCAGGCACAGTAACAGCTCGGTATTACACTAATTTGGTTGAGGAACCACTGGTATAGTAATTTCTCCAAAGGGTCTTAGGAAATGATTTTCAACAGAACAATGCCAGGCCACATGTTTCTTGTGCTACTGTGAGTAGCCTGTTTGTACATGCTAAATGTCCTACCATCGCGTGCACCGTCACTGGACTCATTTCCCGTCAAGCACATTTAGAACGTCAATGGTCGGCAATTAAAAGGTAAATGCCAGCAGCGGACTATGATGATTTGTGTGCTCAAGTAAATTCAGCGCTGCAGAACATCCTTCAGACAACCATTAATAACCTAATTGATAGCATTCCCAGTAAGTGTGTGTATTTCTGTATACTCAAAACTGTTTATACTCAAAACTGAGTAAATCAATGTTTTGAAACTTTTGTGTCCATTTTTTGATAATTTGTATATGATTAACATGTCCATCGATCCTGTGATTTCCATAATTCCACAACTTTTCCTTCTTGGTTTGCCAATTTCAATATTAAGGAGAGTAGGTTAGCAATGGTTTAATTAGTGGATCCTGCAATTGTGTTTCCTTACTGACTGAGTCTATATTATTTCTGTTACACACCTGTCTCTTTTCAAGGACTGGACTCTGCTTCCTTCCCTTATGGCCACCACACCACAATGAAATTCAGTTGCCCAATGAACTTCAGTGACTTCATCACCTAAAGTGTTTCAATGTCAACTTAGACACACATGTGTCTGATTATTGACTAAGCTATGAGTTCAAGGCTATGTGCGCACACTGCGTTTTTTTGACGCTGCGTTTTTGTGCGTTTTTGGCCGCTAAAAACGCACAAAAACGCACCTGCGTCGAAAAAAAGGGGCAGAAAACGCACGCGTTTTGCCGTGCTTTGGTGCGTTTTTTTGCTGCGTTTTGCTGCGTTTTTGCTCACTGCGTCCTTATGCGTTTTTTATCAGTGAACAAAAAAAAAAGGTCTGATGTCATTTCCTTCTTCAATGTGTTCTTCATTCTCCACTAGTGTATGCAGAAGAGCAGACAGCTGCAGAACTACAAGGCTCAGCATACTCCATCCAATAGTGTATGCAGGAGAGCAGACAGCAACTGCAGAACTACAAGGCTCAGCATGCTCCATCCAGGACTGTATGCTTGAGGGAGAGTCAGGGGGAGCAGACCTACAAGGCTCAGCATCCTCCATCCAATAGTGTATGCAGGAGAGCAGACAACAGCTGTCGAACTACAAGGCTCAGCATGCATCCTCCTTCCAGGACTGTATGCATGATTTCTTTGCCCCCCCAAACAAAAAAAATGACGTGGGCTTCGCCATGTTTTTGTATGCTAGCCGGGTACAGCAGGCAGGTACGGACTGCCCCCAACCCCCAGCTGCCTATTTGTACCCGGCTGGGAACCAAAAATATAGGGAAACCCTTTTTTTTTAAATTATTTCATGAATTTCATGAAATAATTTAAAAAAAATAATGACGTGAGCTTCGCCCAATTTTTGAGTCCAGCCGGGTACAACTAGGCAGCTGGGGATTGGAATCCACAGTGCAGGGTGCCCATGCTTTCTGGGCACCCCCGCTGTGAATTGCAGTCCCGCAGCCACCCCAGAAAATGACGCTTTCATAGAAGCGCCATCTTCTGGCGCTGTATCCAACTCTTCCAGCTGCCCTGATGCCGGGTGGCTCGCCGGGTAATAATGGGGTTAGGGCTAGCTGTATAGCTGGCCCTAAGCCCGAAATTCATGGTGTCACGCCAATATTAGACATGGCCACCATGAATTTCTAGTAAAGATAAAAAAAAACACAACACAGAAAAATATTTTTATTAGAAATAAAACACAACACAATTAGTGACTCCATCTTTATTGAAATAAAGAACCCCCCCTCCGCAGTAATCCTGGGTCAGGGTCCCGCGCCGTCCAATCCGGATCCAATATCATCTGATCGGTTTGCTGGAAGGCAAAGCGATCAGATGATGTGTCAGGATCAAGTGCCTGAATCCCATCACACATCAGCTGAGTGTATAAAAGCCGATTATACAATCAGCTGATGCATCGGTGCAAAAAAAATAATACTCACTTATGTGCTGATTACCGGCAGCTCCTGCAGCGATGGGGCGGGAGTCTGATCCCGTCCGATCGCTGCAGCAGCTGCCGGTAATCAGGGATGAAGTCTCCTGACGCATCCGCTGATACCAGCAGGGCGCCCGCGTCACCGCGATACTTACGATCACCTGATGTGTCAGGTGACTGCATCAGGTGATCCATCACCAGGTCCTGCATCCATCGGAGCTTTCCCGGCCGTCTGCACACTGCCAGAGCGGCGATACCGTGAGAGGAGATGGGAGCGGGCATGGCACCGGGAGGCTGCAGACAGGTGAGTATAACTTTTTTTTTTTTTCTACTGTTAACTTTTGTTTTCGCAGCCGCTTCCACCTCCTGCCCGTACATGGCGCCGCACGGCAGCATACATGCACAGGACGGGAGGTGGATGCAGCGGTGACGGTACCGGGAGGATTCACGCTTCTGTATTTACTGACAGAAGGAATCCTCTTCCTGTACACGTCACTTTACTACCCACCTCCTGCGTTTATAGCTGCGTTTTTGGTCTTAGAAACGCACCAAAACGCAGCTATTTGCGTTTCTCATTGCGTCTTTCAACATCCCATTGAACTCAATGGATGAAAAGCGCAGTGAAAAACGCGGGAATAATTGACATGCTGCGTTTTTGTGGCACCACAAAAACGCAGCTGAAAAAAAACAGATGTGTGCGGACAGCAAAAATGAAAACTCATAGACTTTGCTGGGGAAGCAAAGTCCTGCAGTTTTGAGGCCAAAAATGCACCCGAAAAACGCGCAAAAACAACGCGAAAAACGCACTGTGCGCACATAGCCTAAGGCTATGTGCGCACACTGCGTCTTTTTGACGCTGCGTTTTTGTGCGTTTTTGGCCGCTAAAAACGCACAAAAACGCACCTGCGTCGAAAAAACGCGGCAAGAAACGCACGCGTTTTGCCGCGATTTGGTGCGTTTTGTTTGCTGCGTTTTGCTGCGTTTTTGCTCACTGCGTCTTTATGCGTTTTTTATCAGTGAACAAAAAAAAAAGGTCTGATGTCATTTCCTTCTTCAATGTGTTCTTCATTCTCCACTAGTGTATGCAGAAGAGCAGACAGCTGCAGAACTACAAGGCTCAGCATACTCCATCCAATAGTAAAACAGGTTTTTTGCCCAGCTCACCTGTGCAATGGAAGCCAGTAATCCTGGGCTGTGCACGGAGAAGGGTTTGGAGAGCCAGTCCATGTGCATAGAAAGTGGTTGAAGGATTTCACCAGCACAAAACTCCAGGCGTATTGTACTTTAAAATAAAAACTTCTTTATTTTCTTATCATTAAAAAGTCCATGCTACAATGGTAAGCCCATGTCAGAGAGGACGCGTTTCGAACATCCAGTTCTTATTCAGTCTCTCAACTGACTGAATAAGAACTGGATGTTCGAAACGCGTCCTCTCTGACATGGGCTTACCATTGTAGCATGGACTTTTTAATGATAAGAAAATAAAGAAGTTTTTATTTTAAAGTACAATACGCCTGGAGTTTTGTGCTGGTGAAATCCTTCAACCACTTTCCATCCAATAGTGTATGCAGGAGAGCAGACAGCAGCTGCAGAACTACAAGGCTCAGCATGCTCCATCCAGGACTATATGCTTGAGGGAGAGTCAGGGGGAGCAGACCTACAAGGCTCAGCATCCTCCTTCCAGGACTGTATGCAGGATTTCTTTGCCCCCCCAAACAAAAAAAATGACGTGGGCTTCGCCATATTTTTGTATGCTAGCCGGGTACAGCAGGCAGGTACGGGCTGCCCCCAACCCCCAGCTGCCTATTTGTACCCAGCTGGGAACCAAAAATATAGGGAAGCCCTTTTTTTTTTAAATTATTTCATGAATTTCATGAAATAATTTAAAAAAAAAATCACGTGAGCTTCGCCCAATTTTTGAGTCCAGCTGGGTACAACTAGGCAGCTGGGGATTGGAATCCACAGTGCAGGGTGCCCATGCTTTCTGGGCACCCCCGCTGTGAATTGCAGTCCCGCAGCCACCCCACAAAATGGCGCTTTCATAGAAGCGCCATCTTCTGGCGCTGTATCCAACTCTTCCAGCTGCCCTGATGCCAGGTGGCCCGCTGGGTAATAATGGGGTTAGGGCTAGCTGTATAGCTGGCCCTAAGCCTGAAATTCATGGTGTCACGCCAATATTAGACATGGCCACCATGAATTTCTAGTAAAGATAATAAAAACACAACACACAGAAAAATATTTTTATTAGAAATAAAACACAACACAATTAGTGACTCCATCTTTATTGAAATAAAGAACCCCCCCTCCGCAGTAATCCTGGGTCAGGGTCCCGCGCCGTCCAATCCGGATCCAATATCATCTGATCGGTTTGCTGGAAGGCAAAGCAATCAGATGATGTGTCAGGTTCTAGGGGCTGAAGCACATGACACATCAGCTGATTGTATAAAAGCCGATTATACAATCAGCTGATGCATCAGTAGAAAAAAAAAAAAAAATACTCACTTATGTGCTGATTACCGGCAGCTCCTGCAGCGATGGGGCGGGAGTCTGATCCTGTCCGATCGCTGCAGCAGCTGCCGGTAATCAGGGATGAAGTCTCCTGACGCATCCGCTGATAGCTTAAACCGGCCGTCACCGCGATACTTACGATCACCTGATGCGTCAGGTGACTGCATCAGGTGATCCATCGCCAGGTCCTGCATCCATCGGAGGTTTCCCGGCCATCTGTACACAGCCGGAGCGGGGGTGGCGATACCGTGAGAGGAGCTGGGAGCGGGCATGGCACCGGGAGTCTGCAGACAGGTGAGTATAACTTTTTTTTTTTTTTCTACTGTTAACTTTTGTTTTCGCAGCCGCTTCCACCTCCTGCCTGTACATGGCGCCGCACGGCAGCATACATGCACAGGACCGGAGGTGGACGCGGCGGTGACGGTACCGGGAGGATTCACGCTTCTGTATATACTGACAGAAGGAATCCTCTTCCTGTACACGTCACTTTACTACCCACCTCCTGCGTTTATAGCTGCGTTTTTGGTCTTAGAAACGCACCAAAACGCACCAAAACGCAGCTATTTGCGTTTCTCATTGCGTCTTTCAACATCCCATTGAATTCAATGGATGAAAAGCGCAGTGAAAAACGCGGGAATAATTGACATGCTGCGTTTTTGTGGCCCCACAAAAACGCAGCTGAAAAAAAACAGATGTGTGCGGACAGCAAAAATTAAAACTCATAGACTTTGCTGGGGAAGCAAAGTCATGCAGTTTTGAGGCCAAAAACGCACCCGAAAAACGCGCAAAAACGCCGCGAAAAACGCACTGTCCACACATAGCCTAATACTGTCACATGGAGTTTTGCACAAACTGCGCTGACTGTCATGGCCACGTCGGGCTCTGTTCACATTGCAGATTCTGACACTCCGCAAGATGGGTTCTTTGGTGTCGGGGATCAACAGAGACAGACTTGGGCGTCGACCTGCTCTGTACTGATTCATAGGCAGGCTAGCAAGAATTAGGGGTGCTTTACACGCTGCGATATCGCTAGCTATAGACAGCGATGTCATGCGCGATAGCACCCGCCCCCGTCGTACGTGCGATATGTGGTGCTCGCTGCCGTAGCGAACATTATTGCTACGGCAGCGTCACACGCACATACCTGGTCAACGATGTCGCTGTGACCGCCAAACAATCCCTCCCTCAAGGGGGAGGTGCATTCGGCGTCATAGCGACGTCACTGCGGTGTCACTAAGCGGACAGCCAATAGAAGCGGAGGGGCGGAGATGAGCGGGACGTAACATCCCGCACACCTCCTTCCTTCAGCATTGCCGGTGAATGCAGGTAAGGAGATGTTCGTTGCTCCAGCGATGTCACACATAGCGATGTGTGATACCGCAGGAACGACGAACAACATCGTACTGGTGGCAGCAGCGATATTAAGGAAATGAACGACGTGTCAACGATCACAATTTTGGAATGATTTTGCGATCGTTGATCGTCGCTCATTAGTGTTACACGCTGCGATGTCGCTACCGGCGCCGGATGTGCGTCACTAACGATGTGCCCCTGACAATATATCGGTAGCGATGTCGCAGTGTGTAAAGTACCTCTTAATCTCTGCTAGCCTGTTTGTTAGGCTCCTTTGATCACATGTAATGGGGAAGCCAATCCCATCTGCTCCCCTTTGATTTAGGAAATCAGAAAAAACGGAATCATATTCCAATTTATTAGATATAAAATGTATACATTTTATTAGATATAATTCATAAATTAAACAGACAAAGAGGGGGGAGATAAAGTGCAAGATAATAGGGCAGCAATTACCACAGAGCAAAAGTTCTTGGGAAGCACAATATCAATTTATATGCAGACGGCAGCATGTACATAGACCGGCAGCATTTAAGCAACCCACATATGATGAAACACCGTAGCTATAGTAGACCGCGGGCACAGGAGACAACCCAGCAAGTACAAAGGGTAAAAATCTAACCAGCCCTAAGGTCACACTGCACACACAGGTGAGAGCACTCACTGTATTATCACATATAAATCCAAGTACCAGATATACACTGTGCTCACAACCTGTTTGTGTGCTGCATACCAATGCAGGAGGAATTATTCTTTCCTTACCAAGAGGCTGGTAGGATTTTTTTATACATAAAAGGGTTAATCCAAATGCGGGTTAGCTCGTGTCCCAGTGGTCAAAATCCCAGTGCCACGGTGATAAGGGAGCCCGCTACGCTGTCAGTAACATGCTGCAATCATACAGTAGACAAAGGTAAAAAGGTTATTTGCGCTTACCCATTTAAAGTGACTCAGCGGTAAATGCTGTCCTAGGGGCTCCAATACAACATCTTTCTGGTGGCAGCAGCGATATTAAGGAAATAAACGATGTGTCAACGATCACAATTTTGGAATGATTTTGCGATCGTTGATCGTCGCTCATTAGTGTTACACGCTGCGATGTCGCTACCGGCGCCGGATGTGCGGCACTAACGACGTGACCCTGACAATATATCGGTAGCGATGTCGCAGCGTGTAAAGTACCTCTTAATCTCTGCTAGCCTGCTTGTTAGGCTCCTTTGATCACATGTAATGGGGAAGCCAATCACATCTGCTCCCTTTCGATTTAGCTGGATGAAACCTTCTACCCATGACAGCTATAGATTCTATGTTGGTCTGTGTGGTGTGGGGTCCTAGATTCTCTACTGAAAATTTTGCTATTTGCTTGTTTCGATTGTGGAAGTTTACCCCTGTTGTTTTGTAGCTTCCTTCCAACTCTTGGGTTTCCTCCTGAATCTCTTATTGTCTTTACCAATGTCTGTGTGTGACATATGACAGAGTTTTGGTTTTCCCTTGTCTGTCTTTATCTGTGATTTTCATTACACTCCTGTCCCATCCCTCCCTGGAGAATGGGTGAGGGGGAATCAGATTGGGACTGGTCAGGAGCAGGGCCAGGAAGGAGATTCAGACATCCCAATCATTAGGGATATCCCTGAGAATGGGAATAGCATAGCTCCCTTTAGCTTTAGGGATAGTTTAGGGGCCCTGGTTCCCCACTATGCCAGAGTCATCGTTACAAACACCGTGAGCTTTGAGGTTTGCTACCTTCAAGTTCTTCCTACTTTAATCATCTCTGCAAACTCCTGTGGATTCTACAATCTATATCTACTTTTTGGCTCAGAACTACTGATTATTAGAGTAACCCTTTATTTGCTGTAAGCATAGCACACTCTCTACTGTAATTGTTCACATTATGCTGCAGTAATTTCTGAACTGACTATACTTCTTCAGATCCTGTGTTTGTCTTCACCCCTGGCTCTGTGTCATCTGTTATGTCCTGCTCTGCTTGCCTCCCATCAAGCTTAACTCATTGACCTGGTTCTCACTGCTCCATGAGCCAACTGGCAAGTCCTACCTGCTATGCCATTGCCTCTGGACTGAGCCTTTATCCTGACCTGTGGCTTAGTGAATTAACCCCACAGAGTGAGCCCTTAAGAAAAGTAGTTAAATGCAACTTTGTAGTCTTCAGTCATTATTATGTTCTGATATTTTGTCCTTTGACAATTTGTATTAATTATGTGCTCAGTAAAATGTATAATTTATACAAGCCATTCATTTTTGCTTTAGAATATAATATATAAATTATACATGAGTGTTAAATGTAAATGTAGTAGGAAAGTTTAAATGAATTAGGAAAAATCCAGCTCGGCTGTATAAAATCTTCAGCTTTATTTGTATATGATTAAAGCATCTTCACATGTATACTTATTTCCTAGAACATCAATGAATTTCGGGTGCACTCAGTAACCATACGCACTGATCTATGCCTGATTGATTTTGAGAAATGTTAAGTTTCCCACAACAACAGATAACCTGGTCTACATGGGTGTCCGGAAGCCTCTAAATAAAAAGTGATTGCAAAATGTTATGTACCCCAAAAATGGTACCAATAAAATCAACTTATTCTGCAAAAAACATCCCTCAAACAGCAAACTTGGCAATAATGTTATAACTCTTAGAATATGGTGGCAATACTACTTTTTGTATATTAAAAAAAACATTTTTAGTGTGTAAAAGTAGCTGAAGAATAAATCAGTGTATGGTGAAAAATTAAAAACACTTCTTGAAATGCTGTTTATTCGTTCATTCTGCCTCCCAAAAATCAGAAGAAGGCTCAGTTCACAATGATCCTTTTCTCTTTTTATTCTCCACAGTGCGCTTACATCAGGGTTTCTGTGTACATCCCCAGAAAATGTGATTCAGATGAAACCCCCACTATAATGAGACACACAGAGTCATTTTGTACTTTGTCTGGCCTCTGTTCTGGCCGTGTCCCGTCATTATAGGTTTCTTTTTAGTGCACAAAAGTGTGGTAAAAATGGTCAAAAAACGCTGCAAAAATGCTGAAAGAAATGATATGCCGCAGTTATCAAAAATGAAGCAATTTTCCAGTTTAGTCAGGAACAAAAAAGCTGTATGTGCGTGAGATTTCCGAAATCTCAGCTCTTAGGCTATGTGCGCACTAGGCGTTTTTGCCGCGTTTTTAGCGGCGTTTTTTACCGCGTTTTTGTGCTGAAAACGCAGTGACATTGCTTCCCCAGCAATGTCAATGGGTTTTCAGAAGTGCTGTCCTCACACAGCGTTTTTTTTTAGCTGCGTTTTTGTGGTGACCACAAAAACGCAGCATGTCAATTATTTCTGCGTTTTCCACTGCGTTTTTCACTCATTGAATTCAATGAGATGTTAAAAACGCAATGAATAACGCATATAGCCGCGTTTCTATGACTAAAAACGCAGCTATAAACGCAAGGGGTGGGCACTACAGTGACGTGTACAGGAAGAGGATTCCTTCTGTTGGTAAACACAGAAGCATGAATCCTCCCGGTACCGTCACCGCTGCCTCCACCTCCCGTCCTGTGCATGTCAGCTCCGTGCGGCGCCATGTCTGGGCGGGAGGTGGAGGCAGCGGCGAAAACCAAAGTGAACAGTAGAAAAAAAAAAATGTCATATACTCACCTGTCCGCAGGGTCCCGATGCCATGCCCGCTCCCATCTCCTCCCGGTCCCGCCGCTCTGGCTGTGTGCAGTCTCCCCGGGGCAGGACCTTGCTTGCAGGACCTGGCGAGGGATCACCTGATGCAGTCACCTGACGCATCAGCTGATCGCGGTGTCGCCGGCTTTTTCGCGCCCGGCCGGCTATCAGCTGATCCTGCCGTCAGGGGACTTCATCAGCTGATTACCGGCAGCTCCGGCAGCGATCGTATAGGATCAGACTCCTGTCCAATCGATCGCTCCGGGAGCTGCCGGTAATCACCACAGCACATAAGTGAGTATTATTTTTTTTTTTTTTTTTCTACTGATGCATCAGCTGATTGTATAACCGGCTTTTATACAATCAGCTGATGTGTGATGTGATTCAGGCACTTGATCCTGACACATCATCTGATCGCTTTGCCTTCCAGCAAACCGATCAGATGATATTGGATCCTGATTGGACGGCGCGGTACCCTGACCCAGGATTACTGCGGAGGGGGGTTTATTTCAATAAAGATGGAGTCACTAATTGTGTTGTGTTTTATTTCTAATAAAAATATTTTTCTGTGTGTTGTGTTTTTTTTTTTTCATTACTAGAAATTCATGGTGGCCATGCCTAATATTGGCGTGACACCATGAATTTCGGGCTTAGGGCTAGCTGATAATATACAGCTAGCCCTAACTCCATTATTACCTAGCTAGCCACCCGGCATCAGGGCAGCTAGAAGAGTTGGATACAGCGCCAGAAGATGGCGCTTCTATGAAAGCGCCATTTTCTGGGGTGGCTGCGGACTGCAATTCGCAGTGGGGGTGCCCAGAAAGCATGGGCACCCTGCACTGTGGATTCCAATCCCCAGCTGCCTAGTTGTACCCGGCTGGACTCAAAAATTGGGCGAAGCTCACGTCATTATTTTTTTTAAATTATTTCATGAAATTCATGAAATAATTTAAAAAAAAAAGGGTTTCCCTATATTTTTGGTTCCCAGCCGGGTACAAATAGGCAGCTGGGGGTTGGGGGCAGCCCGTATCTGTCTGCTGTACCCGGCTAGCATACAAAAATATGGCGAAGCCCATGTCATTTTTTTTTCTTTTTGGGCAAAAAACTGCATACAGTCCTGGATGGAGGCTGCTGAGCCTTGTAGTTCTGCAGCTGCTGCCTGCTCTCCTGCATACACTAGTGAATGGAGGATGCTGAGACTTGTAGTTCTGCAGCTGCTGTCTGCTCTCCTGCATACACTAGTGAATGGAGGATGCTGAGACTTGTAGTTCTGCAGCTGCTGCCTGCTCTCCTGCATACACTAGTGAATGGAGGATGCTGAGACTTGTAGTTCTGCAGCTGCTGTCTGCTCTCCTGCATACACTAGTGAATGGAGGATGCTGAGACTTGTAGTTCTACAGCTGCTGTCTGCTCTCCTGCATACACTAGTGAATGGAGGATGCTGAGACTTGTAGTTCTGCAGCTGCTGTCTGCTCTCCTGCATACAATGAACATTTTGAAGAAGGAAATGACATCAGACCTTTTTTTTTTTTTTTTTCTCATCAACAATCTTTAATGGCATTGTGCACTGATTAAAAACGCAGTGAGCAAAAACGCAGCAAAAAACGCACCAAATCGCGGCAAAAACGCATGCGTTTTTGCCGCGTTTTTTTAGCCGCGGGTGCGTTTTTTAGACAAAAACGCACATAAAAACGCAGCTTGAAAAAAACGCCTAGTGCGCACATAGCCTTACTGGTACTGTAAAAAGCAGCTTTTAATTTGCATAAGAAAATACAACAAATGCTACAAAAATGCAATGTGTGAACATAGCCTAAAGGCTCTGCCAATGTCGTAAAGTACGTAGAAAAAGTTAATTGCATAAACTCATCATCACCATCCAGCTATGGAGTTTCTTGCACTTAGTATTGTTACAGCGTCAATAAAAAGAATTCATCATAATCCATGTAATGAAGTCTGGCAATGCTTACCTGTTTCGAGCATCATAGCATAATGGACATTTCCATTGATGACCTATCCTTAGGATATGTTATCAGTATCTGATCGGTGAGGGTGCAACACCAGGCATTTCAGTTGATCAGCTATTCCCAGTGTTGGCGGCAACGGAAGGACTCAGTTATAAAGTTCATAGCTCAGCTCCATTATTTGTATGGTGTCTGCGGCTGGGTACTGCACATCTGCCCCCTATGGATTTGAATAGAAAGTGGATCTGCAGAAACTGGCTGTGGCCATTATACAGTTGATGGAGTTGTGTTGTGCAGCTTCGCAGCGCAGAACTCCTACCCGACTATGGCATTGGATACACCTGGTAAGTGGGTGTGATAGTGTGGCGCCCTGGACTAGCCCGGTAGCCACAGACAAAACACACACACACCCCCACCCCCGGACAGTTACATTAGTCAGACACAAAACCCTTGTTGCCTCCCTCCAGGGTCTGATGTCCACACCAGGTGGGGCGGAGCCAGGCGGTTGGCCCCACCCACCGAGGAGTTCACAGGCCTGGAGGCGGGAAAAGTGGCAGTTTAGTTCAGGAGGTGGAAGTGAGAGGAGTGAACACTTGAGGTGTCTGGGTCGGACCCTAGACACTGACAGCAAGGTTGGCAGATGGTGGTGGCCGTCTGCAGGAGTTGGTGGAACTCCGCAGAGCCGTAGGGACTGGGGCAGGGTGGTGGCCCACCGGTACCGGGCCGGGGAACGGAGTGAAGCTAAGCACACCCAGGCAGGGCCATCGGACCCCGACCAGGCTTGGAGCCGCCGTTAACAGTCAAATCCGAGTGTGACAGGAACCCCAGGGGTTTCCTAACAACCAAGTCCCGATTGAAGGCTCACACCGTGAGGACATACAGCCACTGCCACCGGCTAGAAGTCCAAGGGCCAGCACCTGCGGGCAAAACGGGCTCCTCCGGCATCCATACACCGGGGAGCGGACTACCGTTGGGAACCCATCGTAGTCAAGACAGTACACAAAGGTGCAGGGAGAGACAGCCACCATCACCTGTCCGGGGAGAGACACTGCAGGCAACTGCGGGACCTGTCCATTCAGCCGTTTGGTTTACCGGAGACTTTGTGCCTCTTTTGCTGAGTGAGTACACCCGTGCCATCCGCCACTGCGCCGCGCTGTCCCTGCAACCCTGCACCTCACCGACCCTGACTCCCCGTCACACCACCGGGCCCCGGGACCACCAACCCCTACCCACAGAGGGGGAAAACAACATCCCAGCTGCTCCCTACCATCGCTCCCGGGATCTCCGTCACCAGCAGCGGTGGTGCCCACCCTCACCACAACCCAAGGGTGGCGTCACGGACTAAATCTCCAAACAAACCATCCCCCTCTTTTCACTCACGGGCGAGGAGAGCCGCTCGAGTCCCCGGATCCGGCCCACCGCTCGAGCCACCGAGCAGCAGCCGCAAAGCCGGACCCGAGCGTTAGCAAGCGCAGCGCCCCGCCGCCCGCGACACTAGGTGTTGCACCCTCACCAATCATCTATTCATGACCTACTTTTCCAATTTATTTATTTTTACACTCCACTCCAGGACCCAGACAGTTACTCTCAGGGCAGCAAATCACACATGCTGGCACAGAAGGTGGGCGGGGGAAGCAGTGAATATTCATAAGATCTAATGAGCGGACCTGGAAGCAGTGTGACAGCTGTGCAGAAACTCAGTAAGTGTAACTGTCCTGTTTTAATGCTCATTTTGCTTCCTTTTGAAACCCCCTATCCCTTAGTACGACCATTTATAACAATCAAGTTCGGGCCTCCATAGATTTATATGTTCGGCATCCATGGTCAAGTTCAGGGTCAAGTCAGCGAGTTCGCCCATCACTAGTAATGTTACATCTACCCACCTCCCTCTCTCTTTACAATGGCCTACCCAGGTCATGAAACCACTGTCAGAAACGATAAGCTCTACAAGGGACATCTGTGGTTACAAAATATGATAATCTCTGCACCACTTTTATCGCTCATAGTAGTTTTCAAAGACTTTTTACAAATTTAGGCTATGTTCACACAGGGTGATTTTCATGCCTTTTTTCTGTATTATAGTTTCATTGGTTCATGCAAATACATGCTAATACTGCTTTATACTGCCAAGAGATGAGTTTTTGTTGTAAAAAAAAAAAAGCACCAAAACCGATGTGTGAACATAGCCTTAGTTTTTGCACTATAAGGCTAATTGATATCACAGATTCCTGGTATAGAGATTCCTCATAATATAAGAGAAGCCTTACAACAGCATTTATACTTTCCCAGGATAACAGAGGTTGCCACAATTAGGTATTTTTCCAACCCACAGACTCAACAGTTCTCAGGAAATCATACCCCACTTTTACGCGTAGTTGGTAAAGATCTTACTGAATATCTTAAATTTGAAACAGCATGGTTATGACATTTTGCGGCAATCAATATGGTGACTCTTCCCAAGGAGGAATTTACCAATTCACGACCCAAATTCCAATTTTCAAAATCTCCATAAGTTACTGACCAATAAGCATGGAAATATAAGCAAGCCAAAACGTTGTAGCCATTAGTATACTTGCACAAAAAAAGGTAGATTGGGATTCCCTTGTTATTGTGCATCACTGATGGTTAAGTTTAGATAGTGGAGAAACCCTCAGAATGATAAATACTGGGCAATGATAGAGAATAACCACCCAGACCAACCTTCCACCGAATCCCAATTGTGGTTTCTTTAGTTGAATCAAGCCGCCTGCCATCCCGTCCCTTCCTCTCCTGCTCTAGGGATTTACTGTCTACGAAGAAGATGGTAATTTCCAAAGCCGTCCTTCGATTTCATAACATAAGTTCCCTTATCTCTAATTGCACACATTATGTCTGACATTGACCTGTCAAACTGGATTAATCTGGACACTACTAATATATCTTTAATATGGGATGACAATTAATTACTTAATGTCTTTCACAGAGGTTTTACCTAAATGCGATATCTGAAAATGTGACTAAAGTTTCTACAAATAAGGTATTTTATCATTCAGAACAAATTATCCCATAATGCTCCTAAATCACCATGAGTTATTTTTCCATAAATATGGCAAAACCTCTAATGGGGTGTCAAAGGCATAGCTATATCTAATGGACATGCACTTTAAAACATAAAAGTCTTTGTAACTGGGAGAAAGAGTTGGGAATATCACTGGACCAAACTACATGGAATAAGGGTCTTTATTTTAGCCAATAAATTATCTAAAAACTCTGCTCAATTACAATCCACTAAAAAGATACTATCACATTGCTATTTCACTACCCAAGACTCTTCCATTTTATATCTTTGATTCTCTTCACTGTACACAGAATAAGCACATATTTGTTATTGCTTTAGTAAAAGTCTGATCCATCAAAATATACAATAAATTAATCCGATTGGTAAACAGCGCAACAAGAAAGTAGAATCAAAACAGCAGAATTGCAGTTTTTTGGCAGTTACAACAACAGGAAGAAAATAATGGCTTGGCTAGGTCCTTCCCGGAGGGATATCTGGCTATTCTCTGTGTCGAGACTCCTAACAAAGACTCCACGGACCTTTTTTGATTAGGAAGAAAATAAGAACAAAACATCCTATATACTCCAATAAAATAATCAATAAAAGCATAATCTTGGGGCGCAATAAACAAACCCTCACACAGGTCCATAGCCCAAAAACTGAAAAAGTTAAGGCTCACGGAATGTCCAACATGTCTGATATTTTTTTCCCCACTTAAATAATACAAAATCTATGCATGTTTGGTATCTACGTAATCGTACTGACCTGCAGAATCATACTGCTAGATCAGTTTTATGGTAACTTGAACGCTGTAAATAAAAAAACTGTTGCAGAATTAAACCTTTTTTTTGCAATTTAGAATTTTTTGCCCACTTACTATTATATTTTATAATAAAATGGATAGCGTCATTCAAAAGTACAACTCATTCCCCACAACTAGCCCTAACATTGCTATAGAAAAATTAAAAGTTATGGCTCTTGGAACAAGGGGAGGACAAAACGAAAACGCAACAACAAAAAAAAAAAAATCACCCAGTCCTTAAGGGCTTAAATAGGACAAGTGGATCTCTTCCAGACTATCTATTTAATTTGAACCAGGTAACAAGAACAAATCTGTGCTTTGTGCGGCTTTATTTTATTGCTATACCTTTCTTTACCTTTCCCTATTCCTTGTTGTGATGGTTTTTTTTCAGAATTATTTCCTTTTGCTTTTATTTTAGAAAATGAATAACTGGGTCCTTGAACTTGTCTACTGTATATCATCTCATGGACTGGTCGCTTAGTCGACAGCTATATTGTGTTTGTTGTCCAGAATGTCTTATATGGACCTGTTAGTACAATTTGCTATTTTATATGGTATGTTATTAGACCAATAAAAAAGTATGCTCAAAAAATGTGTAAATAATAATAATAATAATAATAATATTATATGTATAAGTATATTACCTACACAAACTTTACTACAACAATATGCACTGGATACAAAGAGAAAATCGGCAAATTTTTACTTTTATGTAATAGTTAAAGATCCTTGGAACTGATAGTAGCAAAGTAGACCAGGTTAGAGGATGGGGAAGGTTTTTGTATCACCATGCAGCAGAGTGAGCCGTAGTTATCACACTGATAAACACCAATACAAAAAATCTCATCCCCAATTTAGGCAATGTTTTATGCCAATTTTATTTTCCTTAATTGATTTTTAATCCATTGGTAATTAAGCATAACATTTCTATCATTCTGTAATAAATTGAAGGATATATAATACATATTGTTTATGGTACTGCATTAATGTACAGTATAACACTATATGGAACAAATACATTTCTATGTTGTAAATTAGTTGTATTATTTAGATATTTTAACCAGAGAGTAACACTCATAAGTCACAACCTATAAATGCTACTTTTTATAATGCTGTTAAGAAATTAATAAACACAATATATACTCACTTTATAGTAGTGTTATTCTCTTTTTCATAGTATAAAGGTTTTGTCCGTGTTGGAGGCATTCTTACACACAATGCGATATCCTCAGCACAGAATTGTGTACGATATATATAATAATTTATACCACCAACTGTAAAAAAAAGTTGTGGGGAGGTCTATTTACCACATGTTGGATTCTTTTTCAGTGTGTCCCAATGGTATAAAAAGAAATCATCATTTCATAAGTGATTTCCTTTGACAAAAGATACATGCTTCCCTCTGACCTCTAAGGCTAGGTTCACACCATGTCTGAGCATTATGATGACTATACAGCTCAATACATGCAAAGGTATGCTGACCAAATGTATACCAAAAAGACAGTCTATTGACATACGATCGTCTAATAATATGGGCATGTTAGACCTATACATTGTGAGAATGGCAATGGTATAAACTGAACCTAATCCTCCAGCTAGAATCCTCAAAAATATTAATTACTGTACAGACGTAGTAGCCAAAAAACTGTAGACACAAAGGTTTGAGGTGAGCTTTGCATTTATGCAAATCAGTAGCGTTTCTGAGTCCAGTGAATGATATAAAAAAGTATAGCAAAGTTAGAGATATAACCTTTGATAGGAAAAATATTGTAAAATTAAAAGATATACACACACAGATCCAATTCCCTCTGACATAAATACTCACCTCTTAGCTTGAGTAGTTGCCAGTAATAGCCTGCTATACATTGGTATTGGTGTAGAGATGTGAACCTTGGGAAAAAGGTCACTTTGGACTTGTTTCTAGAGGCAGCTACCTGGAAGTTTATTTTACCCTTGTCTGTTTAATTCATTGTGTCTTTATCATAGAGCAGGACTAGTGTTCCTGTTTCCCTGCACACTAGTCAGGGCCAAGTTGAAGGTAAGTCAGGGGTTGGAAAGTAATCAACACATGGGGTGAAAGAACACATCTAGGGACATCAGGGAGCTCAGTGTTAAGGTACATGTCATTGGTTGCCCTTCCTGTGTGTCTCTAGTGGCAGTGTACCCTTTTTCATTTATTATATCTCGCCATGCGCCGTTTGGCTCCTTAGTGGAGTGTGATACGTGGTCAATACCTGGGCCATCACAGATCAGTGGTTCCCAGTTTGAGCAATAGAGTAGTTTTTAATTTCCAGAGTCATTGGATAAGACTCTCTCTTCTGTAGAATATAAGCTCCTATAGCGAGCAGGGAGCTCTCTCTCAGTGGGATCCTCTCTTTCTCGCTCATGAACTTGAAGCCCTTAGCGTACATGCCCCATGATGAAGGTTACTCGTGCTTTTGATGATGCATATTTTTTCTGCATCAAAAATACAACATTTTACAGTTCATGCAAAATTGTTCGGATTAATAGAAATCTGATGTCCACTGTTCCTCTTTTTACGCTGCATAAACTGACCTGCGGAGCACTTTTCCACAACATGTCATTTTCTCTTGCAAGTACACTGAGTTTTATGTGCAGATTTTCCCCATAGACTTGCATTGTATGCATAAACTACGAAGTAAAAAATGCACAAGCATTTTTAGCGTATTTCTGCATCAAAAACGCCTGTAATTTGCACCTAAGAATGTCAATACCAGGAAGTTTTAAAAACAAAGCAGCTTTATTTGAAACATCTGATCAGCAGAAGCAAACAGACAGTGTAGTCATAAAGTTCCCTAAGGGGACTAGTAAAATTAAAAATTGTAAAAAAAAAAAAGTTTTAAAAAATATTAACTTTTCTTTTGCCCCATTAAAAATAAAACAATAAAAAAAGAAAAATACACATATTTGGTATCGCCACGTTTAGAAATGCTCAATCTCTCAAAATATAAAATCAATTAATCTGATTGATAAAGGGTGTAGTGAGAAAAAAGCAAAATGTCAGAATTACATTCTTTTAGTCACCGTAACATTGCAATAAAATGCAATAATAAGCGATCAAAACATTGTATCTACCCAAAAATGGTATAATTAAAACATCATCTCATGGCACAAAAAATAAGCCATCACTGTGTAGCACCCCTGAATACATCAGGGTGCTACAGGGAACTCCATCCTGTAACACAGCATGCAGGGCCCACCCCCGTGATTCCAGGTTCCCAACAACGGTGTCACTAACATCCGCACTACAAATCACAACCACACCTCACACCATGATCTGTACAGACACACCAGTGGGTTGGTCATGTTGGAGCACGGCCGCCCACCTAGGGGTTAGGCAGACTGGTGGGAGGGGAGACAAGGAAGTGAAGAGTCAGTTCAGTAGTAGCCCTCAAAGAGTGAGAAACTGGGGAGTTGGAGCTCCCAGGGAGGCGACAGGTTGGGTCGCAGATGGTCGTCCGGGACCACAGGAGTTGGGGACCGGTATCAGGAACACTGGACAGGGGTGTAACAGACGCAGTCTAGTCTAGGAGGACTAGCTGCACCCAAAAGCCCAATTACCTTACCGGTACCGAGCACGGTGGGGTACAGGATCCTAGATCAGGGAAGAGCTTCAGGCGCCTTGATAATTTGTAGCACCCCTAGAAATATGTGCAAGTAAAATGACAGAAATTCACTGCCATTTGATTGACAGGTGCAACAGGGGTGGGAATATGTGGGTCACGTTTTTCAAATAGCAGTACATTTCTGTAACTTTACTTGTAAATATTTCTGAAACAAAACATCCAATCTCAGAACAAAAGTAATGTTTACATTTAGAATCCTAGCGCCAGTATAGTACTGGCTTTACTTTATCTATGAAAATCCCGCTGTTTGGTTCTCTTTAATGCATCTCATAGGTACTAGTGGTCAAGCTCCATGGAAAACAGGTGTAACAGAAAACCTCTCAATGCAAGAGAATAACAGAATGTAAAAAAACCCAGATAATTACATATTTGCTTATTTTAATACTGTCTAACTAATTCAATTTAATAACATGAGAATACCACTGTAAGTTAAAAAAATGAAAAAGAAAGTGAAAGGATTGGGGAAAGAGAGAGAGCAAGAAAGAGATAAAGGGAGGGGTACAAAAATTTGGGAAAAAAAAGACAAACCAGGGAGCATGTCACATGGGCTAGCTATAAACCAATGAGGGAGCTAGGAGACCTAAGTGCTTGGGTCACAAATACAGACAAGATTTTCTGGAGTTTACTGAAATTTGAACCAGTAATACCAGGATTCGTAAAATTGTTATGAGAGTATTTTTCAGAATAAGCTGTCCTGTGTGGAGATGAGCGGAGTTGTGGAAGCTGGCTCAGCGGGGTCAGCTGTACCTTAAATTAAGATTGGTTTGGGACCCAAATTTGACCTGAACCCCAATGGAAGTCACGAACTGGGCAGTTCGGGTCTCCATCCCCATGCAACCAGACAAAAGCAGATCCTTTCTGGGGGCGGGTGAACAGGCTTGTTCCATTTTTTTTGTTTGGTGCACACTACATCCAATCATGATGTTGTTATCCCCAGTGCGAGACATTCAAACACTGCAAGAGGCTCGCACTGCGTCGAGGACCACAGTGATGCTCACGTGAGTTCTGTTTATGCGTAATGCACCCAAACTAAATCCAAACTTTGGTTTTTGTGTAAAGTTTGAGTTTGGTACAAGTACCGAATACTGGACCTCGGGTTTGATCATCTCTAGTCCAGTGTGTGCATGAGAAATAATGCTATATCTAGATATTATATGAGATGTATTCTGCATTTTCATTAGTTTTGCCCTCCACCTACTTTATTTCTTAATTTGCAATCTACTCTGTGCTGCCTTCATAAGACTAGCTTACATAGATCATTACCAAATACAGCATTGTATATGTGGGGCCCCGAGGCTCGGTGTCGGTGCAGCGGTGCATTACCTTCAGGGACTCCACTCGGCTGGATCTTGTCACAGGTAGGAAATCTTCTATTTTGATTGTCGTGACGCCACTCTCAGAATTGCGGTCAGTGGGGACCGCCACTGCAGGTTAGGGGTGCCTGGGGCTGATAGTAGGTGCAGTCAGTTGTAATAGCCTCCTGAGAGTGAGGCATGCCCCAGGGTCCCGGGTAGGTGTGTGGAACTACAAGTCGCAGAATGACTCACACGCACAAGCAGGATGTCTTTCAGGGATTTTACTCACTGATGGTGGCAGGGTGAGTAACCCGGGCGTAGCTGGGATGAACCAGGCTGGAACCAGGTGTCCTTCAGGCTGACTTATGAGGGTGGCTACCAACTCGCCTTCCTTAGCCCGTTGTGTTTTGGGGTAACCCCTGCTTGAAGCCCTGCTGGGGTCGCCCAGGGAAGTTGCTGGTGCCTCTCTCCCCTTCTTTTTGGCCCGTTTGCTTGTAGCCTGGACCAGGTCACTCCGGCTGCTTGCCTCCTGTGAGCTATGGGCCCTAACTTTGGCTACGTGGCTGCGGACTCTGTGGTGTTGTCTTGGGGGTGTAAAGTGCCCCCTCATGCAGGTTTGGCAAAGGAAAGGTGAATCTATCCCTGCACTGGGACCTGCTACCCGTTTGGGCCTGGTTCTCCCTGACAGTCTCCTTACTTTCCACTCCGTTGCTCTCTCTTTAGCTGTGTGTGGATTTCGGGCAGCACTCCCAGGTGACCGTTCTCCCCCGTCGGTAGTCACTGCGCGTACGTTGTCAGAATTGTGTAGAGCTACAGGGTCTGCTTCTGCCCTCCCTGAACTTCACCACTCCACTGTCCTCGGCTCACTCTTCCCTCCTCTCCTGTTCTTGCCTACGTCACCTAGCAACCAGGCTCTCTACCACACCCCTCGAGTGGAGATGGAGGCTTCGCCCCCTCCACCCCTCGAGTGGAGATGGAGGCTTCGCCCCCTCCTGGGATCCCCAGGGGTCCTCTCAAAGGTACATGTGTGAGACCTGATCACTATGCGCCTATGTAGTCACACCTCGGTCAGCCTTCTGGATTACCTGTTTTGTACTGTCCCCAGCATGGGTGCAGTACTCAGTGGTGCCTGACCAGGTCAGGGGCGCCACATATACAGTGACGTAATCCTACTCTTCAATACTTTTCTACCAGACAAAGGTAAGTAGAAGCACCATGAAGGAGATTATATAGCACTCCTGAGCTGTGTAGATGTGATTCAAACTCTTGGTTCAGATATAAAACGTATTAGACATCTTGACATTTCTGTGTCTCCCTCTGCTTATTTCCTCTCCTTGCTCCTCAATCCTCCATACTGTCACCTCTCAATAGGGTGTAGTAGATTGTGTCATGACACCACTGGGAGATGGTAGACTGTCTTGTCTGAGCGACACAGATTTCAGCTGCTTTTTTTAAAATGTATGACAAGTGCAGGAGGCAGCGTGCTTGATAAGTGGAAAATTAAGCCAATTTCTCTGATAAGATATATTACATAGCTTCTCTTATTTGTCTTTACTATTGGGGGTAGAAAATATATATAATAAAACTTAACTTAAATAAAACAATATCCCTGTCAAACACTGTCACATAGCCCACCTAATACACCTTAGCTGTATGATTAATTCAACAACAGCAAAGTCCATGCCCAACACACCTGAGCCGGATGGGCTGATTAAGCGCCAACGCTCTGGATTACATGTGAATAATGTTTGGCATTTTAGCCCCTCTTTGCTCTCCCCTGCCACCATTGATAAGGCCTAATACGTGTAGATAAACCTTTTTCCTCCCTCCTCACTTTATTTAAACCCCCCTGGTGGCCATTTTAAAAAATTCTATATGGGTATGGTTTCATTCTCACTGTCCCTTTGACTTCCAGATCCCCTGAGGAGTCATATCTTGATGAAATGCTTTGGAAGGAGGAACGTGAATGGTAACTGATAACTGGGAATCTGGGGAAGTGTGTGGCAGTTGTTATCTGCTCTCCCAGTGACTAATCCCCATCATTGTTATTGGTCTCAAGACATCAAACAGTGAGACTGTTCCTTTATTTTTCAGTCATCTTATTTGTCCTATTTGCATTTTGCTGTTGTTGAATGAATTATACAGCTTAGGGTACCTTCACACTTTAGCGATGCAGCAGCGATCCGACCAGCGATCTGACCTGGTCAGGATCGCTGCTGCATCTCTACATGGTTGCTGGTGAGCTGTCAAACAGGCAGATCTCACCAGCGACTAGTGACCAGCCCCCAGCCAGCAGCGACGTGCAAGCGACGCTGCGCTTGCACGGAGCCGGCGTCTGGAAGCTGCGGACACTGGTAACTAATATAAACATCGGGTATGGTTACCCGATGTTTACCTTAGTTACCAGCGCACACCACTTAGCTTAGTGTGTGCAGGGAGCAGGAGCCGGCACTGGCAGCGTGAGAGCTGCGGAGGCTGGTAACGAAGGTAAATATCGGGTAACCACCTTGGTTACCCGATGTTTACCTTGGTTACAGCTTACCGCAGGCTGTCAGACACCGGCTCCTGCTCCCTGCACATTCAGGATTGTTGCTCTCTCGCTGTCACACACAGCGATGTGTGCTTATCAGCGGGAGAGCAACAATAAAAAAATGAACCAGGGCTGTGTGTAACGAGCAGCGATCTCACAGCAGGGGCCAGATTGCTGCTCAGTGTCACACACAGCGAGATCGCTAATGAGGTCACAAAAACCGTGACTCGGCAGCGATCTCAGTAGCGATCTCGCTGTGTGTGAAGCACCCCTTAGGCTGCTTTTACACTACGTTTTTTTAACATGCGTCCTGAACATTTTTTTAACGCAAAAACGGTTCCAGTGCAAATGCGTTTTCATTTCAATGCATTTGCAATTGACTCTTGTAGCATTTTTGAGCTGCGTCCAAATACTGCAAGTCACTGGATCCTGACTAAACTGCACGCAAACGCGTATGAACGGTGATATGCTGATAAACAGGATCCAGAAACCAGCCTGGCATGATCACAGTCTCTCTCTCTCTGTTCTCTCCTCTCTCTCTCCCCCACTCTCTTCTCCCCCTCTCTCCTCTTTTCTCTCTCCTATCTCTCTCTCCCCTCTTCGCTCTCTCCTCTCTTTGCCTCTCTCCTTTCTTCTCCTCTCTTCTCTTCTCCTCTCCTCTCTCCTCTCCTCTTTTCTCTCTCCTCTCCTCTCTCCCTCTCTCCTCTCTCTGCTCTCCTCTCCTCTCTCCTCTCCTCTCTCCTCTTCTCTCCTCTTTTCTCACGCCTCTCTCCCTTCTCCTCACCCCTCCCCTCTCCCCTCTCTGCTCTCCTCTTCTCTCCTCTTTTCTCTCTCTCCTCTCTCCCTTCTCCTCTCCCCTCCCCCTTCTCTACTCTCCTTTCCACTCTCCTCTCTGCTCTCTCCTCTCTCTGCTCTTTTTTTGCCCCCAGCTGCATCTGAGTTTCCAGTCTGTCACGTTCAGTTCCCCTCACTCCCGATCACATGACTCCAATGCCTGCCCATAAACTACGAGTGACAGGATCCTGCAAAATAACACATGCGTTTCTCTTTGCAAAAACAGGATCCACCTTTGCAGCAAAAAAACGTTCATGAGGCATGTTAAAAAAACGTAGTGTGAAAGCAGCCTTAGGTGTGTTTTGTGGGCTATGTGACAGTGTTTGATTTGATGGTGATATTGTTTTTTTTGTCACCGACCACCATGGTACCTCTTCACACAGGTTTTTCCTTATATGTTTGTCTGTTATTTGGGTACTCAATTTTAACTGTGTTATTAAAAGATGTTTTATTATATACATTTTCTATCCCTTGCTGTATTATCCCATTGTCTATGGTAGACATTTGTTACTTGCTGAATGACTTTGTCTTCACTATTGTTTTATGCAAAGTGTGCTGAAACCTCAGTTCCATTTCGAGTCTTCCATATGCATCATTTTATTAATTTTCAAATATACATGCAGATAAGTGTCCTTTGTTCAGTACATCGGATGCAAGCTTTGGCTATTACCATATTGTGCAGTATTGAATGTTTATACATAAAAAAGGGAATATCATTGTGATGTAAAAATGAGAGCTCTGGACCAAGTTCCATTGTTAGGTCAGTTATTTTCTTAATCACCTGCTCCCTCTTCCTTCAAAAGAGCTGTAGGTTCTCACAGGACCAAAAAAAAAACCCATTAAGGAAGTCTTTGTCCTCTTCCCCTCTTCTTCTCCTAAAGCCCGCTTTACACGCTACAATATATCTTACGATGTGTTGGCGGGGTCACGTCGTAAGGGACGCACATCCGGCATCGTAAGGTACATTGTAGTGTGTGACAGGTATGTGCGATTGCGATTGAACGTTAAAACGTTCATCGCATACACGTCGTTGAATCCTGACGAATTGCACGTCGGGTTGTTCAATGTTTCCGAGGCAGCACACATCGCAGTGTGTGACACCCCGGGAACATTGAACAGATCTTACCTGCCTCCCGCGGCCCCAGCCGGCAATGCGGAAGGAAAGAGTTGGGCGGGATGTTTACGTCCCGCTCATCTCCGCCCCTCCGCTTCTATTGGCCGGCTGCCACGTGACTTCGATGTGACGCCGAACGTCCCTCCCACTCCAGGAAGTGGACGTTCGCCGCCAAAATCAAGGTCGTATGGATGGGTAAGTACGTGTGACGGGGGTGATTCGTCTGTGTGGCACATTCAACAAATTGAATGTGCCGCACATATGATGGGGGCGGTTACAATCGCATACGATATCGTAACGTGTAAAGCAGGCTTTACTGTCAGGGTTCTCAGGGTTCAGTCATAGGCCCCCTCCTTTTCTCTCTATACACTGCCCCTAATGGAGAAACCATCAGCAGATTTGGCTTCCAGCACCATCTCTATGCTGATGACACCAACTGTATACATTGTCTCCTGACATCACCTCTGCTTTATTACAAAATACTAGTGATTGTCTGTCCGCTGTCTCCAACATCATGTCCTCCCTCTATCTAAAACTGAACCTGTAAAAAAATGAACTTCTCATGTTTCCTCCCTCTCCCAACCTTGCAAAACCCAATATTACCATTTCTGTATGTGGATCTACCATTATACCCCAGCAGCACGCCCGCTGTCTTCGGGTTATAATTGACTCCGATCTCTCCTTCGCTCCCCACATTCACTCACTCATGTCACCTCCACCTCAAAAACATCTCTTGAATTTGACCTTTTTCTTACCATTGACTCTGCAAAAACTCTTAGGGGTGCTTCACACACAGCGAAATTGCTACTGAGATCGCTGCGGAGTCACGCTTTTTGTGACGCAGCAGTGACCTCATTAGCGATCTCGCTGTGTGGGACACTGAGCAGCGATCTGGCCCCTGCTGTGAGATCGCTGCTCGTTACACACAGCCCTGGTTCATTTTTTTATTGTTGCTCTCCCGCTGATAAGCACACATCGCTGTGTGTGACAGCGAGAGAGCAACAATCCTGAATGTGCAGGGAGCAGGAGCCGGCGTCTGAAAGCCTGCGGTAAGCTGTAACCAAGGTAAACATCGGGTAACCAAGGTGGTTACCCGATATTTACCTTCGTTACCAGCCTCCGCTGCTCTCATGCTGCCAGTGCCGGCTCCCAGCTCTCTGCACATGTGGCTGCAGTACACATCGGGTAATTAACCCGATGTGTACTGTAGCTAGGAGAGCAGGGAGCCAGCGCTAAGCAGTGTGCGCAGCTCCCAGCTCTCTGCACATGTAGCTGCACTACAACTCGGGTAATTAACCCGATGTGTACTGTAGCTAGGAGAGCAGGGAGCCAGCGCTCAGTGTGTGCGGCTCCCTGCTCTCTGCACATGTTGCAGCACAGCGACTCGTGTCGTTATGATCACTGTTTCGGCTGCTGTGTTTGACAGCTAAGCAGCGATCATAACAGCGACTTACAAGGTCGCTGTTACGTCACAGAAAATGGTGACGTAACAGCGACATCATTGTCGCTGTCGCTTAGTGTGAACCCAGCCTTACTGTCTCTCTCATTCATTCTCTCCTGGATTACTGTGTAATTCTTTACTAATTGGTCTCCTTGTTACTAAACTCTCCCCTCTCCAATCCAACTGAGGCTCAATCCAATTACCTCAATCCAATTGAGGGCCCTTTTGAAGCTTTGCATTGAGGAACATGAGCTTCAAGTTAAGGTGGTGTCACACACAGCGACAACGACAACGACGTCGCTGCTACGTCACCATTTTCTGTGACGTTGCAGCGACGTCCCGTCGCTGTCGCTGTGTGTGACATCCAGCAACGAGCTGGCCCCTGCTGTGAGGTCGCCGCTCGTTGCTGAATGTCCAGCTTCAATTTTTGGTCGTCGCTCTCCCGCTGTGACGCACACATCGCTGTGTGTGACAGCGAGAGAGCGACGAAATGAAGCGAGCAGGGAGCAGGAGCCGGCATCTGGCAGCCTGCGGTAAGCTGTAACCAAGGTAAACATCGGGTAACCAAGGTGGTTACCCGATATTTACCTTCGTTACCAGCCTCCGCCGTTCTCACACTGCCAGCGCCGGCTCCTGCTCTGTGCACATGTAGCTGCAGTACACATCGTGTAATTAACCCGATGTGTACTGTAGCTAGGAGAGCAAGGAGCCAGCGCTAAGCAGTGTGCGCGGCTCCCTGCTCTCTGCACATGTAGCTGCAGTACACATCGTGTAATTAACCCGATGTGTACTGTAGCTAGGAGAGCAGGGAGCCAGCGCTCAGTGTGCGCGGCTCCCTGCTCTCTGCACATGTTGCAGCACAGCGACGCGTGCCGTTATGATCGCTGCTTCAGCTGCTGTGTTTGACAGCTAAGCAGCGATCATAACAGCGACTTACAAGGTCGCTGCTACGTCACAGAAAATGGTGTCGCTTAGTGTGACCCCAGCTTTACACCACAGCTGCATTGTTATATCCTGTATAATCCACAGACTACTGCAGCCAAAACTTGGCCTCAGCGATCTTATGGTGTTTACCAGTGAGACCATTTATTGGCTGCAGCAGTCACATGAGGTATATAGGACATCACATATGCAGCCAAGTTAAACAGAAAACTAGATGGAGAACCAGGGAACAGTGGGGATAAAATCACTGAGTATAAAATACTTATTTTACCTGAATTTCTAGCTGTGTGCAGCTTTTCTAATTAACCCGTATGGACTGAGCCATTTTTCATTTTGCACTATACTATTTTCCTCCCCTTCCTTTCTTTATTTTTCTGTCTTTATTGCCATATCATGACTTTTTTGTGGAGTTATAGTTTTGAATATTACAATTTATTTCAGAATATATTGTACTAAAAAGTGGGAAAAAATTCCAAGTGAGATGAAATGGGGAAAAAAATGTAATTCCATCATTGTTTTCTGATTTTTTATGGTGTTCATTGTATGGTAAAAATGACCTGTAAAGATAATTTTCCTAAACAGTATAACTACAGTGATACCAAGCTTTAATAGATGTTTTTTATGCAAGTTGTATTGCTTTTTCCATGGCAAGCTAACAATTTTATTGATACCATACTGAAAAGCTGAAATTCTGCCATTTTGTTTTTTTTTTCTCTTTCTATTTAAATTTTTTTTTTTTTTAATGATGAAAACGGGGGTGATTTAAAGTTTTTTATATTTTAATTTTTTTTTTTTTAGTTTAAAACCTTTTTTTCAAGTTTTCAGGGTTTTTTTTAGTTTTCATGGGACTTTAACCTCTTGGGACTTCAACCTTATACTATATACTGCAATTAAAGTGAATTGAAGTACGGTATATAGTGTAAATCATGGGCTATTCTGAAGATCAGCTTGTGACTTAGCTTTACAGGAGTAGCTAGATGGCAGCACCTGTGGCATAAAATAGGCCCCCAGCTGCAGTGGTAATCCATTGTTTTGAGGCAGATGGGTGCCGATGCATGTGTAAGTAGGCAACCCACTCCATTTAAATCCTGCTGTCAAATATTAACAGAGGCATCTAAATAGGTAACAGCAGCAATTAGAGCTCCGCTCTGGCCACTCTTGCTAAAGGCAGATGATGGCTATTTAACATAGCATCTAGCTCCTGAGCCTGCTCCACACACCCTTGTGGGTTGAAACGTTAAAGAGGTTTTCCGTAACACTGACATTGATGACTTATACTTGGAATAGGTCATCGGGTGTTTACAGCATTGGCAGTGACTGGATGTAAACAGTGCGATGAAGCTGAAAGAAAACACATTAATTACTATGCTGCTTTGTATATATGTATACTCCATAGTTATATAGTAACTAGAAGAGCAAATATAGGTGGGGAGAGGAAAGTGTTGCACTCCACTCATGAATATACCTGAATCATACCTACATGTGTACCCATCTAGTCTATTCTTTCAGAGCTTTTATAGGCCAAAGACTTACATTTTTGCATTGTTTTGGCTCCGAGTACAAAACAGTAGCTCTAATGTGCTGCATTGCGCTGTTTATTAAGCTGAGATGTTTCTCTGTGGTTTGTGCTGTGATAATTAGATGACAGGTTCCCTTTAAGGAGTAATATCCGCCAACCACAGGTAGTAAGAGAGGGATACGAGAATTCACACTGGTTGACCACATTTTTTGGAGTATCAGTCACATTTTTTTATTTTTCTAGGAAGAATGTCACCTTTAGTGTTCGCTCATACTGGAGTATAAAAGATCGGTTACATTCTCTTCAGGAGAGTAGGACGAGTGGCATCTGTTTGGTATTCCATATGTCATGCGAATGCTCTGAGGGTGTGTGATTATTTTCTCAACTACTATCAGTATGCAATGTGTTTTTTTTATCAGCAGCTCTTATTCACTCATCAGTTATAGTGTTCTATGCTACAGAATGATAATTTATTTATAAAAAAAAGGACGGCATACAGATGGTCAATGTGAGGTTTCTTTTTTTTCTTGCACCAATTGACTTTCATTGGTGAGTCTCGAGATATTTCCGCTTCCACTCGTGGCATGCTATGATTTTTCCTCAGACCGAATACAGCTGAGAAAAAAATCGTAGATCTGCCTTGCCTCATTGACTAACATGGGTCCGAGGGAAATCCCTTTTTTGCATCGCACTTGTCCGAGTTTAAACGCCAGTGTGAGCGAATCCCTAAACAAAGAAAAACATGGTGCTATTGATTGCTACACTAGTACCATCTGTATATGTATGGTTACAACTTGTTGCTGGTGATATTGGATGTGAAGCTTCAGAAAATAAAACGCAACTTCTAAAAATATTTCAACTCTAAAGTTTTTGTATCAGTGTATGTCACTGTGCTGTACCCGCTATAATCACATCAGTCCAGACTCATACAAAAACCTTCTCGATCACGCCTTCTTCACTACCAATGCCTAAGAAAATGAAAGCACAAATATAGTACTGCTATAACTATATACGGTATGTGGATTACTTATATCAGGAGACAAAATACTAAGAAAATCAATATTATCCCATACATTAACATAAGCATTCTCAGGATTGTTTTAAAATCTTTGCATTATAATATTCTATAATTAATTGACTGTACCTTATTATCTATGGTCTCCCTTAGATTCAATATAGATGGAAAAGATACAGATAGTATACAATCTTGAATGTTTGCCCGTTTCATGGTGATAATTTACTCCACAGTGTTAAAGGCTTGTACAAAAACGTCTGCCACATTAAAATCATCAGATCCTCCTGTTATTATACGCTGGCTCTTGTAGAATTAAGACTGTGGTTTTAGTCCTTCCTGTGAGCCTTCATAGGAAATATTGCCATGAAATAAAATCACAAATTCCTATTTTGATGTTATTCTGGATTGTAAATATTTAACTTCCAAGCCAAATGTGTGCATGCTTTGTAATGTTCAGATGTGGCACATTTATTGTGAGATTGCACTCTGAAAATGCACAACTAAGCAAAATACAAAGAAGGTGTATAGAGTATCAACAACATGTAGGTGGTCTGCATTACAAACTGTTTGCAAATGTATGAATAGTCCTTAACAATAGAAGACTATTTACAGTACAGCTAGGTTTAGATTTAAAAAGAATCTGTCAGCAGGTTTTTGCTATGTAAACTGTACATAGCAGTAGATAGGGCTGAAACACAAATTTGAGGGATGTGTCATTATTAAGTTGTGTGCTGTTTACTTACAGTAATGGTTTTATCACTAGGACATTACAATTACTGTGAATAGCTGCTTCTGACCACACCCCTCCTCTGAAAATACAATGGACACACAAAGCTGTGGTGTGGGTGAAGTTACCTTTCTGAGCTCTACCACAAGTTACATCGAAGAACTGATTGTGTCCCAGATGCTGCACCCAGCAAACTAAGTGATACATCAATGTCTTGGACTTTTTAGTATGTTGCTGTTTCTGGTACCTGGACGTGGCTGAAATGTCAGTCTGGTTATGTCAGAGTTATTCTCCATGCTGGTTTTGGGAAGAGTTGCAACATCAGGTACTTCTGCTTCAGGGATTACTTTTCATCTTAACTGGAAGCATTCCCCAGTTTGCTGCCAGTCGTACACTTTATCTGTGTGCCCCATACTCTTGTGTTCATCCTGATCTCTGTTATTGACCTGGACTGACCTTTGTTTACAGCTATACTTTTTCCCTGTACCGGTTATCTTTCTCCTGGTTTTTTGATCCCTGGATTGTAACCTTTTTAAGCCTTCATTTTATACCTTGATCTTAATGCACTCTCTGCCAGAATACCTGACCTTTGGACCACTTTTGACCATGCCTTTGTCTTCTCCTTTGGTACCACAACCTCTCCTGCAACTGACCCTGGATTGCCTGTACCCTCTGTTGTCTCTATTCCTGTAAGTAGTGACATACTTCACATTCTGTGTCACAACCCTGCTACCATAGTGCCTAGCGTCATGTTCACAACCTGCTACCGTAGTGCCTAGCATCATATTTACAACTCTGCTACCATAGTGCCTAGCGTCATATTCACAACCCTACTACCATAGTGCCTAGCGTCATATTCACAACCCTACTACCATAGTGCCTAGCGTCATATTCACAACCCTACTACCATAGTGCCTAGCGTCATAGTCACAACCCTACTACCATAGTGCCTAGCGTCATATTCACAACCCTACTACCATAGTGCCCAGCGTCATATTCACAACCCTACTACCGTAGTGCCTAGTGTCATATTCACAACCCTGCTACCGTAGTGACTAGCGTCATATTCACAATCCTGCTACCATAGGGACTAGCGTCATATTCACAATCCTGCTACCGTAGTGACTAGCATCATATTCACAATCCTGCTACCGTAGTGACTAGCATCACAGCATCCTTGATTTTCTTTGGTAATAGATCATAATGTTCATATGAATTTATGTAAATATATCACTTATGATAATCTTTCTGATTTATCATAGTTTTCCAATTTATATATAAGAAATACGAGTTGCTGTGAGTTTTTTTTTTTTCTAAAGAATAATTAAACTGTAAAGCCTAAGGATAGTGAACCCAGCGCTATTATGTAATTAAACTGTGTGCCTGTTTAAATGCAATCTTCATAGTGTGTTCTGTGAAAATTGCAAAATTGCCAACTTGATGTCACTCTGATAGATGCAGCTCAGGACGCTCTGTGGTCTATGCCAGGACCGAAAGTGATGACTTCACCATTCACCGATCAGAGGACTGCTTCATGGCCATTGATTGGCTGCAGAAGTCAGGCGAGATACACCCAATGTTGTACTATTTTAGGGAAATATTGGTATATAGATAAAAATCTGATCCTACAGATATTCTTAGGAAAGACTTAGGCGGGCTTTACACACTACGACATCGCAGGTGCGATGTCGGTGGGGTCATGTCGAAAGTGACGCACTTCCTGCGTCGCTCTCGACATCGTAGTGTGTAGATCCTAGATGATACGATTAACGATCGCAAAAGCGTCGTAATCGTATCATCGGTGTAGCGTCGGCGAATTCCATAATTACGCTGATGTTGTTCCTCGCTTCTTCGGCAGCACACATCGCTGTGTGTGAAGTCGCAGGAGCGAGGAACATCTCCTACCTGCGTCACCGCAGCTCCCGTCGGCTATGCGGAAGGAAGGAGGTGGGCGGGATGTTTACTCATCTCCGCCCCTCCGCTTCTATTGGCCGCCTGCTGTGTGACGTCGCAGTGACGCTACACGACCCGCCCCCTTAATAAGGAGGCGGTTCACCAGCCAGAGCGACGTCGCAGGACAGGTAAGTGCATAACTGAACATGACATAAAATACAAAAAGACAGTTTGCACTCTGATAATGCTAAAGTATGGAAACCATGAATGTGTGAACATGGTAATCTTATCCTATATAGCAGGTTCCTACTTGCCCATACACAGGAGGTTTTTAACCCAGAGAGAGGCTTCAGCATAGCGTTAGGGACCCAGTTACGAGATATGCCATGAAGGGGCAACTGGGCAGATATACAAATGGCCATTTATATATGCTAAATATCTCATTTTTCTCAGATTTACCTTAGCAGTAATGCAGGTCCATGTTCACACATTCATGGTTTCCATACTTTAGCATTATTAGAGTGCAAACTGTCTTTTTGTACAATATATACACAGACCAATCTAAAGGTAGTATGTCAAAGGAGTTTTCCACTTTTTATTAAAAATTAATACATTGCCATGGCGTGCTAGAAAAAATTCAGCACACACTGTTGGCCATGTGCCCAATAGGTCTCTCCTCCGTCTCTTCCGGCTTGGTCAGATTATGACCACTGCAGCCATTCTCGGGATATAGTTCTATGAATATAGATACATAGATAGCTGTGAGTCACTATGTGGAACAACCCCCTGGACTCGAGATTGAATGTATATTCTATACAATAGGTACTCTTTAACCCATAAGAAGTGTTAAAATTAAAACATCACCTATTGAAGACAGCAATCAGCTGTTGAAGCCACGCGTAGTGGCCATTAGAGGGATTTTAAATTAGATAAAAGGTTTGTAATTTTAAATTCCTCCCTGTCCTCCTGCTCCCTAGCGCTCCTATCTGACCGCCACTCCGATATCTTCACACACATCATCCCCTATAGGGATTAATGGCAGAAGCAGCTCTGGGAGCGGTGAGCCTCCACAAAATTTACTAGGACCCACGGTTGCTGTGACACCGGGTTGCTGTGACTGCACAGGACCTGCGGTGACGTACTTCCGGGTGTTCGCGGTCACGTGAACAACAAGGATTCGCTGCGCTCTATTCCCCAGGATTTCAGACAGCTCCAGGCTTCAGCGGGACCCCGTGGATCCTTTATTGCAACAACCAGGGTTGTGCACGGGTGCACAATCTTTTGAGGTGAGCAGCCTCCGGGCATTACCATAATCCCCTTCACCACCGGGTGCTACTCAGCGCATCTCCCTCTCTCTTTTTTTTTTAGCCAAATTCTAACCAGTGTAATTTTATGAGGTTATAACACTGGAACGCTTCAACGGATACCGGTGATTCTAAGATAGGCTTTTTTCATGACTTATAGGGCTTCATGTTAGTGGTAAATTTATCACAATATTTATTTGCGTTTGTAAAAAAAAATTGGAAATTTGCTGAACATTTTGAAAATGTAGCAATTTTCAAACTTTGAAATTGTATGCCCTTAAACCAGAGAGCTATATCACATTAAATAGTTAATAAATAACATTTCCGATATCTGTACGGTAGCTGTGGCAGAGAGGGACTTGAACAGTGAGATGCTGGTATAAAAGTTATCTACATACCGGTGCTAACCTTTATCCAGCAGTGGGTGCACCAAATCCCACACAATTTTCCCACTCACTGCCAGGACATGGGCTCATTTAGGGGGTTGAAACTGAGTGTCCTTCCCGAAATCTGTAAGTGTACCAAGAAATACTCTTGCACAGCCTATAGAGTTTAATGCCGTACCTGGCCCTCATACTGGGCAGATACTGCCGTTATTTTAGCCCCCCCCTTGAAGTGGATAATGGACTCATCTGCACAAATTTCCCTTTGGGGAATATACAGTTCAGCAAACTTGTTGAAGTGATTGATGACAAATTTTGAAAAGGCGGTCAAAATTTGGGTCATCACGGGGAGGACCTTGTGAATTATCATTGAAGTGTAAAATTTGTGGATAGCCTCATAACGTATGCGGGTAATAGCCATGCGGAACACTGGAGTTTTATATAATATATCAACACTCCAATAGTGATGTGAAGAACCAGGACCCAGTACATATTTTAGTGTAAAGATTTGTTTGGACCATGATAAGATTGTCAAAATCCTCAGAGAAAGGGACTTTGAAAAAGTCAATTTCTTTCAGACCAGCAGTGTCAAATTCCTAATTGGGGCACAAAATCAGGCATCTGTGGTGCAAAATCTTATCTTCTGGGTGTGAGGTCCATAGGAGGTCATAAGTGGTATGTTGGGGGTGACTAGTGCTGGTTTGGGTATCACTAGTGGCGGATGTGAGAGTAGCATGATGTAGGGGCAGAGACCCTGATTCCAGTGTTTTTTTTCCCTGCAGATCTAGCAGTTCTCTGAATGCTGAGCTCTCAATGACCCCACTCACACCACTGATTGGCAGCTTCCTGGCCATGTACCGTGTACAAAGATAGCTGCTAATTGGTGGAGGCAAGGTAATACAGAGCTCATGAATATGCTTGATTACCTTGCAGCAGGTTTACTAGTCATCTACTGATATTTTACTGCTGATAAATCAGTGGTTTTATGTGATTTCATGAAAACAACAATAAGAAACCCAATAAGTGACATATCTCTGGAATCAGGGTCAGGGTCTCTGTCTCTATATTATATTTCTCGCAAATTAAGTGGCAAAAATCTGGTGACTTAAAGGGTTGTACCAACCCTTTAAGTTGGTACAAGAGAATCCCCAGTCTATATATCTATGTGTGTGTTTTAGTAATAGGATATTTCACAGTGCTGCTCCAGCTACCGCTATAATACACAGTGATTCTCACTTGTACAAAATGTTTTGTTCCACTCTTTAATGATAACTATTTTTATTACAAACCACATCTTCCTTTATTTTGGACTCCAGACATCCGATGTATATTTTCTTTTTATATTTTTCACTTTAACAGTTATATGTTACGTTTCTGTTTCTTTTTCTTATAATAATAACATTTTCATTAAGCGGATCCAGCTGTTTGGAGACTTACAGGAAAAATATACAAATTAGCGCCCCCAGAACAGAAACTCAGCATCTCTAGTGCCACCTATTGGAGGTAACCCAGAAATCAAAATCTGTCACTTTGACAAAGCCTACAACAAGATGGTGGATGCCAAAGTAGAAGCCTGTAGATATTTGTAGATAGCTGTTCCAGGCTTACAGGAAATAGCTTTATCTCTGTCAGTCATGAAATGCTTATATATACAATATATGATGATACAGTGTGACACAACACAATAAATATCTCATACATACTTTGTACCACAAGAGCATAATAAACAGCAAAGGCCCAGTTACTGCCATATATATATATATATATATATATATATATATAAAGCTGAGTGTTTGTGTGTGTGTGTGTGTGTGTATGTGTGTATGTATGTCCGCTAAAGGAATCCGCACCGTCGCATTTACAATCACCAAATTTTGCACACCCCATGTGACTCAGGGAACGTCATAGACTATGTTTTGACAGGAAAATTTAGCCCCACGCTTTACAATTACTCTACAAAAAACCTGCGTCCATTACAGTCAATGGAGCGGGGAGCTATAGGCTATTAACAGGAACTGTGAGTAGTTGCTATAGGAACAAAATAAATTGTTAGTATAAGAAGCTTAGGTGTGGGATAATAAGATGCCGGTGGAGAGACAGATAGAGAGAGAGAGAGAGAGAGACAGATAGACAAACAGACAGAGTAAGAGGCAGTAAGAGAAAGAGACACAGAGACAGAGACAGACAGATAGACAGGGAAAGAGATAGATAGAGACAGACAGTCAAAGAGACAGAGGCAGACAGCCACACACAGACAGACACACACAGACAGGGAAGTAGACAGGCAGGCAGGGAAAGAGAAAGACAGAGAGACAGACAGGGAAAGAGACAGACAGGGAAAGAGACAGAGACAAGGAAAGACAGGGAAAGAGACAGAGACAGACGGGGAAAGAGACATACGGGGAAAGAGACAGACGGGGAAAGAGACAGACGGGGAAAGAGACAGACGGGGAAAGAGACAGACGGGGAAAGAGTCAGATGGGAAAGAGACAGACGGGGAAAGAGACAGATGGAGAAAGAGACAGATGGAGAAAAAGACCTACAGGGACTGAGACAGACCTGGAACAAGACAGACCTGGAACAAGACAGACCTGGAACAAGACAGACCTGGAATGAGATAGACTGGGAAAGTGATAGACGGGGAAAGAGACAGATGGGGAAAGAGATAGGGAAGGAGACAGACACGGAAAGAGACAGACACACAGAGAGAGACATGGAAAGGGACAGACAGAGAGATAGACAGACACAGACAGACAGAAACAGACAGAGACAAACAGAGACAGACAGACTCACAGAGACAGACTCACAGAAACAGACTCACAGACACAAACTCACAGAGACAGACTGGGAGAGAGACAGACAGAGAGACAGACATGAAAAAAGACAGAGACAGACAGATAGACAGAAACAGACACAGAGACAGACAGAGACAGATAGAGACAGACTCACAGAGACAAACACACAGAGACAGACTCACAGAGACAGATTAACAGAGACAGACTGGGAGAGAGACACAGAGACAGTTACTATCCCGGGCAACACCTCAGTACTAGAGCTAGTATATATATATATATATATATATATATATATATATATATATGTATATATATATAATATATATATATATATTGCACTACACAGGTGGTACAATAGGCTGCCGTTGGGAACAAAGTCTTAGTTCGTCTTCCAGGGCAGGTATCAAGCCTCGCAGAAGTGGTCACTGATAAAAGTATTGCAAGGGTGTTGCTCTAAAGTTGGCACCTCATTCAGTACCTTGGCCTTCCTCATTGACAAACCATGCCAAGTCTTTTTGCCTGTTGTACCACCTGTCTTTCTTCCAAACAATGTCAGCTGTGCCATCGGAGGGACTTAGCATAGACCGTGTAAGTATTTGCTCATATTAACGTATTGATAGTTTTTGGTTTCCACAAGCTAAGCTTATGGTGTTGCCTCAAATTTAAGAACATCCTAATTGTGCCGGGGGATGTTCTAGTTCCATAGGGAGGAATTTTCACATTTGCTCAATCCAGAACCCTCCAGAGAGGCAGGAGTAAGCATAAGGATATGGACCTCTTGAGTCACTTTCAAACTCTTGTGGACACAAACTAACTCAAAAAAGACCCACAACCCATTTCATTCTGTACATTTTTGCAGTGTCAAACAAAGATGTAAAATGTGGTGTCATTGCTGTTCTTTTAGTGGAATTTAATTTGAACTTGTACTTTATACTAGTGAAGTGTAAAAATGAGATACTCAAGTCCTGGAACTGGAGACTCAACCCTAATCTTCTCCTAGATCCAGACGTTAAAGAAAGGATATCTATGACTATTTCAGACTTCCTTCAGTATCATGCAGATGACAATACCCCTCTTCCCACTAAGTGGGAAGCACGGAGGTGCGCAACCAGAGGGGTACTTATATGAGAAGGAGCTGGACTGAAGAGAGACAAAGCTAAACAGATTGAGGATCTTCTTTCCAAAATCCATTCCTTGGAACAAACACATAAAGTGACTCTTGACCAGGATACCTTACTCAAACTGACTAAGACGAGGGAAGACCTTAAAGCAGTACTCGACTTGGCTCACACTAAATTTAGAGAACGCTCCCAACAGTTTTTTTATGAGTTTGCAGATAAGTGTGGGGGTCCCTTGGCGAGACATATCCACTTGAAAACAGCGTCAACGTATGTCCCCTCGATTAAGATGGCTGACAAACAAACGGTGCATCACCCCACTGACATCGCTTTAGCCTTTGAGAAGTATTACGAGATATTATATAACATCAACGACAAATCTGTAGACCCCACTAACTCCAGGCTTCTGCAGAAAATCGACAACTACCTGCTAGACATGCCGCTTCCCTCCCTATTAGCGGAAACGGCTGATGAGTTGAATTGCTCGTTCTCACTAGAGGAGGTCACCCAAGTGGTGTGCTCTTCTCCCCCCAACAAAAGCCCAGGCCCAGATGGCTTTACTACCAAATTTTACCAAACTTTTCTAACGGAGCTTGCACCTTTTCTTACTAACGTCTTCAACTCCATCTACAAAGACCATCCTTTCCAGAAACAATCACTGTCTGCTAATATCACGGTAATCCCCAAGCTGGGCAAGGACCCCTTGCTCTGCTCAAGCTATCGCCCTATATCTCTAATTAATGTGGACGTGAAGCTGTTTGCTAAACTTCTGGCTAACAGACTGAGTCTTCTCTGCCGCTATTGATACACAATGACCAGGTAGGCTTCGTACCTGGCAGAGAGGCTAGAGACAATACTATTAAATCGATCCTTGTTATCTCCCAAATGTTGAAGCTAAAAACAACAGCCTGTGTGTTGTCAGTAGATGCAGAGAAGGCCTTTGATAGGGTCAGTTGGCCATTCCTTGGGCGTGTGCTTGAGCAGGCAGGTTTCGGTCCAAGCTTTAGAGAAAAGGTTCTAGCATTGTATACTCTCCCTACAGCCAAGATTCGGTGTAATGGAATTTTTTCCAACTCATTCAATATCAGAAATGGGACTCAACAAGGATGTCCTCTGTCCCCCTTCTGTATGCATTGGTGATGGAACATCTAGCTATAGCCATCAGGAAGAACCCTGATATTCATGGGATCTGCATAGGTAAAAAATCTCATAAACTGGCCCTATATGCTGACGACCTCCTCCACTACATCGTGAACCCTGAAACATCTCTCCCATCTATCCTGAAGGAGTTTGAGCGGTATGCTGTGGTTAGTAATTTCAAGGTTAATACCTCTAAATCGGAAATCCTAAATATCACCCTGCCCGCTAAACGTAAATCCTCTCTGCAAGAAGCCTTTCCCTTTAAATGGTGTGCCACTGCTCTGAAATATCTAGGGACTTATCTAACGCCGGACCCTTCACATCTATTTAATTTGAACTATAAACCACTACTGCAGCGCATTGACGCCAATCTTCAGGCTTACAATTTGCGGGGTCTGTCCTGGTTTGGATGTATCAACGTTTTAAAAATGGATGTCCTCACCAAACTCCTTTTCCTTTCTCAAGCAGTTCCTATAGCCGTACCCAGATTCTTCTTTGCCCATCTTCGACCGATCACGACAGCTTTTGTATGAAAAAAAGTAAACCCTGACTGGCCTTTAAATACTTGACGAGACGTAAGACAAAAGGGGGCACAGGATTTCCAGATTTACGCTTATATCATACATCAGCTATCCTCACTAGAGTAGTAGATTGGTTTCATGGGGCCGAGACGAAGCAGTGGGTAGATATTGAAGCTAATCTTATAGATTGGACCTTGACCTCCTTGCCCTGGATCGCGAAACATAGAAGACCTAAGAGCATTTTGAACTCCCCTCTGACAAGGGACCTACTCATCATTTGGGACAGAACTAATGCTCATTTTAATCTGTCTGAAGCATGGGGCCCCCTGACACCCCTTTTTGATAATCCCGACTTCCCGCCAGCTGTTGGTGTGGACAGGTTTATGATCTGTTTAATGGAAATGGGGAGCGCACCACAATGGAAAAGTATAACCAGCAGGGGTGCTACAAGTGCAACACAAGGAGCAATGTAGAACAAAGAAAAAGACGTTGCACATAATAGAGCACAACCCAATGTGAAAAAGTAGCAAACCTTTATTGAACAAAGACTAAAAACAATTAAAAGACAAGGCTGCACAACCAGTGACCAGAGATAAACAATGACCCCATATTGTAGTAATACAGAATTGTTTAAATACAGGCAACACTTACAGTATCTAGGTCCCCTGCACAAATAAATATATATGAACAGGACAATAAACACAATAGTAATATCTGTAGAGGTAGCAAGAGCAAAAGAGACACTCACCAAGAGAAATGCCTTTTCCTGGCCACTTTATAAAAGGTGTATACAGGGACAAAGACCCTGGCAAGGGGTGGCCCCTGAGGGGGAGCTGTGATCCAGGGGCTCAACATAGATGGATGGCAAAGCGAGGCCAGGACGTATGCTCCATGCCAAGGGCAGGGGACCTGTGAAGGATAGGAGGCTGTGATGGTAAATACAGGGGCGGTCACAGGATGTGCAGCAGCCCCACGCGTATCGCCGCACGCATGCGGCTTCGTCAGGGAAACTGTGAGAGTAGAAAAGTTCAGACAGGTTAAATACATACAAAACGCTAATAATATAGCGATCACCTGTGAGAATGCGACGGCGTCGCCGGCTTCAGGATCCAGGAAGTGTGTGCACATGCGCACTGACGGGGGTAAGGACAGATAGCAAGGCAGACCAAAACCAGTGTAATAACATGGATTGTGCAAAGATGAACTGCACCCAGAGGGTGCTAATCGCGCAAGGTAAAAAGAGCATAAGCAGCATGACAGGTTAAACCGGGTAGGACAAAGAGTGCTGAGATAAGGCAAAGCACGTATCTTGTTTATTTTAAACCCACAATTTAACAATTGTAGCAAGGAACCTTGATGGCAAAATAGACAAAATAGACTTAGTGGCTTATTAACCCTAGAATGCGAAGGTCTCTTGGTGAGTGTCTCTTTTGCTCTTGCTACCTCTACAGATATTACTATTGTGTTTATTGTCCTGGTCATATATATTTATTTGTGCAGGGGACCTAGATACTGTAAGTGTTGGCTGTATTTAAACAATTCTGTATTACTACAATATGGGGTCATTGTTTATCTCTGGTCACTGGTTGTGCAGCCTTGTCTTTTAATTGTTTTTAATCTTTGTTCAATAAAGGTTTGCTACTTTTTCACATTGGGTTGTGCTCTATTATGTGCAACGTCTTTTTCTTTGTTCTACAGGTTTATGATCTGGTCTTCATCCCAGAGGCCTAGGGTTGGCGATACCCTATTGGGAGCGCCTTCTCTGCCAACCTTACAGCATTTCCGAGCCGCCTTCCCTGATCAACAAATCTAGTGGTTTATGTATTTGCAGTTGCAATCTTTCATCTCCTCTGCTCGCTCAGTCTCTGATCTGGCCAGGGTCTGTACCAACTTTGAATCCCTTTTGATCCAACTAGAATCTCCATCCCACGTAATTTCCCAGGTTTACTCCATTTTGATTGACCCAATCGATTCGAATCCAGTCTGGTATGTGAAATCCTGGGAGAAAGATCTGGGGAGTGCTTCCTCTGACCTGGATTGGGCAAAAGCTTATATGTGTGTACATAGGCTTCCCTTGCCTTGTAAAGTGCAGGAAAAAATCTTTAAGATCATTTCCCGTTGGTATAGGTGTCCAAAGGAGCTACACAAGATCTTTCCGACCGTCCCTGACACTTGTTAATGTAATGCTACTGAGGGATCCATGCTACATATCTGGTGGTCCTGCCCGATAATTCAGGAATTGTGGCATAAAGTTTTCCAAATTCATAACCACATAACAGGGCTGACAATCATATGCTCTCCGCAGATTGGTCTCTTGTCCATGATCCCCGGAGCTTTCAAAGAGATCAAGCAAGGTCTTCTCCGTCATTTTGTTGCCGCGACCAGAGCAATCATCCCGAGAAAGTGGAAGTCGGGCGTAACCCCGACGATTCTGGAGTGGTTGGCGGAAATGGACCACATTTGCAGGATGGAGAAACTATCCTCCCACTCTGAGCTCCAGCTGAGCAAGTTTTTCAGCTGTTGGATGCCGTGGCTTCTATTTAGAGAATCCGCTGATTTTGAGGTCATCCTTTCCTCTTAGGAACCAATTGCTTCATTTTTGCTCGGTTCATGCTGAGAGGTGGAGTGTAGACCTCCTTAAACTGGTTGTGTTCCAAGGGAGACCCCAAGTCCCTCCTTCCCTACCCCCTCTTCTGCCCCCCTTTCTCTTCTCTTTCTTTTTCTGATCTGTCTTTCCTCTCATTTGAATTCTTCTTTGCTTTTTCTTAACATTCTTTTCTCTTTCCAGTTTTTTTATGAATCTAAATTTAGTGCCTCAGAAATCAACGTTCTTATGTTCATTGACTCATTACCAAAATCCACGTGGAGATTGTGTGTACTTGATCTCTTATTGCGATTGTCTTTATTTCCTCGATATGTGGAAGTACTCATGCTCAAACTGAAAATATGCCACTATGTTACAGAATTACTTATACTTGATTTTGTATGATATTTTCTCTTTTTCAATAAACATTTTTGGAAAAAAAAATGAGATACTCATTTTTATTTTGACATCTTTAAACTCTTTAACAAGCAGGCCTAATTTGGCCTTAATGTTCACACATAATCTTTTTATTTTTTTTGAATACGTAGACATATAAAGCCTTTTTTTGGTGTGATGAGTTGTCTTTGTCAGCACCATGTTAGGATACATAAAACTTTAGGGCTTGGCAATTCTGGTGATGATTCTCCCATGCGAGAGAATAGGATACAGTATGCAAATGGCACTCGGTTCAGGTTCTGCTCCGAATTTGAGCTGCCATTCACTGTGATCTGATTCTCTTGCATGTGAGACTCGGAGCACAGGTGAGGAGGAGATGGAGAATATAATTTCTCCATCTTCTCCATTGTCTGTCTCTGCATATATCGTGCTGTGCATGGATGACATCCAAGTGCAGTCCAATATTTCACACGCACCCATTGAGTTGAATCCATGTGCGCTGTCCAATATACACTGCCAATCGCAATATGCAGCAATTTTTTTACATAGTACAACATTCGGCCGAGACCTATCCGATAAAACAGTGGGCTTTATACCAGTGTGACCAAACCCTAATATGTATAGATGGCCTGTCACTTTCGCCCCCCCCCAAAAAAGAGTTAAATACCTTGTAAAAATAGCTGAGCACCCTGGACTCTGGCGCTCTTTTCCATTTTTGCCATTGCCTCACTCCATTGCAGAGATATTCACATTTGTTTCTTCTGGAGTACATTATTTGAAATGCTTGTGTAACGCCCCTGTAAACGGGTCGTTACAGGGTATTAAATGTTACCCCATTTTTCCTGGGCAGGAGGAGGAAGAGTCCCCACAACACACACTCACATCACACTGGCAGGAAGGAGTTAATAGCTTTTGCAGCATGAAGTTTTGAATCCATGACTCATCCTGTCTTGTTAATGAGCAGGTGGCTGGACACAGGCAGGTCCCCATGACAACCAAGGGGAGGGGGGCCTGAATAGGAGTGAGTTTAGTGCAGAACACTCAGAAAGTTTGTCAGAACATCAGAGGCTGCAGCAGAGTGCAGACTTACACAGGACAGCTCCCTGCTGAGGAGATGCCACGAAACCAGGGCTGATAACACCTAGAGGAAGGGAATGGAGCTGAGGACTGGGGATCCCTGTAGAAAGTTGTACCCTGTGGCGGTTGATGAGTGTCCACTACTGGAAGAGAGACAGACAGAATGGCGGCGGGTCCCCAAGATGCTCCATGCCACGGGGATAGCATTATCGCACCGAAAGAGAGAGGGACCCCCAGATCACTCCACCGGCCCCTTCCTCCTACCTGCCCGGGACCGACCAAAGGCTACAGGCGGCGAGGACCGGCACCCGGGTGCGATGTGGAACGGACTTTAAATAAAGAACAACTGGAACCGCACTCTGTGACTGCTGTGAGTAATGCCGTCACCCTGTGCCCCCGGTGTCCCTGAGGACTGTTGCCCTGGGTCTCATAAACCTCCCGGGGCCACCCCGCTCCACCCGTTAGAAGCGATTCCATCCAGCTGCCCGTAACACCTGCCCCGGAGAGAGACTGTGCAGCGGCGGCTGAACACCTGGCCGGAAACCACGGGTGGTGCTGAAAGCATCCCCCGTCCCCGTCCCGTACCGTTTCCTGGGGGAGAGTGATGTCAAGCTCTCCAGGAACCCCGTTACCCTCCTTCCATCCCCTTTGTAACACCGGACTGACTGTCGGACTTTCCTTTTATTGAAACCCGCCGGGGGTCACGGAAGCCGGGTCGGGCCACTCACAGTCTGACCCCGAATACCACCGGACTGGTGACCGTGCGAGCCCTGCAAGCCCCGGCGTGGGCGTTTCATCTTGGCGCTGCGAGCAGGGTCCGGACAAGACCTGGTAACGCCGGGTGACGCGTGCCTTGTGTTTACCATCTGCAAAATTGGTTTGTCTAACATTTATTTTGGTGCCCGCGGCTGCGGGTATGCGACAAATGGACTTGGACTGTACAATGGCGTCCATTGAGAATGGGATGGGCGCCATGCGTACCAACAAGGACTGGACTTGTCCGCCCTTTGTGGGTGGGGCTGCAGCGGGGCGCGAAAATCCGTGCCCGACCCTTTGTTGGACACTTGCTAGGAGCCAGGAACCCTGCCTCCCCAGGCCCAGGAGAAGATGGGGAGATGATATGGACTGCCCGGGTGCTCGCTGTGGGGAGTGGTGGCCGGACAGGTGAGCTCGGCACCGCAGCCCGTACCGGGATTTGGACTACCGAGTTTACTCCCTAAACCTGGGTACCTGGAGGGCCCTGGAGTGTCGTAAGGAGGCCTGTTCCCGAAAGTTTAAATGTTTTGACATATGCAAATGTTTCTTTTTCCATGCTTTTCTTCTCTTTCTTCTTCTTTTTCCTCCTGCCTCTTCCTATCCTTTATTGAGTCCCGGTAAAAGGGACGTGTTAATTTGTTTATCTATGAAAAGTTTTTTTTTTCGGTGTTGTTTGTTGTCGCAACCCCGGAGTGTTGCGTTTTTGGTCTGGAGGAGTGTAACGCCCCTGTAAACGGGTCGTTACAGGGTATTAAATGTTACCCCATTTTTCCCGGGCAGGAGGAAGAAGAGTCCCCACAACACACACTCACATCACACTGGCAGGAAGGAGTTAATAGCTTTTGCAGCATGAAGTTTTGAGTCCATGACTCATCCTGTCTCGTTAATGAGCAGGTGGCTGGACACAGGCAGGTCCCCATGACAACCAAGGGGAGGGGGGCCTGAATAGGAGTGAGTTTGGTGCAGAACACACAGAAAGTTTGTCAGAACGTCAGAGGCTGCAACAGAGTGCAGACTTACACAGGACAGCTCCCTGCTGAGGAGATGCCACGAGACCAGGGCTGATAACACCTAGAGGAAGGGAATGGAGCGGAGGACTGGGGATCCCTGGAGAAAGTTGTACCCGGTGGCGGTTGGTGTGTGTCCACTACTGGAAGAGAGACAGACAGAATGGCGGCGGGTCCCCAAGATGCTCCATGCCACGGTGATAGCATTATCGCACCGAAAGAGAGAGGGACCGCCAAATCACTCCACCGGCCTCTTCCTCCTACCTGCCCAGGACCGACCAAAGGCTACAGACGGCGAGGACCAGCACCCGGGTGCGATGTGGAACAGACTTTAAATAAAGAACAACTGGAACCGCACTCCATGACTGCTGTGAGTAATGCCGCCGCCATGTGCCCCCGGTGTCCCTGAGGACTGTTGCCCTGGGTCTCATAAACCTCCCGGGGCCACCCGTGGGGAGCGATTCCATCCAGCTGCCCGTAACACCTGCCCCGGAGAGAGACTGTGCAGCGGTGGCTGAACACCTGGCCGCAAACCACGGGTGGCGCTGCAAGCATCCCCCGTCCCCGTCCCGTACCGTTTCCTGGGGGAGAGTGATGGCAAGCTCTCCAGGAACCCCGTTACCCTCCTTCCATCCCCTTTGTAACACCGGACTGACTGTCGGACTTTCCTTTTTTTGAAACCCGCCGGGGGTCACGGAAGCCGGGTCGGGCCACTCACAGCCTGACCCCGAATACCACCGGCCCGGTGACCGTGCGAGCCCTGCAAGTCCCGGCGTGGGCGTTCCACTTGCAGTTCAACTGGGTGATTCTTTACAGTCCTTTCCTGGTGCATGCACTCATCTCTCCCAGATGCTGCAAATCACAGCTAAAGGGCGCTTTACACGCTACAATATATCTTACGATGTGTCGGCGGGGTCACGTCGTAAGTGACGCATATCCGCAATCGTAAGTTGCATTGTAGCATGTAATAGCTACGTGCGATTGCGATTGAACGGTAAAACATTCATCGCATGCACGTCGTTCATTTCCTAAAAATTGAACGTCAGGTTGTTCATCATACCTGGGTAGCACACATGGCAGTGTATGACACCCTGGGAACGATGAACAGATCTTACCTACGTCCTGTGGCTCCCGCCGGCAATGCGGAAGGAAGGAGGTGGGCGGGATGTTTATGTCCCGCTCATCTCCGCCCCTCCGCTTCTATTGGCCGGCTGCCGCGTGACGTCGATGTGACGCCGAACGTCCCTCCCACTCCAGGAAGTGGATGTTCGCCGCCCACATTGAGGTCGTATGGACGGGTAAGTACGTGTGACGGGGGGTTATTCGTTTGTGCGACACTTTCAACAAATTGAACGTGCCGCACATACGATGGGGTGGGTACGATCGCATATGATATCGTATGCTTAATTGCAAGGTGTAACCAAGGAAAAAATTGTGAAAACATTCCCTGCTGTAACTAAATAAAAGCATAGTGCATATAAACATAGGGTACTTAGTTAACACTGTTTTTGATCAAAAAAAGCATAAAGCTATCCCACAAAACGTCAAGGTGTACCCAGTTGGGATAGTACCTACACTCTCTAATATTAAAACCTTACCATGGGTCTAAAATAGGCCTCAATGTGGCTAAGGGCTGAGAGCGACCGGGTCCCAACAGGACACACACAGTCAGGGGGATTCACAGAATGAAATGTCCAGCTCATTGAGAAGGGGGCCACTCCCTGTTTGTACTGAATACAAAAAAACGTATTGTATGCTTAATTGCAAGGTGTAAAGCAGGCTTTAGTCTCTGACGCTGCTGAGCTGTGACTGGCAGCATCTGTAGGGGATGAGTGAAGGTGCACGCCCCCAGAGAATGGTATGATGAATTACTCTGTTGCACTGGTAGCAGAGATTTCACATACTGTGCTCCAGAATAAACAAATGTTAATATCTCTGCAATACAGCCAGGCAGTGCAAAACAAATATAGCGGCAGAATTAGGGGAAATTAAGGATTTTTGCAAAGTAACTAACTACATTTTTTTGAGCAAGTGACAAGTATATTTAACATTCCAATGACTTTTGCAGGTCAATACAATCAAAATACCACAATTTTGTATGTGGTACTACTTTTGCTGAAAAATATCCCATTTAAAAAACACAACACCCCCAGAATTTTGATCACTATTTTTCAAGACATAACTTTTTTTTATTTTTCCATAGACAGAGTTTAACTTTCCTTTTCTGGGAGAAGCTGCAGTTTTCAATGGTACCAATTCTGGGTAGAAAGCAATATATAGAGTGATCTAGCATCCACAGGTTTAAGAAGTTAAAACTTCACATTTATTACAAAACGCTTCAACACAGTGTAAAATTTAAAACTCCAAGCATGCAGGAGTCAACGCGTTCCATTTTGGGGTACCGAATTTTGCTATTCTGGCATTGTTTTTTTCTTTTTTTTCTGTGCGGGATAAATAATGATACAGTGGGTACAGAAAGTATTCAGACCCCTTTAAATTTTTCACTCTTTGCTTCATTGCAGTCATTTGGTAAATTCAAAAAATGTTCATTTTTTTCTCATTAATGTACACTCCATCTTGACAGAAAAAAACAGAAATGTAGAAATTTTTGCAAATTTTATAAAAAAGAAAAACTGAAATATCACATGATCATAAGTATTCAGACCCTTTGCTCAGTATTGAGTAGAAGCACCCTGTTGAGCTAGTACAGCCATGACTCTTATTGGGAATGATGCAACAAGTTTTCACACCTGGATTTGGGGATCCTCTGCCATTGTTGTTTGCAAATCCTCTCCAGTTCTGTCAGATTGGATGGTGAACAAGGGTGAACAGCCATTTTCAGGTCTCTACAGAGATGCTCAATTGGGTTTAGGTCAGGGCTCTGGCTGGGCCAGTCAAGAATGGTCACAGAGTTGTTCTGAAGCCACTCCTTTGTTATTTTAGCTGTGTGCTTAGGGTAATTGTCTTGTTGGAAGGTGAACCTTTGGCCAAATCTGAGGTCCAGAGCACTCTGGAAGAGGTTTTCTTCAAGGATATCTATGTACTTGGCCACATTCATCTTTCCTTCAATTGCAACCATGCGTTCTGTCTCTAGCTGAAAATACCCCCCTTGGCATGATGCTGCCACCACTATGTTTCACTGTGATGAGGTACATGGTTTTCTCCAAACAGAGTGCTTAGAATTATCACAAAAAAGTTCTATCTTCATCTCATCAGACCAGAGAATCTTATTTCTCATAGTCCTGGAGTCCTTTATGTGCTTTTTTGCAAACTCTATGCAGACTTTTATATGTCTTGCACAGAGGAGAGGCTTCCGTCAAGCTTGCTACTGCATTTCTAGAGCTCAGCCACAGTGATCTTGGGGTTCTTCTTTACCTCTCTCACCAAGGCTCTTTTCCCACAATTGCTCAGTTTAGCTGGACGGCCTGGTCAACGAAGAGTTCAGGTGTTCCCAAACTTCTTCCATTTAAGGATTATGGAGGCCACTGTTCTCTTAGGGACCTTGAGTACTGCAGAAATTCTTTTATAACCTTGGCCAGATCTGTGCCTTGTCACAATTCTGTCTCTGAGCTCCTTGGGCAGTTCCTTTGACCTCATGATTCTCATATGGTGTGACATGCATTGTGATCTGTGACGTCTTATATAGACAGGTGTGTGCCTTTCCAAATCAAGTCCTATCAGTTTAATTAAACACAGCTGGACTCCAATGAAGAAGTAGAACCATCTCAAGGAGGATCACAAGGAAAGGATCACAATTTTATGTCAGGCAAGATACACCTGGATGTTCCAGGGTGGAATAAATAATTATGTATTTTCATTGTACAGGTTATTACAGGAGTATTGATATAAGATATGTTTTATGGGGGGCATTTGTTTATTAGCTTAATGCCTTGATCAATGGCAGACCGCAAGAACACTTTTAGACCTTCAGTTACCATAGCAACCATTGGCACCCAAAGATCTTTATATATTATATACTGCACCAGCTGGTCTTGACACTTCCATTGAGAACAAACCTCCTTGTACAAGACTTGTATTAGAGGATTGGGGTCTCTGGCTCCTGATTTGTCAGTGGGGTCCATGGCCTGATCGTAAAATAATCCTGGAGTGTGTAGACTCACTGCGCCATGGGCTGGGCTTACCGTGGAAGGGCATGATTAGGTGTATACTTGGTCTTCATTAGTGAGTGCCTCTGATTGTGAAGATAAGTTCGGCCACCGGTAGGCACCAGGTACAACTACAGGTCATTCCCCAGGACTGCAGCAGCTGACTAGAGGGTTGGAGATGTGGGAATGAGGTACAGGAGGGTGAGACAGAGACGTAGTCAAATGGTCCAAGGTTGGGGCAGGTAGCACAGGATCAGCATATAAAGCTGAAGTCAAGGCTTGATATGTCAAACAGGATGTGTATACAAGCCAGGTCAATAACGGTGTAATCAATACAGCCAGACACACATGCAGGATGATAGTAAGTGAACTAACTAGGAAAGAAAATTTTCACGTAACTACATTTTCTGCCTTCCAAGACGTCGTATGGCAGGACACAAAGAGAATTGCATAATGATAGCAAAGGAAGTGTTTACTTGTTAGACAATATTTGCTTTAGAACTTCTCTGCCAAAGGTCGAAACTTCAGAAGATACGATGCCCAGCCCATAATGCTTGAAAAGTGTGTTGTTTGATGACCAGGAGTTAGTTCTGCAAATGTACCCTAACGGAATATGGGCTCATTTTGCCCAAGATGTTGAGGTAGCTCATGTAAAGTATGCTTTAATTTCTTCCTGATATCTGACATACTAGTATGCAATTCCTTGTGGGTGTTTCCTGCAAGCAGGGCCGTATTTACAATTAGGCACCCGTGGTCCCGTGCCTGGGGCGCCACGTTGCGGGGGGGGTGACACTTTCTGGCTGCAAAAAAAAAAAATTATTTTTTTTTACATTTTCTCCCCCTCCGGACAGTCTATTAAATCCGCTGTGTTTTCGGAGGGGGAGGGGAAGGGGGCCGGGGGGGGGCAGGGGTGAGAGACGCACTTTCATTCATCTGTATCTGCATCTTTAAGACACGAATACAGATAAACTGTGGGCGCCGCCGGGCACAGAGAACTGATTAAACCTGGAAGTGCCTGCACTTCCGGGTCAGAGGCGCGCCAATCCGCTCCGTGCTGTGGCATCCAATGCTGCAGATGCCGCAGAGGACAGAACACTCACCGGAGCCAGCAGCAGCAGGAGGATGACGGACACCGTAGGAGGAGCGGCAGCAGCGAGAGGAGACGGGAGGCACAAGAGCAGGTAACCGCTGGCAGAGTTCCAGTGCTGTGAAGTGAGGATTCTGGGGGAGGGGCAGGCAGGCTACAATGTGAGTATAGTGGACAGGCAGAGGCTACAATGTGAGGATAGTGCCTGAGGGACAGGCAGAGGCAGAGGCTGCAATGTGAGGATAGTGGACGAGGGACAGGCAGAGGCAGAGGCTGCAATGTGAGGATAGTGGACGAGGGACAGGCAGAGGCAGAGGCTGCAATGTGAGGATAGTGGATGAGGGACAGGCAGAGGCAGAGGCTGCAATATGAGGATAGTGGACGAGGGACAGGCAGAGGCAGAGGCTGCAATGTGAGGATAGTAGACGAGGGACAGGCAGAGGCAGAGGCTGCAATATGAGGATAGTGGACGAGGGGCAGGCAGAGGTTGAGGCTGGAGGGAGGCAGAGGTTGAGACTGGGGGGAGGCTGGAGGGAGGCAGACGCTGAGACTGGGGGGGAGGCTGGAGGGAGGCAGAGGCTGAGACTGGGGGGAGGCTGGAGGGAGGCAGAGGCTGAGACTGGGGGGAGGCTGGAGGGAGGCAGAGGCTGAGACTGGGGGGAGGCTGCAGGGAGGCAGAGGCTGAGACTGGAGGGAGGCTGGAGGGAGGCAGAGGCTGAGACTGGGGGGAGGCTGGAGGGAGGCAGAGGCTGAGACTGGGGAGAGGCTGGGGGGAGGCAGAGGCTGATGCTGGGGGAAGGCAGAGGCTGAGACTGGGGGGAGGCTAAGGGGAGGCAGAGGCTGAGACTGGGGGGAGGCTGGGGGGAGGCAGAGGCTGAGGCTGGGGGGAGGCTGAGACTGGGGGGAGGCAGAGGCTGAGACTGGGGGGAGGCTGGAGGGAGGCAGAGGCTGAGACTGGGGAAAGGCTAGGGGGAGGCAGAGTCTGAGACTGGGGGGAGGCTGGGGGGAGGCAGAGGCTGAGACTGGGCGGAGGCTGGAGTGAGGCTGAGGCTGAGACTGGGGGGAGGCTGGAGGGAGGCAGAGGCTTAGACTGGGGGGAGGCTGGAGGGAGGCAGAGGCTGAGACTGGGGGGAGGCTGGGGGAGGCAGAGGCTGAGACTGGGGGGAGGCTGGGCGGGAGGCAGAGGCTGATGCTGGGGGGAGGCAGAGGCTGAGACTGGGGGGAGGCTGGGTGGGAGGCAGAGGCTGATGCTGGGGGGAGGCAGAGGCTGATGCTGGTGGAGGCTGGGGGGAGAGAGGCTGATGCTGGGGGAGGCTGGCTGGAGAGAGGCTGGTGCTGGAGGAGGCTGGCTGGAGAGAGGCTGATGCTGGCGGAGGATGGGGGGGTGAGGTTGATGCTGGCGGAGACTGGGGAATGAGGCTGATGCTGGCGGAGACTGGGGAGTGAGGCTGATGCTGGGGGAGGCTAGGGGGAGAGAGGCTGAAGCTGGGGGAGAGAGGCTGATGCTGAGGGAAGAGAGGCTGAGGCTGGGGGAGGCTGGTGGGAGAGAGGCTGATGCTGGGGGAGAGGCTGCTGCTGGAGGCGGGGGGAGAGAGGCTGCTGCTGGGGGAATGGGAGAGAGGGGCCAATGCTAGAGACAGAGGACAAGGGTTGAGGGATAGTGCAATGACAAAATCGATTGGGTGGGGAGAGTGTAAGGACTCAGAATAAGAGGGGGCAGCATTGGAAGCTCATTATGGAGAAGGGGCAGCATGTGTGGGCTCAGTATGGAGTGGAGCAATGTAGGGGAGTCAATATCAAGAGTGGGGTAGTGTGTGTAGAGCATAAGCTCTAGTGTGGTGGTCTTAGCATGAGTGGGGCAAAATGGAGGTGTCATTATGGAAAAGAGGAAGGCAGCATTAGGAGCTCATGGAGAGGGGCAGCATGCATGGGACACTGTGAGGAGGGGGCAGCATGCATGGGACACTGTGAGGAGGGGGCAGCATGCATGGGACACTGTGAGGAGGGGCAGCATGCATGGGACACTGTGAGGAGGGGGCAGCATGCATGGGACACTGTGAGGAGGGGGCAGCATGCATGGAACACTGTGAGGAGGGGGCAGCATGCATGGGACACTGTGAGGAGGGGGCAGCATGAATGGGACACTGTGAGGAGGGGACAGCATGCATGGGACACTGTGAGGAGGGGGCAGCATGCATGGGACACTGAGGAGGGGGCAGCATGCATGGGTCACTGTGAGGAGGAGGCAGCATGAATGGGACACTGTGAGGAGGGGGCAGCATGAATGGGACACTGTGAGGAGGGGACAGCATGCATGGGACACTGTGAGGAGGGGGCAGCATGCATGGGACACTGAGGAGGGGGCAGCATGCATGGGTCACTGTGAGGAGGAGGCAGCATGAATGGGACACTGTGAGGAGGGGGCAGCATGTATGGGACACTGTGAGGAGGGGGCAGCATGCATGGGACACTGTGAGGAGGAGGCAGCATGCATGGGACACTGTGAGGAGGGGGCAGCATGCATGGGACACTGTGAGGAGGGGGCAGCATGCATGGGACACTGTGAGGAGGGGGCAGCATGCATGGGACACTGTGAGGAAGGGGGCAGCATGCATGGGACACTGTGAGGAGGGGACAGCATGCATGGGACACTGTGAGGAGGGGGCAGCATGCGAGGGACACTGTGAGGAGGGGGCAGCATGCATGGGACACTGTGAGGAGGGGGCAGCATGCATGGGACACTGTGAGGAGGGGGCAGCATGAATGGGACACTGTGAGGAGGGGGCAGCATGCATGGGACACTGTGAGGAGGGGGCAGCATGCATGGGACACTGTGAGGAGGGGACAGCATGCATGGGACATTGTGAGGAGGGGGCAGCATGCATGGGACACTGTGAGGAGGGGGCAGCATGCATGGGACACTGTGAGGAGGGGGCAGCATGCATGGGACACTGTGAGGAGGGGGCAGCATGCATGGGACATTGTGAGGAGGGGGCAGTATGCATGGGATACTGTGAGGAGGGGGCAGTATGCATGGGACACTGTGAGGAGGGGGCAGTATGCATGGGACATTGTGAGGAGGGGGCAGCATGCATGGGACATTGTGAGGAGGAAGCAGTATGCATGGGACATTGTGAGGAGGGGCAGCATGCATGGGACATTGTGAGGAGGGGGCAGTATGCATGGGATACTGTGAGGAGGGGGCAGTATGCATGGGACACTGTGAGGAGGGGGCAGTATGCATGGGACACTGTGAGGAGGGTGCAGCATGCATGGGACACTGTGAGGAGGGGGCAGCATGCATGGGACACTGTGAGGAGGGGGCAGCATGCATGGGACATTGTGAGGAGGGGGCAGAATGCATGGGATACTGTGAGGAGGGGGCAGTATGCATGGGACACTGTGAGGAGGGGGCAGTATGCATGGGACATTGTGAGGAGGGGGCAGCATGCATGGGACATTGTGAGGAGGAAGCAGTATGCATGGGACATTGTGAGGAGGGGCAGCATGCATGGGACATTGTGAGGAGGGGGCAGTATGCATGGGACATTGTCCTCACATCATGCTGCTCCCTCCTCACAATGTACAGATCATATTTCATAATCGAGGAAGGTGTGGGGGGTATAATTTATAAGGGAGGGCAGTATGGTGTTTTAGTTTATTAGGGGCAGTGTCACAGTCACAGTATATAATTGGGGATGGTGTGGTGGGAATATGTTATACTCATGCTATGTTTTGATGTGCCTGTGGTGATCCCCATGGGGCAAGGAGTTAGTGCCCTTCGCTTCTCATTGATACTTTTTAAAGTGTTTTACAGAGTAGATCTGCCTTAAACAGATGTCGTGTGCGAAAACTCATTTTTACATTGTCACTAAGCGGCGCAACCACTTAAAGTGCCTAGGGCAGCATGAAGGCAAAATACAGCCCTGCCTGCAAGTAGATGTATCATTACGTTATAACAATTATACTGGCACAAGATTGCAACATTTAGGAGGCTGGGAAAGGGAGAGGGCTCCCTTTCCCACTAGATTGGCACTCCTGATGTAATCACGGACTGATGATCATTGTCATGGCAACTTGAGGTCAAATAAAGATCTCTGGGTCTGCAAGCTATCATGGCCTGTTAGACCATGCCTAGAGCATGGTCTAAAAGGTGTCCTGTCAGGGTCATACTGACAGGTGTAATGTATTGCAATGTATGCCCAATGTTATTAGAGTTAACAAAAATTAAAATCCCTTAGAGAAACTAAGTAAAAAAAAACATGTAAAAAGATAAAAACCAAAATAAAGAACAAAAAAACTTGAAAAAAATATTACGCCTATAGATATGTATATAAAAAACAAAAAAGTACATATATTTGGTATTATCTCATGCGGAACAACCTGATCTACAAAACTGTCACACAATTAACCCCTACATATATCTCCAGATAAAAAACCTGTCAAAAACCTGTTTTTTCACCATACAGGATATACAAAAGTGGAATAAAACGCAATCAAAAAGTCATATGAAAATAGAGATGGTATCCCTGAAAACGTCATCTTGTCCTGCAAAAACAAGCTGCCAAACAGAAAGAAGCAATGGCGAAACGTGCATCGGGCATCACAAGGTAATATATGTTCATATTATAGCAGTGACTTACAGGATATATTGTTATAATTAGGATCTGTCTTATGCAGGGCCTTTGTCTATTAAACCCTTAAACTTTAATATGTATCCACATTCTTTAATGACTGTACACTTTATCTATATGTGATAAGATAATTGTCTTCTTTGTTTTTCTAGAGGTTATGTAACAAATAATGAGTTTTCATCAAGTCAGTTCACCTGAGGTCACAGCTGGGGTACCTTGGGAGCCCCAGCTGTAACCTCAGGTGAACTCACTGATGTCACTGCTGCAGCTCCATCAGTGTGTCCCTGACGCCGCAGTGAGAGGTTATGTTTTCTAATGTGACCGCTCACTGCGACTAAAGATGTAGAGGATCGTTATAAGATGCTGTGTCTGTAAATTACATTGGACCTGAACGGGTGTTTTGGGGGTTAATAAATTGGAGAAAGAGGGTGTTTTCTTTTCTGTTTTTTTTTTTAAATAAAGGATTTTTCTCTGTGTCTTCTGTTTATTTCTTTTGACTTACAGGGTTATTAATGGGGGTCTATACTATCCCGATTACTAACCTTGAGCTTTGATAATTCACAGCTGTAATTAACCCATTACATCACCCTGATTGCCACTACAGCAGGGCAATTTGTATGAGCTGGGAAAAAGTGCCGTAATTGGTGCATCTAATGGATGAAACAACTCTGGGGCAGCTGCAGGCTGCTATTTTTAGGCTAGGAAGAGCCCAATAACCATGAGCTTTCCCAGTGTGGGAATACTAGCCCCCAGCTGTCTGCGTTATCTTAACTGGGTATCAAAATTTGGGAGGACCTCTCGACGGTTATTAAAATTATTTATATAAATAATTTAAAAAAAACAACACATTGCATCCCTTGTATTTTGATACATAGCCAAGATAACATGCACAGCTAGGGGCAGCAGTCTGGAGTTGTCTGCTTTATCTGCACTGGTGTTACGTCACCGCCGGAGTCTGCTCCAGCGACTTCTGCTCCGATCGCCAGGCGACGCCGTGTTCCTGCCATGGATGGTGCTGGTGATGGGAGAGGAGTCGATGCCAGCAGCAGCGGTGGGCGCAGGCTCCGATCATCCACTGGGCTGGGTTATCTTGGGATCTGCGGTACCGCTGGCTGACTGTAGGTGGCGGGTGTCTCCCAGCTGAAGTACCATCATTCAGCTACAGCTAATGGGAAGACACCACACACTTCTTATTCCCCCTCCTGTCTGCTGGCCTCTGGCAGAGATAGTTCTGATTCTGGCTCATGTGTTGTTTGTTTTGTGATTCCTGTGCACTGACTTGCTTGTTGTTGACTACCCTTCTGCCTGCTGTTTTGTACCTCGCTGCCCGACCCGGATCTGACCACTGCTACGTTTTCTGTTTACGCCTTTGCCTGCCGATTCTGTCCCTGTTCTGCTGTTCCTGGTTTGACCCTGCCTGACGACTACTCTCATCGGACTGCAGCCTTCCACGGGTAGAGATCTCCAGGGCCTTGTGTATTTCCAAATCCCTGTATAGGGGTTTCAGGGTTTCAGGGTTCTGGGGTCCTGCTTGGTGAGGGGCTTCCCTCTAGTCTGTCCATTACATCCTACCTGAGTCTGTTGATCCAGGCAGGCGTTACAACTGGGTATCAAAATATAGGGGACTGTGTGCCATCTTTTCCACTTATTTATTTATTTTTACACTCCACTCAGGGAACCCACACAACTACCAATCACAGACTCCGGCACAGAGGGTGGGTGGGGGAAGCAGGACTGCAGCCAATCACAGGCACTGTTGCAGTGGGTGGGTGGGGACAAACAGTGCATATTCATGAACTTTAATGATCAGACCGGGAAGCAGTGTGACAGCTGTGGGGAATCTTCGTAAGTATAATTCTCCTACTTTAATAACAGCATGTAATATTTTTTTCACTGTGCCACTCAATCACAGTAAATGCCAGTTGCAAAGATGGCTATGGCATTACAGGGATTGTCAAGCAATCCCAGCATGTTTAGTAGCTGAAAATCAAACTAATGAGGTGAATACCAAAATACTCAACGAGTAAGGAATATCGCGACTACTTTAATATTAGTGCAAGTAACGAATAGGGCCAAGTATTTTCATTCATCACTAGAATATACCCTTCAATTTCAGGGCTGCTATCCATACAACTGCTATGTTAACAACAGATATCTCAATGGGCAGATAAGACAACTGAAAGAGAACTATGTGGGATTACATAAGGACAGCTACTTTAAGGTGTTTTCTGTGCATTGGTGACATAGGAATGTGCAGTTAGGCGTCATCGACATCTACTGGCGAGGAAGTCTACTTTCTGAATAATAGATATCACTGACCTCATGATTTCCATCTTGAATTTTTCCTTTTCTGAGTAGATGATTACGTTGATCATGTACATAGCCACCTTTCCCATTGGAAGGTTCTGGAACAGGTGCTAGCACTCCTTTGAGGATACATTTTTGATATCAGAGAAATAACTGTAGGAGAGACTCTGGAGTTTAGAATAAAGAAATCTGGTGGAACATTTTTCAGTTGTAGTAAATATCTAGCTTTGGCAGATCTTCCCAATGAGAAAAATCTTTAGAATTAAGTTTGGAAAGGGCTTCGAATCTCGACCCTGGATCTGTCTTCTTATCAGGTTTTTTTCCATTCATTATATATGGACTCTTTAAGCAATGGGAAAACTTTATCTTTATTAAGTGGAAAATAAAATCGACAATCTCTTATAGTCTTCTTGTCTGTATTACTGTCTGATTGAACAGATCTCTTAATGATTATAAGCAGATAGCAGCATTTATCTGGCTATAATAAGTAAATATTTTCAGTGGCAAAATCACCTAATCCCCTCAATAAATTTGCCTTTCAGATTCATCCAATGAAGACAAGGTAGACAACACCACTGTTGGTGAGACATCTATATGGGATCTTTTATTTTGTGGTGTTTAGCTTTCAAGTATTGAAAGGTTTCTGAAAGATGACATTTCAGCCAAGTGATAAAGGAAGCAGCCTCTGGTTGAAAAGCAGAAGAGGTATTGACAGAAAGACAGGCAGAGGGGATGTCAAGTTCATAGTCACCGATAAGAGGTTACTGGCAAGAAGTATGTGTTCTGTCTGGACTTTCCTTCCCTTTTCTAAATGGACATTTGCAAAATATGCAAAGAGTTAGCATGTCCAGAAAGAATAAAAAAGAGAGAATGTCTCATTGGTGCATAAGTGGTATTACGAGTATACCTTTACATAAAAGGAATTTTGCTGCTTGACATTCAGTAAATCAGCTGAACACCAGCATGCCCATTAAATAACACAGGATCTAGATCTTTGCTTGTCGAGACTAAATGATGTCTACGCAATCAACAGTGCAAAGCCCGCCTTGGGAATGATAAATCTACTTATTGAAAGTATGACAACACATTTGGAGCACAGAAGGAGGCAGGCCATCCTCGAGTGCCGTCAGATGTTATCACTCTAAACCCAAGAAAATCCAGTCAACGAGAAGTAGAACAAAAATGCCTGCGGTCATCTGTGCCATGAAAGAGCTCTCAGTTAAAGTGAGGAGGTACCCCAAAGATGTCGACAGGTTGACACTGCACTCAGGATTTAACAGAGAGAAGACAGTACAAACATAGCAAAGGGACAATCCTACTATGATTAAGAACAAGTCCATGGTTCGAAATGTGCAAAACGTGTAATATGGAGGCTGCGATCCTCTCTGTGTTTGGTCTTCATCCATGCTTTTAAGAATAATAAAATTAACGTACTTTTAATTCAGTATCTCCATGGACGTGTTGATGGATTCTCCTTCTCTGTTACAAGTCTGCCTCGTACCTTGTCTGTGCACTGCCTTGGAATAGCTTCCCTCCATTGAATAATGGTGAGCTGAAATACATATTTTTAGCAACAATCCTACCAGTTGTATATAGCAGCCTGTTATTAGGCCGAGAAACAAGCCTGCCACTTGTCTATAGGATAAACCTGTTCTTTTTAGTTAAGGGAGATAAAAAAAAACCCTGTGTCCTATACCTTAAATAGAAGTAAAAGAAATGCAGGGGTTGGTTTCTTTCCAAGCTGTTTTATACATGATTATGGTCTGTAACAGAAAAGTTAAATACTTTATTGCCTTGCAACTGCTACTAATTGTCATGTATCATGAGTAGGGGGTGTCAAGGTGGTTAACCCTTTGCGTACTACTATAGGATATCCAAAAAATGGGTTAAAAACTTTTTTTTATGAAATCCAAATGCGAAAATTATTTTTAGAGTCAAGTGTGTTGATTTATGTGACAAATGTTTGAAACAAGTGAACAATTCCTTTAACACACACTAAAAATTCACATATGTAATATAAGGCAATATGTAAGATATTCTTCACCTTTTAATTACATATGTAGTACCTGTATTTGAATAACCTTGGGAATACAATGAGGCTAGGTTTTAGTCATGGCATTTATTACTGTGGTAGTACGCGCTGCTACCATAGTACCACAGTAAAAGTCATTCATACAAAATGCTCATATCAGCCATCTAAGAAATGCTTCCGACAGGATACTGAATCTGAATGGTGGGCACCCAGCCATGACACACCACATCCTCTAATCTTAGTCAGTCAATAAGTCCTAGTTTACGTATGTGACTTATGTTGCATATTTCTTTATTTTTATTTTTATCAAGTATTTTACATTGATGAAAATGGGTTCCCATGTCAAATGCGTGGGACCTACATAGTATACAGGGAAATCGGAAGAGGATTCAGTCCTTATCGACAGTAGACCACAGTTTTAAAGGATATGGACATCTTCAGATTATGTCTGTCAGAGAGAGGAGGAGCAGAGTGAAACGTCAGAAGGAGCAATATCAAACGTTTAATATTTCTTCAAAGTATTCAGCTAAAGGACTTACAGATAATGCAGAGGCAAAATTGTATACGATTTTTAATAAGGACTATTTAGAAAGTTGCTTAACTTTGCATTGTTTTGGTATTAAACAAATGAGCGAAAAAATAGGACACCCTAACACAATGACTGACAGTCATCTCTGCACTGATATGCTACAGGGCGGGCACAAAATTAGCAAAGCTCAAGCTGTCCTCCTCCATAATCACCTTTTGTTAGCAAGGCTGAATCTTCAAGTGCCTGGTTGTTGTTGTCACCATCATCATCTACTGCCTTCCATCCTCTTCCTCATTTTCTTCTTTTGATTCATTTAGCCATATTTGTGCCTAAGAAACATGCATCCAGTAGTCTGTGTATTTGTGAAAACTCAACTACCAGATTTCCAAGTTCAAAGCAATTGGTAAAGCAAAATGGCCAGAGACTTTGCATTTGTTTCATAGCACATTGAGTAGATGTTTTGAATAGCTGGGATGCACTGTCACAAGCCAGCCAGGTCTTTATTAGTAGGGACACCTTTACACCAGGTGATGCTTATGCATTTCCTCTACATCCTCTTGGACATCTCTCCAACCCTATGAGCAACAAAGCAGAACATTGTATCAAGTGTCACAATGAATTCCCCTTTGTAAACACCAACTGGCTACCTAAGTAAGTGACAATGCCAAAAACATCATGGCTGCCATGTGTTTGGGCAAAATAACATATGCGTGCCGCACGACATATGTCCTCAACTTTAGGGCTTACAATACGCAAAAGCATTTTTCAAACAAAAATTCATGGACTTTCATGGCTACAATTTTATTTACCATGATTATTGTTTCCAGTGAATATGAGACGTTTTTGGGGATCGACTTGGGTGAAATTTCCTGATAGAATTCTGTACAGGAATAGACCTCTGTATAGAGCTAAGCACAATATGCAATTTTTTATGATTTATTTTTTTAAATAAATTAAATGGGAAATTATTTTCTTTACCATCATCTTCTTTTCTTTTTTTTTTATTTTAAACAAGGATTTTGTGTTCATGCATAGGAGTAAATTGACTCAATAAAACTCAGCACAGGAATGGTCCTTTGTCCAGGACGGGGAACATAAAAGGCTGCTTTAGTGTTATTTTCTATCACTAAGGCCCCCTTTACACGTCAGTGAAAAACACTGACGTTCTTCACTGATGTGTAAAACACGCACATGTCCCTCCGTGTTCCGTGATTCACGACATACGTGGGTTGTCCATGTGCAATCCGTGATCCATGATTGCAAATGGACATTACTCACCTGCCTTCGCTCCTGCTGTCCATGGTGCTGAACTCCTCAGCTTTGCAGAGTCCGCCCACTGCTCTCTGTAGCTACTTCCGGGTCGGCTGTTCCTGCTTTCATGAATATTCATGAGCCGGGCAGGAGCTGCAGAGAGCGGAGGCTGCACAACAAATCGCTGGAAAGGTTAGTTGAAAATGTTTATTATTTAATATGTCAGTGTTTTTCTGGTACGTGTTTCACGGATCACACACGGATCACACCATAGTGTGGTCCGTGGGTCATCAGTGATGCCAGAAAAAAACGGACTTGTCTCCGTGCAGAATCACAGACACGCGTGTACGCTGCATGGAGACACGTTCAGTGAAAAATCACTGATGTGTGAGCAGACCCATTGATTATAATGTGTCTGCGTATGTCAGTGATTCTGGTACGTACATAAAAAAGCAAATATGTACCAGAATCACTGACGTGTGAAGGCGGCCTAATGCATATAGTTTAACAAGATTTAAACCCCATAATAAATACAAAGTGCAATATTTAAAGTTGACAAAGCAAAGAATGAGAAACATAAGAATGTATAGTTATTTTCAAGTCCTGACCCACTACGTACATAGTTTTTAAAGTGAAGGGTCAAACCAGCTTTGATGTGGACCACTGGCCTAGGCAGGTGAATTCTTAGTAGGCCCCCTATTCTCATGGACCAACAAGCAGCAGCAGAACAGTGTGCCTCATCGCAGTTAACTAAAAAGATAATTTTTGGACTGTTTTCTATTTTTAAAAAGCATGAAATGTCTGTCAGCGTAGTGTGTTAGTAAACAGGTTATTGGTTACGAAAATTAAGAGTTACAATCCGTTTACATATTAAGATCAATTTGACATAGGTTGTGTTTTTATTAAACAGCTTGAAAAGACGTATACTGCATTTATCTCCAATTTTCACTTACCCATCAAGCAATACCAGGAGTGCGTTTATTTGGCTTCCAATTTATTCTTCAGGAGAACAACAGCCAATGTCTTTAAGAAGTATCTTCAATAGAAAGGAGAACAAAAAGTCCTAGAAGCAATGATATCACCTCCACAGAGCCTTGATCTTAACAGAGTCAAGTCTGTCTGGGATTACATGAAGAGACAGAATTATATGCACAAGCCTCCATCCACAGAAGATCTGTGGTTAATTCTCCAAGATGTTTGGAACAACCCCCTTGCTAAGTTTCTTTAAAAACTGTGAGCCAGTAAACCTAGAAATTGTGATGCTTTGATGCTTTTTTGAAAGCAATGGGTCACATCAAATATTGATTGATTTACATTTTGCTTTTGTTCATTCACTTTGCATTTTTTTAACTGATAAAAATAAACTATTGACAATCTTATATTTGAAATCATTCTTACTTTACAGCATTATTACCACACCTGCCTATAATGTTTGGACAGTACATATATATTTTAAACATTACAGAAATGTATAGGCATGGCAGTATTACCAAAAAACTGGAACAGGCAAAACACTGAACACTATACCTTAGTATAGATACGAAGCAGGAAAATAGACAACAAATAAAGCACTAGCATACTGGTGACAACTTTGGAAAAAAATGGTATCTCTACATCAACAGGGTCAATAGTAATCCATAGCAACATCAAAGGATGGGTCAGTAGTGATGGGCGAGCACAAAAGTGCTCAGGTGCTTGGTACTCGAATTGTGCAAGTCAGAATACTCGGGTGCTTGACTTGAGTACTGTGCACAATAGGAGTGTATGGGGGACTCGAGCATATTTTTTTTGCTTGAGTCCCTCATTCTCTTACCTGCCCTGGACACAGCACCCATCCACCACAGTCCCTGCAGCAGCAGACATCGCTCAGCAGCCTTCAATCCCTCTTCACTGCCTTTATTAGTCGCCATCATCTAGCTTGCAGCCACCATTGCCTGCAACTTCTGTTCCATGTGCACCATCCAAATGTTTCACCCCAGCCTACATAACTGTGCGGTAAGTTCCGATTGAGTCCCCATTCCTCTCTTTTCCAGAACAGGGATTTCAGAGGAACTAACAGCACAGTTACTTTATCAAGGAGGAACATTTGGACGGCACAAACGGAAGGGAAGTTGCTGGACAATGCAAATGCACCTGCATGATGGAGACTAATGGAGGCCGGGAAGACACTAATTTTTATTGGCCATGTCTGCTACTGTGGGGACTGTGGTGGCTGGGGGCTGTGTACAGGGCAGGTAACAGAAGTGGGTCAAGCATTTAGCTTGAGCACCTGCAGTATGCTGCAGAATGTTGTATACAAGTGTCCAAGACGATCTGTAGAGCATAAAAAATATCTTTTATTATACTCAACTGCGGGGCAGTCCAGTCCGATGGGCATTGTTGGCTTTGGTCCAGCACCTCCTATTTTCCTTCCAATGCCATCCTCCTTCCCTGCTCCATTTGGATGATGCACCCCACATTATCCGCACAGTGTCATCCATTGCGCTCCTGCACACACACACTTCTCTCTGCCCTGCTGTGGACACAGCAAAATACTGTAATGCGCAGGTGCAGGGAAAGGTCAAAGAGTGCCCTCGCATGTTCACTACAATAATTTCTTGTGCCGTCAGCAGGATAGAGTGAAGTGCGAGTGTGCAGGAGCGCAATGGTGGACACTGTGCAGATGATGTGGGATGCATCATCCATACGGAGCAGGGAAGGAAGACTGCAATCGCAAGAAGATAAGAGGCGCAGGACCAAGACCAGCGACGTCCATTGGACTGGACCGCGCCGCAGGTGAGTATATTAAAAGCTGTTTTTTACGTTATAAAGATTGGCCGAAGCACTTACATACTGTATTCTAGAATGCTGCATATAAGGGTTTACAGGTGGTGGCCGCAACTTATAGGCACAAAATCTGGTGGCAGGTTCCCTTTAATTATCTCTTTTGACCACAAAACAGTTATCAGGTTATTAATTATAGATATGATACGGTATTTGAATGACATATTAGTACTTTTTCATGCCACTATGTTTTTGCTATGGCATCTATCACTGTGGTAGCCCCCGCTATAGTATCACAGTAAGAAGCACTCATACAAAATGTAAAGACAAACCATCTAATAGGAAATGTCTGCTCTCAAGCAAAATCTAAATGCAGAACATCTAGGAAATGTCTGTTGGTTTCTAGAAATCTTGGTTTAGTCTGTTAGTGCTCACTAATAATAGATTGCTTCACAGCTCAATTCCCTTTCTGCAAGTGAGGTAGATTTATATCATTAGAACAATAATAAAAAGCAGCATCTAAAAGCCTGTACTATAGCACATGGAGTAAAAATAAAATATACTGTGTATTATGCAAATTGCCCTCCTAGGAACAAGAAGTTTTTATGTCACATTTTCTAGATTTATTAGTTATTCCCTAATTGTATTTCCCAAAAGAGCAAAAAGCCCTATACAGGTATTTATATTGACATTCAGCTAAATGTTCATTATTAATTTTTAGAGCACCTTTGATTCCATGGCACTGTACATGTAAAAAGGGGTTTACTTACGATATACAAATTACAGTGGACTAACAATAACACACTAATACAGAAAGGAGGGGACCCTTAGGAGCACTTTGCACACTATGACATCGCAAACCGATGCTTGCGATGCCGAGCGCGATAGTCCCCGCCCCCGACACAGCAGCGATATCTTGTGATTGCTGCCGTAGCGAACATTATTGCTACGGCAGCTTCACATGCACTCACCTGCCCTGCGACATCACTCTGGCCGGCGAACCGCCTCCTTATTAAGGGGGCGGGTCGTGCAGCGTCATAGCGACATCACACGGCAGGCGGCCAATAGAAGCAGAGGGGCGGAGCTGAGCGGGACGTAAACATCCCGCCCACCTCTGTCCTTCCGCATAGCCGGCGTGAGCCGTAGGATGCAGGTAAGGTGATGTTCCTCGCTCCTGTGGCTTCACACACAGCGATGTGTGGTGCCGCAGGAACGAAGAACAACATCATAACATCGGTCCTTCTGAAATTATGGAAATGACCGACGCTACACCGATGATACGATTTGGACATTTTTGCGCTCCTTAATCGTATCAAAAAGGATTTACACACTATGATATCGACTGCGACGCCGGATGCGTACAGTCTAAATACCACACCATAAAGGTATTGATCATAATAATATCTCCTATTTATCATGACATATACTAAGTTCATCAATAAAATAGGTAAAAATAGAAAAAGTGATGTTATTAAATTATAACTTATATTTCAATCTTCAAAACAAAAATAATGAAAACCTGTCATGTGCACCAGCAGTATACTATTTAACCCCTTCATGACAGAGGATATACCGGTACATGATAAATCAGAAAGGGGTGATCACCATGGGCTGCTACAGTGAGCCAGTGGTGATCCCCGCACATGTCTGCTGATTTGAACAGCAGACATGTGTGTCTCACAGGCACAGATGGATCCGCAATCCACCTGTGCCTGTTAACCACTTCGATTGCGCTGTCAAAATGTGAAGATAGCAAAAATACCAAATAGATCCACAGTACTTACAATGATAAATAGCTGGACCAACAAGTGTGATAATAGGAATTAGACCTAAAACATAACTTTTAATGTGTACAAAAGATAAAACGTGAACCACGTTCACTAGCGTGAAGATAAAACCGAGAATAACAATAGTCAACAACAGTGCTATTGCTATTATTAGTAATAGGGCGCGTATGAGTAGCCCAGTTTTGTCCCCATCCAATCAGGCTAGCTGGAGGTAAAATATTAATAGGATTACAGATAATCCTCCACCATTAGGCTAGCTGGGGTATATAAATCGCACACATATACATTCCCCACTACACATTAGAGAAACCCACTAGGAGAGAGGTATTTCAAGTGTGCAACAGGCAAGAACCCACAGATCTCTGGTCCTCAGCGCCGTAAGATTAAATCCCAGTGCAACCGGGAACGGTCTTACCGGATCCTGAGATGGATGACGGGCAGCATAGCAGGATAGCGGCTCTGTAGGGGGCTGTCAACCAGCACATCAAATCCCACAGGTAGCCCGCAACCTGTATTTAGTCAAAAAAGCACATATTCCCACTCCCGACGCGTTTCATAGTTTGTGGATCATCAAGGGAGTCCAGGTGGGATAAAGAAGTGGACTGTCACTGGGATTCACCCATATCAGTATAGTCCACCAATGCCCGGATCACTAAAAATCAAAAACAAATCCAAAATAAACAGGGGAAAGCCCAGAGTGGAACATACCAGACATAAATCATAATGCCCCATGGTGTGAACAACTCACCGCACGCCAGACGTGTATAAGGATCCAGAATTAAACTTGCCGCGCCTCGCATTCAGAAACATACTCTATTTATAACCCGGTGCATGCGCAATCAACAGATCCTTTCCCGTGACGCGTACTCCCAGACTACCTCCGAACCGGAAGTATCGCGTCATCGGCTGCTGCGTAGCTAAGATAGCGACCGCAGCCTTACCTGATGAGGTCACATCCAGGTAGGTGGAACGCAAGCTAATGACAGTCACAGAACGGTAGTGGCGTTACCATAGTAATGTGAATTATTCAAGCTGCGAATGTAAGCAAAAAATGCAGGCACGCAGGTACCAGACCAAAACATACCGGTATTAAGAAGCATTGTCATCAGTCAGGCTTATATATCAGAAAATTCAAAGACATAGACAAAAAGACCATGGGAATGTATAGTTCATGTAGAGAATAATGTAAATAGAGGGGAGGAAGACAAACGGGGAACATGGGGGAAATAGGGGAGGATAGGGGGAAAAAAGGGGGTGGGGTTAGAGGAGAGCCATGGAAAAGAGGCCAAATAATGTGGATGGACAGTCCAGAGCCAAGAACAAAGTATACAAAAATAGGAAAATACAGCCAATACATATACTGGGAGATCACCACCCAGAGAACAGATAGACCAAAGAGCGGGCGGACACCCATGGGCCAAGGGACGAATAAACTCCCAAAATGATCCTGATACAACAGTACAGAATCGGCTGGCCCGTCAAAATGTGACAGCGCGATTTAAATGCCCGCAGTGGGTAACGCACACTTACCCGCCACCATCAGAGGCCCCATGATCACGAGGAGCTGATAGTTGCCATGGTAGCACAGGATCATGTGATGACTCCTGTCAATATCATGACTCACTTCCTGTTACTGAAGACAGAGCGCTGGCTGTAATAGAAGACGAGCATATTTGGTATTGCCGGTTTCAGAAATGCCCAATCTAACAAAATATAAAAACATTTAGTCTGATCAGTAAACGGCGTAGTGGCACAAAAATTACAAATGTCAAAATTACGTTTTTTGGTGCTCACAAATTTTGCACAAAATGCAATAACAGAGGATCAATACGTAGCATCTGCACAAAAATTGTACCATTAAAAACGTCAGCCTGAGATGCAAAAAATAAGCCTTCACTGAGCCCCATATCTTGAAAAATGAGAACTCTATAGGTCGCGGAAAAAGTGCAAAAAAGAACTTTTTTGGAAAAACTTCTCAATTTTTTTTAACTCCTTAGATGAAAGTAAACCTATAAATGTTTGATGTCTACGAACTCGTACTGTCCTGAGGCATCACACTGACACCTTAGTTTTACCATATAGTGAACACAGTGAATAAAATATCCGCAAAACAATCATGCAATTGCACTTTTTTTGCAATTTTTCCACACTTTTAGTTTTTTTGCCTTTTTCCAGTACAATATATGGTAAAACTTATAGTTTCATTTAAAAGGACAACTCATCCCGCAAAAAACAAGCCCTCATATGGCAAGATTGACTCTTGGAATAAGGGGAGCAAAAAACAAAAACGGAAAATCACCTGGGGGTTAACAGGTTAATATTGCATCTCCAAGAAGGTTGATAATCTGCTAATATTTTATATCAGTTTTGCTTATTTAATTGAAAAGGAACCTCTATGTCTCGTTTGCTGCCGTTTCAGAGACTACCATTGAGTAGTGACAAGCACACTGATTTAATTAGTCTATCCCTAATGCCGGCGTCACATGGTACGATATATCGTGCGATATGTCGGCGGGGTCACGGAATTCGTGACGCACATCCGGCATCGTTAGAGATGTCGTACCGTGTGACACCTCCGAACGACTGTGAACGAGCAAAAATACTCACCTTATCGTTGCTCGTTGACATGTCGTTCATTTTCAAAATGTCGGTCCTCCTTCTGTGCTCCGGTTGTTCATCGTTCCCAAGGCAGCACACATCGCTACATGTGACACCCCAGGAATGGCGAACACAGCTTACCTGCGTCCCACCGGCAATGCGGAAGGAAGGAGGTGGGCGGGATGTTACGTTCCGCTCATCTCCGCCCCTCCGCTTCTATTGGCCGGCGACTATGTGACGTCGCTGTGACGTCGAACGTCCCTCCCCCTTCAGGAAGGGGATGTTCGCCGCCCACAGCGAGGTCGTGTGGAAGGTAAATACGTGTGACGGCGGTTACCGACTTTGTGCGACACGGGCAATGAATTACCTGTGACGCACAAACGACGGGGGCGGGTGCGATCGCTCATGCGATCACACAATATATCGTCCCGTGTGACGCCGGCATTAGAGTCAATGTAAAATAGTTTTAAAAAACTTACATGTTAACCAAGTGTCCAACACTGCACCTAAGTGTCCAGTGGTACATGTGATATTCCATAAATATTTTACTTTACATGTAATATTTCAGCATCAAAACTGTGATTGGATATCCAATGCTACCTATCTTCCGGGCATGAGCACGACTTAAATCTGCAGTCTGACACATCCTGTGGATTGCAATAAAAATATTCCTACCACATTCAACTGCTTGATTGCCAAGTTTTTATTGAAGTTGATTACGGGATATGATCCCACTTTAGCACCACCACCTACACAGAATTGCCATTGTTATTAAGTATTTATATGATATACCAACACAAAGTAGCAAGTATTTGTGAAGTATAAAGTAAATGATATATAGTTTTCTAAATATTTTAAAAATATAAATCTGAAAAAAAGAACATGCATTTGTAATCAGCCCCTCTGAGTCAATACAATACACCTTTTGCTGCAATTACTGCTGCAGATCTTTTGGTGTATGTCTCCACCAGCTTATCAAACTAGAGGCTGAAATCTTTGCCCTTTCCTCTTTGTAAAATAGCTCTAGCTCAGTGAGATTGGATGGAGGTGTGGCGCCCCTAAGGCTTTAGTCGCCACTTAGGTACTACACCTCAGCCACAGGTGTGGTATTCCATCTTGGGTAAGGAGGCGGTCACAACCGGTTCACGCAAAGCATAACACCCTCACTTAGTAACAACTCATCAGACATAACAAGGGCATAATTATACCCGGAGCCAGGCCGGGGGGTGGAATCTTACGAGGGGGCACAGATTCAGTCAGTGGTGGAGTGTGGAAAAAGAAGGAAAGGAGCAGTGGAGGAGTGAAAACATGTGGCCTGGAGCTGGTACCGCTCAGCCCGGGCACAGACAGAAGAGGTCCTAGAGACCACGGGAGTTAACCTTCCTAACCTTGTTCCACATATAATCTAAAGGTGGAAGGACTTGGTCGTTGCAACACGGGGACTGGTTCCTAGGCTAGAGGAGAAGCACCTACGTATGTACTCCACTAGTAAAACCAGCGGCTGAGGTGACTTCAAGCACCGAAGCCACATCCACACATGAATTTGCTGGAAGGTGACCCAAAAGGACTAAGGGATAAAGCTTGATGCCACCCAACAGGGTCCATGGGCACTGGCTCAGGGTTGTTATGCTCACCGAGGAACGGCGAGCGTCCGGAGGTGGACCCACTGGACCGTGCACCGGACTCCCCCGAGAAGGCGACCAGCAGCGAACCCCTATACAGGGACTGTGCGGCGCCTCCCCAGAAGGCCTAAATGCACGGCAGCCAGGAACCGGTAGTAGGTGTCTCTGTAGGGCCAAGTGTAGCAAGGTTGTGACGTCCACAGCCGGCAGAACACGGAAATGGCACCGGAGATGTTCACAGCAGGTGACGTCCACAGCAGGTACGGTAAAGATAATGTCCACGGCAGGTAGAACCCGGTGACGTCCACTGTAGGTATGAGCGGTGACGTCCACTGCGGGTATGGCCGGTGACGTCCACTGTGGGTATGTATAGATAGTGTCCGCAGCAGGTATGGCACGGTGAGGTCCACGGTAGGTATAAGCGGTGACGTCCACAGCCGGAATGGTATAGATGGCACTACGGTGAGACAAAGGATTAGAACCAGGTATCAAATGCACGGATATCAAATAATAGCACAAACGGCCCTGGACACTGGCAATGCACTAATAGAGGCGTTACTCGGGCGCCTGCTGCCAGGGGAGGTGAACTTAAATACCAAATGGCAACAGGTGACCTCTGAGGTCACTTCCAGGTAATTGGGCGCTACCACTTTAAGAAAGGGGGTGTGGCCTCACGCGCAGCCTAGAATCAGACACTGCAGAACTGTGTGTGCTCTGCAGACAGGAAGAGGCTGAAGCAGCCCCAGGAGCATGATGTCTGACCCGGGAGTGAGCAGGAGCAGAGTCATGAGACCGGTAAGAGGAAGGCCGTCGCTGCCTGGGGCTATGACTGGGAGTGCAAGTGGGAGCCATGCTGGGACTGGGCACATGTGAGGGAGCGCGCCCCCCACGGGGTCTGGTGGGACCAGGCGCTACAGTACCCCCCCCCCCGAAGACCCCCCCTCCTCAGGAAGCTCCGGAGGAGACGAGGAGCGTCCTCCGCAGGTACCCATGTCCTCTCCTCAGGACCGAACTCCTTCCAGTCTACCAGATAGTAGGTTCTACCTCGGACCTCCTTAGCCGCAAGGATGGCTTTTACCTCATAGACGTCGTCATCACCAACAGGAGGAGGCGAAGCCCCAGGATCACTGTGGAAACGGCTCAGGACCACCGGCTTGAGGAGGGACACATGGAAGGAGTTCGGGATGCGAAGTGTAGACGGCAGCTTCAACTTGTAGGACACCTCATTGATCCGTCGGAGCACTTCAAAGGGACCCATAAAGCGGGGACCCAGCTTGTAAGACGGCAGTTTCAGGCGGACATACTTGGACGAGAGACAGACTTTATCTCCGGGATGAAAGAAAGGAACATCCAGACGGTTCTTGTCGGCGTGTATCTTCATGCGGACGGAGGAACGGTCCAGAGTCGACTTGGTCTCAGCCCAGATGGCGGAGAAGGACCTCACGAGGTCATCAGCTGCAGGGTAGCCTGAAGAACATGTCACAGGGCACGGCACTTTAGGTCGCTGTCCATAAATCACATGGAACGGAGATTTAGCAGAGGAAAACTCACTTTCATGGTTGTTATAGGAGAACTCGGCCCATGGAAGCAGTTTGACCCAGTTGCTGTGGTGTTCGTCCACGAAGTGGCGGAGATAGTTAGTCAAGACTTGGATAATGTGCTCCACTTGCCCATTGGACTGAGGGTGGTAGGCAGAAGAAAAGTCCAATTGAACATCCATCATTTTGCAGACTGCTTTCCAAAACCGAGCGGTGAACTGGACCCCTCTGTCGGACACAATATGGAGAGGCAAGCCGTGAAGCAGGAAGATATGTTGAATGAATAATTCATCAAGAACCGGAGCGGACGGTAGCCCGGAGAGTGGTGTGAAGTGGGCCATCTTGGAGAACCGGTCCACCACCACCCAGATGACTGTGCAGCCAGACGATTTTGGCAGGTCCGTGATGAAATCCATGCCGATATGTTGCCATGGAGCGGATGGTACGGGTAAAGGAAGCAAAGGACCCGCCGGAAGAGTCTTCGGGACCTTGTTCCGGGCACAGGAGGAACAGGATGAAACAAAGTCCTGGACGTCTCGACATAGCCCTGGCCACCAGTAATATCGGGATATCAATTGCAGAGATTTCTTTTGGCCCACGTGACCTGCTATTCGGGAAGAGTGTCCCCACCGGAGTACACTTTCTCTATCGACGTCAGCAACAAACGTCTTACCGGGAGGAAGGTGGTGCATGTCAACTGGTGCCGCCATTAGCTTGGAAGGTTCAATGATGTGCCGTGGTTCCTCTTCCTGATCCTCTAACAGGAATGATCGAGACAGCGCATCGGCCTTCAGGTTCTTCTCGGCTGGACGGAAATGCAGAACAAAATCAAAGCGGGCGAAGAACAATGACCATCGGGCCTGTCGGGGGTTTAGCCTGTGGGCTGTCTGGAGATATGCCAGATTCTTGTGGTCAGTATAGATCAGACCTGGGCAAGGGGCGGCCCGCGGGCCACATCCGGCCCGCCTACTCTCTGTGACCGGCCCGCCTGGCTCCGGCGTCCTTGCTGGCCGGTCACTGATGAGGGCAATCTGACCTGTTGTCCGGAGCTCCAGGCTCCGGGCGGCCCGTGGTCAGATTGCCCTCATCACACGCTGCGTGCCGGCAAGGAACAGAGGACAGATACTGCAGCACCGCACAGTGCAGCAGCGGAACGCAGGAATCTGTCCTCTGTTTCCTGCCGGCACTTTCTCTGTGACACACACGCGCGCGCCCTGATGTCGTCAGTACGGCGCGCGTGTGTGTCATTTGAAAAGTTCCCGCCCCGGCAGGAGAAGAAGATGCAGCAGCCGGAGCCCGTACGGAGAGAGGAAGCATCTCAGCGGGGAGCCGTACAAGAGAAGGATGTCAGCGGGAGCCCGTACGGAGGTGCCTGATGAGCGAAAGGTGAGTGGTGACTAGTAACCTGAGGGGACAACGGGGGAGTGGAGGGGAGGGGAGGGGGGGGGTAACTGGTGAGTAATATTTGGGTGTAGTGATGTAGTATATGGCAATGTAGTTTTACAGGTGTAGTATATAGGGGTCTAGTGATGTATATGTGGATGTAGTGATGTATATTACAAGTGTATATAGGGGTGTAGTGATGTATATTACAAGTGTATATAGGGGTGCAGTGATGTATATTACAGGTGTATATAGGGGTGTAGTGATGTATATTACAGGTGTATATAGGGGTGCAGTGATGTATATTACAGGTGTATATGGGGGTGTAGTGATGTATATTACAGGTGTATATAGGGGTGCTGTGATGTATATTACAGGTGTATATAGGGGTGCAGTGATGTATATTACAGGTGTATATAGGGGTGTAGTGATGTATATTACAGGTATATATGGGGGTGCAGTGATGTATATTACAGGTGTATATAGGGGTGTAGTGATGTATATTACAGGTGTATATAGGGGTGCAGTGATGTATATTACAGGTGTATATAGGGGTGCAGTGATGTATATTACAGGTGTATATAGGGGTGTAGTGATGTATATTACAGGTATATATGGGGGTGTAGTGATGTATATTACAGGTATATATGGGGGTGCAGTGATGTATATTACAGGTGTATATAGGGGTGTAGTGATGTATATTACAGGTATATATGGGGGTGCAGTGATGTATATTACAGATGTATATGGGGGTGTAGTGATGTATATTACAGGTGTATATAGGGGTGTAGTGATGTATATTACAGGTGTATATAGGGGTGTAGTGATGTATATTACAGGTGTATATAGGGGTGCAGTGATGTATATTACAGGTGTATATGGGGGTGTAGTGATGTATATTACAGGTGTATATGGGGGTGTAGTGATGTATATTACAGGTGTATATGGGGGTGTAGTGATGTAGTATATGGGGATTGTTTGTGTATATATGTATATAGCGTGTGCGTGTGTGTATGTATGTGTGCGTGTGTGCAGAGAGAAAAGCCCGTAACTGCGAGTGGTACTGGAGTTACATCGGGTACCACGTGCTCTCTCCCCGCCCCCTGCAGCGCCATACCGCCATTACAGGGCCTGATTGCGTTTCTCCGGTACCTGTTTGCATACATGTGACAGGTACCGGAGAAAACACGAGTCTGTGAAATAAAAAGATTTTCCATATTTACCTGCTTTCTTCAGCTCTGCTGCCTCCCGCTCCTGACCACCGCTCATTCATTGATTATTCACCGCACTCAGGACCTGGAAGCCGGAGCATCGCGATGACAGCACCGGGCACAGCACCGTTGAGGACATCACCGCAGGGACAGGTGAGTATTCTGCAAGCACAGTGACCTCCAGGAGGTCATCAGAGTTTCCAATGAACTTTGATGACCATCCTGCGACACCCACGCTACAGCTTCATGGGTTCATCAGAGTTCATTGGGAACTGTGACGAGTCCCCGAGATGCTCCGGCTTCCAGGTTCTCAACATACACACACACCTGTATACTCACCCAGCGATGCGGTCCCCAGCACTGTCCCTGCTTCCAGCTGCTCACTGCAGTGAATATTCAGTGAGTATAATTACCAGCGATAAGGAGCAGGAGGCAGCAGAGCCAGAGACAGCAGCGCTGGAAAGAGGTAAATATAGAAAATCTTTTTATTAAAAAGACCCGTGTTTTCTCTTGTATTTGTCACACTGATGTCACACAGATCACATCAGTGTGCGATCCGTGTGACACCCGTACTGCCAGAGAAAAAAAGGACATGTGTGCGTGCAGGGCCACGAGGGGTCACACAGTCCGTAACTTACTGTTTGTATATGAAGGGATAGTATATATGCTATATACAGTATTGGGTAAAACTGAGTTAATTATATTAGTCCGGCCCTCTAAAACCATCCCAGTTTCTCATGCGGCCCCATGGGAAAATTAATTGCCCACCCCTGGTAACTGGTAACTGGATGCAATGACTCTTCCAGCAGGTATCGCCACTCTTCCAGGGCCAGCTTGATTGCCAGCAACTCACGGTCTCCGATTGAGTAGTTTTGTTCTGCTGGGGAAAAAGCCTTAGAAAAGAAGCCACAGGTTACTGTCTTACCCTCTGACGTTTTCTGTGTAAGAACTAGAGATGAGCGAACCGGTCCCGGTTCGGCTCGAGGCGGTTCGCCGAACGGGGGGTCTGGCTCGAGTTCGGCTCGTCGAACGTTCGACGAACCGAACTCGAGCCCATAGGAAACAATGGCAGGCAATCACAAACACAGTAAAACACCTAGAAAACACCCTGAAAGGTGTCCAAAAGGTGACAAACAACTCACAACATAACACAAACACATGGGAAAGTGACAAGGACATATACTCATGTGAAAACAAAACAGCTGGACAAGGAAAAAGAGGGAGACACACAGATATATGAGTATATGCAAAGAAACATCGATTCCATTATTGTGCAACTTGAGCCCTGCTCATTTTAGGCTTCCAATCTGGATAAATTGCCTGAGCTCGCCACGTACGCCTTGAGGATCTTGTCGTGTCCTGCAGCCAGCGTTCTCTCGGAACCTGTCTTCAGTGCTGCTGGGGGTCTGCTGGCAGATAAGCACACGTGTCTGTCCACTGACAATGTGGACCTGGCTCTCAGAGGACTTTTCTTCCCCTGGGTCAGCCAGGGGAGGCGAAAGGCACGCGTATTTTTGAGAGTGCTTCATGCAAAGCATCTTTTTCTTTGTCAAAAGGGGGGCTCAACCGATGCCAGTCAAGTGGGGTGTGTGTGGCCCAGTTAGTGGCAACGAGGGAGACTGTGGTTGGAGTCCCCTCGCTGTGTCTCTAAAAGAACCAAGATGAACAAGTCATGGCTCTCAGAGGACTTTTCTTCCCCTGGGTCAGCCAGGGGACGGGAAAGGCACGCGTATTTTTGAGAGTGCTTCATGCAAAGCATCTTTTTCTTTTTCAAAAGGGGGCTCAACCGATGCCAGTCAAGTGGGGTGTGTGTGGCCCAGTTAGTGGCAACGAGGGAGACTGTGGTTGGAGTCCCCTCGCTGTGTCTCTAAAAGAACCAAGATGAACAAGTCATGGCTCTCAGAGGACTTTTCTTCCCCTGGGTCAGCCAGGGGACGGGAAAGGCACGCGTATTTTTGAGAGTGCTTCATGCAAAGCATCTTTTTCTTTGTCAAAAGGGGGGGTCAACCGATGCCAGTCAAGTGGGGTGTGTGTGGCCCAGTTAGTGGCAACGAGGGAGACTGTGGTTGGAGTCCCCTCGCTGTGTCTCTAAAAGAACCAAGATGAACAAGTCATGGCTCTCAGAGGACTTTTCTTCCCCTGGGTCAGCCAGGGGACGGGAAAGGCACGCGTATTTTTGAGAGTGCTTCATGCAAAGCATCTTTTTCTTTGTCAAAAGGGGGGGTCAACCGATGCCAGTCAAGTGGGGTGTGTGTGGCCCAGTTAGTGGCAACGAGGGAGACTGTGGTTGGAGTCCCCTCGCTGTGTCTCTAAAAGAACCAAGATGAACAAGTCATGGCTCTCAGAGGACTTTTCTTCCCCTGGGTCAGCCAGGGGACGGGAAAGGCACGCGTATTTTTGAGAGTGCTTCATGCAAAGCATCTTTTTCTTTTTCAAAAGGGGGCTCAACCGATGCCAGTCAAGTGGGGTGTGTGTGGCCCAGTTAGTGGCAACGAGGGAGACTGTGGTTGGAGTCCCCTCGCTGTGTCTCTAAAAGAACCAAGATGAACAAGTCATGGCTCTCAGAGGACTTTTCTTCCCCTGGGTCAGCCAGGGGACGGGAAAGGCACGCGTATTTTTGAGAGTGCTTCATGCAAAGCATCTTTTTCTTTGTCAAAAGGGGGGGTCAACCGATGCCAGTCAAGTGGGGTGTGTGTGGCCCAGTTAGTGGCAACGAGGGAGACTGTGGTTGGAGTCCCCTCGCTGTGTCTCTAAAAGAACCAAGATGAACAAGTCATGGCTCTCAGAGGACTTTTCTTCCCCTGGGTCAGCCAGGGGACGGGAAAGGCACGCGTATTTTTGAGAGTGCTTCATGCAAAGCATCTTTTTCTTTTTCAAAAGGGGGCTCAACCGATGCCAGTCAAGTGGGGTGTGTGTGGCCCAGTTAGTGGCAACGAGGGAGACTGTGGTTGGAGTCCCCTCGCTGTGTCTCTAAAAGAACCAAGATGAACAAGTCATGGCTCTCAGAGGACTTTTCTTCCCCTGGGTCAGCCAGGGGACGGGAAAGGCACGCGTATTTTTGAGAGTGCTTCATGCAAAGCATCTTTTTCTTTGTCAAAAGGGGGGGTCAACCGATGCCAGTCAAGTGGGGTGTGTGTGGCCCAGTTAGTGGCAACGAGGGAGACTGTGGTTGGAGTCCCCTCGCTGTGTCTCTAAAAGAACCAAGATGAACAAGTCATGGCTCTCAGAGGACTTTTCTTCCCCTGGGTCAGCCAGGGGACGGGAAAGGCACGCGTATTTTTGAGAGTGCTTCATGCAAAGCATCTTTTTCTTTTTCAAAAGGGGGCTCAACCGATGCCAGTCAAGTGGGGTGTGTGTGGCCCAGTTAGTGGCAACGAGGGAGACTGTGGTTGGAGTCCCCTCGCTGTGTTTTACATGCTTTTAGAAGGGCATGAAATGGCTTGGAGGTTGACTTTCATCATATGCAAACTGTTGGCTACCAAAATGCTGCCTTTCCAACAACTGTGGTTATAGGCAATGAGGAACATACTGATGAAGATGAGACGCAGATACCCGATTGGGATGACAACTTAAATATTCGGTCAGGGCAAGAAGAAACTCGGTCTGAGGGGTAGGGGAGTGCAAACACAACAATTGATGATTAAGTTCTAGATCACACCTACTGTCAACCCACAGTCAGACACTCGAGGAGGTCAACAGAGGCGGTGGAGGAGGATGCAACCGACGTCGAAGTAACCTGGCGCCTTCCTGGACACAGTCGGAGCACTGGTAGCACGTCTACAACTGCATCCTCAGCCACCACTCTGCCTCTGAGCATTATTCGGGGTGGATCAACAGGTCGCATGGCCTCTAAGCCTTGCCTAGCCAGGTCCTTTTTTGACATAGAAAAAGATCGCCCAAATTATGTGATCTGTAAAATTTGTCATGGTTCTCTTAGTAGAGGTCAAAACCTCAGCAGTTTGACAACTTCTTCCATGAATCGTCACATGAATAAATATCATATGGCCCGATGGGAAGCTCACCGTGCTGCAATGCGGCCTAGCGGAGCGAACCATCCACCGCCTGCCCCTTCCAGTGCATCCGCGCGCTCGTCATCTTCTAGGACTGTGGGGACAGCTGTCACACCTGTTTTTCCACCCACAACTTCCACCACTGTAACCGCAACAGGCAGTTTGCTTGGTAGGTCGTCAGTTGGTTTGGAAGGGGAAACAAGTGAGTGTGTACAGCTCTCTCAGACATCGATAGCACCAACTTTGGATGAAGGCAACATCATGTCTCCGCCTGCACTTTCCTCACAAAGCTGCATTTTTCCAGGGACACCCGACTCAACACCGTCTACACACAGCAGCCAGATCTCTGTCCCTCAGATGTGGTCAAATAAAAGGCCACTTCCTGCGACCCATGACAAAGCGAAGAGGTTGACTCTATCCCTCTGTAAGCTGTTGACTACAGAAATGCTGCCTTTCCGCCTAGTGGACACACAGGATTTTAGAGACCTTATGTCTGTCGCTGTGCCCCAGTACCAGATGCCTAGTCGCCACTACTTCTCTAAGAAAGGTGTGCCCGCGCTACACCAGCATGTCGCACACAACATCACCGCTTCCTTGAGAAACTCTGTGTGTGAACGGGTGCATTTCACCACCGATACTTGGACCAGTAAGCATGGACAGGGACGTTACATGTCGCTGACTGGCCACTGGGTAACTATGGTGATAGATGGTGAAGGGTCTGCTGCACAAGTCTTGCCGTCCCCACGACTTGTGTGTCAATCCTCTGTCTGTCCAAGTTCCGCCACTGCTTCTGCATCCTCCACCTCATCTGGGTCCTCCACCTCCGCCCCAAGCCTGCCTGGTCAGGCCACCAGCGTTCTCACTGCGCAGAAGGAATCACGCACCCCTCATTACTATGCTGGTAGCAGAGCGCAACGGCATCAGGCGGTCTTTAGCTTGACATGTCTTTGAAATAGGAGTCACACAGCGACTGAGTTGTGGGCAGCTCTGGAGACTGATTTTGATAAATGGTTGTCTCCACTCAACCTGCAGCCTGGTAAGGCCGTGTGCGACAATGCTGCAAACCTGGGTGCGGCCCTTCGCCTGGGCAAGGTGACACACGTGCCTTGTATGGCTCACGTGTTTAACCTTGTTGTCCAGCAATTTTTAACACACTATCCCGGCCTAGATGGCCTTCTGACCAGGGCACGGAAACTGTCTGCAGTGCTCACTTCCGCCGTTCAACCGCCGCACCTGAGCGACTTGCATCGCTCCAGAAGTCTTTCGGCCTGCCGGTTCATCGCCTGAAATGCGATGTGGCGACACGCTGGAATTCAACTCTCCACATGTTACAGCGACTGTGGCAGCACCGGCGAGCCCTGGTGCAATACGTCATGATGTATAGCCTGGGCCAACGAGATGCAGAAGTGGGGCAGATCACCCTGATGGAGTGATCTCAGATCAAGGACCTATGCACCCTTCTGCACAGTTTCGACATGGCGACGAATATGTTTAGCGCTGACAATGCCATTATCAGCATGACGATTACAGTCATTTACATGCTGGAGCACACGCTAAACACTATTCGTAGTCAGGGGGTGGGACAACAGGAAGGGGAGGAACTACAGGAGGATTCATATGCGCAAGACACAACAACATCACCAAGGTCCAGACGTTCATCATCACCAACGCGGCAGGCATGGGACCATGGGGGACAGGGATCAACAAGGGCGCATGGTAGCAGGTGAGATGTTGAGGAAGGTGCAGGAGGACATGAAGATATGGAGGACGAACTGTCCATGGACATGGAAGACTCAGCAGATGAGGGGGACCTTGGTCAAATTTCAGTTGAAAGAGGTTGGGGGGAGATGACAGAGGAAGAAAGAACGGTTAGCACCTCTATGCCACAAACACAGCGTGGACTTGGTGCGCATGGCTGCGCAAGACACATGAGTGCCTTCTTGTTGCACTACCTCCAACATGACCCTCGTATTGTCAAAATTAGAAGTGATGATGACTACTGGCTTGCCACACTATTAGATCCCCGGGACAAGTCCAAATTTTGTGACATAATTCCACCCATAGAAAGGGACGCACGTATGCAGGAGTATCAGCAGAAGCTGTTACTCGATCTTAGCTCGGCTTTTCCACCAAACAACCGTGCAGGTGAAGGGAGTGATTCTCCCAGTTGTAACTTGACAAACATGGGACGGCCTCGTCATCTTCAACAGTCTACCCGTACCAGTAGGACCGTATCTGGTGCTGGTAACAGCAATTTTATGGAATCTTTTCATAATTTTTTTAGACCCTCCTTTGCAAGGCCACCAGAGACAACAAGTCTGACACATAGTCAACGGATGGAGAGGATGATACAGGAGTATCTCCAAATGAACATCGATGCAATGACTTTGCAAATGGAGCCTTGCTCCTTTTGTGCTTCAAATCTAGAAAAATGTCAAGAGCTCTCCAGTTACGCCTCGAAGATTTTGTCGTGTCCAGCTGCCAGCGTTGTCTCTGAACGTGTCTTCAGTGCTGCTGGGTGTGTGCTGACAGATAAGCGCACGCGTCTGTCCAGTGACAATGTGGACAGACTGACGTTCATCAAAATGAACAAGTCATGGATCCAGAAGGAATTTACTACCCCTGTGTCATCCTGGGGAGAGTAAATGCTTGTGGATTTGGAATGTGCTTGATGCAAATCAAAACATCCTGTTTGCAACTAGGGCACAAGTGCTGCCACTGATAAGGTGTCTGTGTGGGGCCCAATTTTTGGAAAAAAAGGGAGACTCCGCTTGGAGTAACCCTTGCTTGCTGTGTTTTTTAAAAATGATACAAGATGAACAGATCTGAAGGCAAGATGAAGCCAACATCATGTCTCCGCCTGCACTTTTCTCACAAACCTGCATTTTTCCAGGGACACCCTACTCAACACCGTCTACAGACAGCAGCCAGATCTCTGTCCCTCAGATGTGGTCAAATAAAAGGCCACTTACTGCGACCCATGACAAAGCTAAGTGGTTGACTCTATCCCTCTGTAAGCTGTTGGCTACCGAAATGCTGCCTTTACGCGTAGTGGACACACAGGATTTTACAGACCTTATGTCTGTCGCTGTGCCCCAGTACCAGATGCCCAATCACCACTGCTTCTCCAAGAAAAGCATGCCCGCGCTACACCGGCATGTCGCACACAACATCACCACTTCCTTGAGAAAATCTGTGTGCGACAGGGTGCATTTCAACACAGATACTTGGACCAGTAAGCATAGACAGGGTCATTACATGTCACTGACTGGGCACTGGCAAACTATGGTGAGAGATGGAGAAGGGTCTGCTGTACAAGTCTTGCCGTCCCCACGAGTTGTTTCAATCCTTGTTCTGTATGTAGAAGTTAATACACTGCTTCTGCCTCTTCAACCTCGTGTGGGTCCTCTACCTTTGCGCAAACCCTGTGTGGTCAGGCCACCCTTCCTTGCAACTGCGCACAAGGACTACCACACACCTCCTTACTATGCTGGCAGCAGAGCTCAATGCCATCAGGCGGTCAAAGTTTTACTTTGAAATGTATGGGAAATGTGAGTCACACCGCTATTACAGAGAATAGTAGTCAGGCAGGGTCAAAACATTAATTGAGGAACAGGAACAGAATGGGACGGCCAGGACTTAATCAGAAAACAAGCAGAGGTGAAATGCGTATCGGCCAACAAGGTACATAAACAGCAAGCAGGAAAAGTAGTCAGGTAACAAGCACACAAAATCATAAAACTGAACTGGGGGTAAAATTAACCAGAGGTTCATAGCTATGTCTGGCAGTGGTCTGCAGACAGGATGGGCATAAAAAAGGGTGTGGTGTCTTCCCATTGGTTGTAGCTGAATGATGGTATTTCATCTGTGAGATACCCACCAGCTACATTCAGCCAGAGATTCTGCATCTGTCAAGGTAATGCAGCCCAGTGGGTGAGCATAACCTGCGTCCACCTGCGCCGCTGGCATCGACTACTCTCCCATCATCAGCACTATTCATGAAAGGAACACGTTGTCACCTGGCGACCGGAGTACAAATTGACGGAGCGGACTCCGTTGGTGACTTAACAGCCGTGTGCGGCAATGATGCAAACCTGGCTGCGGGCCATCCTCAGGGCAATGTGACACACGTGCCTTTTATGGCTCACGTGTTGATCCGAATTCTCCAGCAATTTTTAAAACACCATCACGGCCTACATGGCCTTGTGCAGCGGGCACGCTCGCTATGTGCTCACTTCCATCGTGCGCACACAGCAGCTCAACAACTTTCATCACTCCGGAAGTCTTAGGGTCTGGCAGTTAAACGCCGGAAATGCGATGTTCTGACACGCAGGAATTGGAATCTGCACATGTTGCAGCGTGTGTGGCAGCACCGCAGAGCCCTGCTGAAATACGGTAAGACATATAGCCTGGGATAAGTTGATCCAGAGGTGGTGCAGATCACGCTGCTGGAGTGGTGTCAGATCAAGGACCTATGCACCCTGCTACACAGTTTTGAAATGTCGACGAAGATGTTTAGCACTGGCAATGTCATTCTCAGCGTGACAATTCTGGTCATCTACATGATGGAGCACACTGTAATTATTATTCGGAGTCAGGTGTTGGGACAAGAGGAAGGGGAGGAAGTACAGGAGGAGTCATATGCGGAAGGGATAACAAGATCTACGAGGTCCAGATGGTCAGCGGCACCTATGCGGCAGTCATGGTGAGGGAGAGGGATTAACAAGGGCGCATAGTATCAGCAAAAAGTGTTGATGAAAGTGCAGGAGCCCATGAAGAAATGGAGGACGAACTGGCGATGGGCATGGAAGACTCAGCAGATGAGTGAGAGCTTGCTCACATTTCGGTTGTGCGAGGTTGTGGGTAGAGGGCAGAGGAAGGATGCACGATTCTCACCTCTCTGCCACCAACACACCAAGGACTTGGTCCTCCTGGATGCACAAGACACATGAGCGCCTTCTTGCTGCACTACCTACATGACCCTCGGATTGTATGAATTTGAAGTAATCCTGAATACTGGGTTGCCACACTGTTAGATCCCCGGTACAAGACAAAATTTGGCAAAATAATTCCTGCCATAGAAATGGACGCACGTATACAGGAGTATCTGCAGAAGGTGGTACGCAATCTTAGATCTGCTTTTCCACTAAACACCAGTGCTGCACAGAGTCAATCTCAACGCTTTGTCATGGATAGGAGGAAATGGTCTTTTACTTGTCCACATCTGAGGGACCGAGGGCTGGCTGCTGTGCTGAGATGGCGTTGAGTACGGTGTCCCTGCAGAGTTGCACTTTTGGTCATATACCAAAATGAGTTGAAAAAGGACAGATGCTGGTGGAAAGGGGAACAGGTGTGTTGGAAAGGGGAAAAAAGTTTTTGTCCGTGGATTTGGTGGTTAAGCAACAGTAACATTTGCTGAAGAAACACCATCTGTTACAGTGGGACTGGCAGATTTGGATAAGGTGGTATATACTATGTTACCGCTATTTACCGAAAATTATTAAGAAAAGAAAGAGAAAGGTATATATCCCCATCAGCAGTCAGTGTCCACCGTGCTCCCAGATGGAAAAGGAGAGGTTGGCAACTGGAAGGTTTGGTGGAGGATACAGAGCTGTGTGGCTATGAAACTAATAGTAGCCTGAACCGAGTTAGACGCCATTCGGATCTGGAGACTGTGAGCCCTGTTAGCGTCACAGGGTCCACATGCCCACCCAGCCCAGGAACTCCCTGTTAACAACACAGGGGCCATTGAGTACGCTGACCGTGTGCGTAGGGGCCACACCTGTGGACAGCAGGCGCATCAGCAGCAGCAGGCCTGTTAATGCCACTGGGCTGCACAAGCAGGACTGTTAGGACAGGAGCTGGTCTTAACCGTTCTGCGTTACCAACTGTGGTGGTGGCCTGCATCCACCACCCTATCCCTGCCTACCTCTGGCCTAAAGCCGCAATGGGTTCAACACATGGAGGTGTGCTCTTTCGGAGCATAATAGAAGACTGCGCACCTCCTTGTTGGCTCCAGCCCCTTTTATAACCTGGGTCCGCCCCAAACCAGGGTGAACCACAATGCACCTCCTGGAGACAAAAGCAGAGTGACACGTCATGAGTGGCATAACTAGCGTCCTATTTGGAAACGCAACTTCAATGATGACCTCATGGCTGCCATGACCCAAACACCTCACCAGTCATCGTCTGACCATCAATAATGCGGTGACAAGTCATAGGTGTGGGCCTCTGCAAGCCATTTGGGAGGACACCTGATGCCCTGTGGTCTATATGGGACCCCCACATCAGGGCCAGGGCCAAAGAGTTCATTACCGGACCTAGTCTCTGATGCAGGAAGTGCCTGAGCATGCTCAGTAGCATGAAATACAGTCTCTGAAAAAAGACTATCAGCTTTAGCATGGTGTCTAGGCACAAAACAGGACTTAGACCCGGCACAGAATGCAAGCACCTGTGCAAAGAGGCTTTTCACACTTAGTGTGGGAGCATGCGCTGTATCCCGAAATGAAGACTTAGCGTCAGGAATGGCACAGTCAGGCTGAGCATACTCACTAGGCGAAACACTGTAATTATGCTGCAGCTGGGGTACATCGGCACACGCATGCGCACTAGCTGCCTCTCCACACTTAGACGTGGAGGGGAAATTTGTCTTGGAGATGCTGTCTATGAACAGAAGGAAAAGCTAAAGGAAGCCTGACTTTCTATCCCTCCGAATTATGAAATGCAGCAATGAATTCCATGAGTTTGCTATAACATTAGCGTAGCTAAATGTGCATGAGGGTGTGATGTAGAGGTGCTAGAAATAGCTTGTCACCAGTGGGGCACTAATGGAATACAACAGCCAGTTCTATGATGCCACAAAATGGCAGTATTTTGTGCTATCATTATAGCTTATTAAAAACAGAGCACGAGGTTGTCATGCAGAGGTGCTGCACATAGATTTGCAGTAGTGTGAATAGACAAAAGTACAATAGCCACGTTTAGGATACAACTAGGTACAGTGAGTGTTTGCTAGTATAATGGCTGAGTTTAAAAAAGTTTGAGTGTGCAATGCAGGCAGATGTCCTGCAAATATCGTTCCAATACTGTGAATTGACAAAAGTACAATAGCCACGTTTAGGATACAACTAGGTACAGTGAGTGTTTGCTAGTATAATGGCTGAGTTTAAAAAAGTTTGAGTGTGCAATGCAGGCAGACGTGCTGCAAATAACGTTCCAATACTGTGAATAGACAAAAGTACAATAGCCACGTTTAGGATACAACTAGGTACACTGAGTGTTTGCTACTATAAATGGCTGAGTTTAAAAAAGTTTGAGTGTGCAATGCAGGCAGACGTGCTGCAAATAACGTTCCAATACTGTGAATTGACAAAAGTACAATAGCCACGTTTAGGATACAACTAGGTACAGTGAGTGTTTGCTAGTATAATGGCTGAGTTTAAAAAAGTTTGAGTGTGCAATGCAGGCAGACGTGCTGCAAATAACGTTCCAATACTGTGAATAGACAAAAGTACAATAGCCACGTTTAGGATACAACTAGGTACACTGAGTGTTTGCTACTATAAATGGCTGAGTTTAAAAAAGTTTGAGTGTGCAATGCAGGCAGACGTGCTGCAAATAACGTTCCAATACTGTGAATTGACAAAAGTACAATAGCCACGTTTAGGATACAACTAGGTACACTGAGTGTTTGCTACTATAAATGGCTGAGTTTAAAAAAGTTTGAGTGTGCAATGCAGGCAGACGTGCTGCAAATAACGTTCCAATACTGTGAATTGACAAAAGTACAATAGCCACGTTTAGGATACAACTAGGTACAGTGAGTGTTTGCTAGTATAATGGCTGAGTTTAAAAAAGTTTGAGTGTGCAATGCAGGCAGACGTGCTGCAAATATCGTTCCAATACTGTGAATAGACAAAAGTAAAATAGCCACGTTTAGGATACAACTAGGTACACTGAGTGTTTGCTAGTATAATGGCTGAGTTTAAAAAAGTTAGAGTGTGCAATGCAGGCAGACGTGCTGCAAATAACGTTCCAATACTGTGAATAGACAAAAGTACAATAGCCACGTTTAGGATACAACTAGGTACACTGAGTGTTTGCTACTATAAATGGCTGAGTTTAAAAAAGTTTGAGTGTGCAATGCAGGCAGACGTGCTGCAAATAACGTTCCAATACTGTGAATTGACAAAAGTACAATAGCCACGTTTAGGATACAACTAGGTACAGTGAGTGTTTGCTAGTATAATGGCTGAGTTTAAAAAAGTTTGAGTGTGCAATGCAGGCAGACGTGCTGCAAATAACGTTCCAATACTGTGAATTGACAAAAGTACAATAGCCACGTTTAGGATACAACTAGGTACAGTGAGTGTTTGCTAGTATAATGGCTGAGTTTAAAAAAGTTTGAGTGTGCAATGCAGGCAGACGTGCTGCAAATAACGTTCCAATACTGTGAATTGACAAAAGTACAATAGCCACGTTTAGGATACAACTAGGTACAGTGAGTGTTTGCTAGTATAATGGCTGAGTTTAAAAAAGTTAGAGTGTGCAATGCAGGCAGACGTGCTGCAAATATCGTTCCAATACTGTGAATAGACAAAAGTAAAATAGCCACGTTTAGGATACAACTAGGTACACTGAGTGTTTGCTAGTATAATGGCTGAGTTTAAAAAAGTTAGAGTGTGCAATGCAGGCAGACGTGCTGCAAATAACGTTCCAATACTGTGAATAGACAAAAGTACAATAGCCACGTTTAGGATACAACTAGGTACACTGAGTGTTTGCTACTATAAATGGCTGAGTTTAAAAAAGTTTGAGTGTGCAATGCAGGCAGACGTGCTGCAAATAACGTTCCAATACTGTGAATTGACAAAAGTACAATAGCCACGTTTAGGATACAACTAGGTACACTGAGTGTTTGCTACTATAAATGGCTGAGTTTAAAAAAGTTTGAGTGTGCAATGCAGGCAGACGTGCTGCAAATAACGTTCCAATACTGTGAATTGACAAAAGTACAATAGCCACGTTTAGGATACAACTAGGTACACTGAGTGTTTGCTAGTATAATGGCTGAGTTTAAAAAAGTTAGAGTGTGCAATGCAGGCAGACGTGCTGCAAATATCGTTCCAATACTGTGAATAGACAAAAGTACAATAGCCACGTTTAGGATACAACTAGGTACACTGAGTGTTTGCTACTATAAATGGCTGAGTTTAAAAAAGTTAGAGTGTGCAATGCAGGCAGACGTGCTGCAAATATCGTTCCAATACTGTGAATAGACAAAAGTACAATAGCCACGTTTAGGATACAACTAGGTACACTGAGTGTTTGCTAGTATAATGGCTTAGTAACAATGAGTTGTAGTGTGCAATGCAGGCAGACGTGCTCTGCAAATGTCTTTGCACTAGTGGGACTATAGCAAAGTCCAATAGCCACGTTTAGGATGCCACTAGGTACACTGAGTGTTTGCTAGTAAAATTGCTTAGTTTAAAAAAGTTGGAGTGTGCAATGCAGGCAGATGTGCTCTGCTAATATCTTTGCACTAGTGGGACTATAGCAAAGTCCAATAGCCACGTATAGGATGCCACTAGGTACACTGAGTGTTTGCTAGTATAATGGCTTGGTTTTAATGAGTTGGAGTGTGCAATGCAGGCAGACGCGCTCTGCAAATGTCTTTGCACTAGTGGGACTATAGCAAAGTCCAATAGCCACGTATAGGATGCCACTAGGTACACTGAGTGTTTGCTAGTATAATGGCTTGGTTAGAATGAGTTGTAGTGTGCAATGCAGGCAGATGTGCTCTGCTAATGTCTTTGCACTAGTGGGACTATAGCAAAGTCCAATAGCCACGTATAGGATGCCACTAGGTACACTGAGTGTTTGCTAGTATAATGGCTGAGTTTAAAAAAGTTAGAGTGTGCAATGCAGGCAGACGTGCTGCAAATATCGTTCCAATACTGTGAATAGACAAAAGTACAATAGCCACGTTTAGGATACAACTAGGTACACTGAGTGTTTGCTACTATAAATGGCTGAGTTTAAAAAAGTTTGAGTGTGCAATGCAGGCAGACGTGCTGCAAATAACGTTCCAATACTGTGAATTGACAAAAGTACAATAGCCACGTTTAGGATACAACTAGGTACACTGAGTGTTTGCTACTATAAATGGCTGAGTTTAAAAAAGTTAGAGTGTGCAATGCAGGCAGACGTGCTGCAAATATCGTTCCAATACTGTGAATAGACAAAAGTACAATAGCCACGTTTAGGATACAACTAGGTACACTGAGTGTTTGCTAGTATAATGGCTTAGTAACAATGAGTTGTAGTGTGCAATGCAGGCAGACGTGCTCTGCAAATGTCTTTCCACTAGTGGGACTATAGCAAAGTCCAATAGCCACGTTTAGGATGCCACTAGGTACACTGAGTGTTTGCTAGTAAAATTGCTTAGTTTAAAAAAGTTGGAGTGTGCAATGCAGGCAGATGTGCTCTGCTAATATCTTTGCACTAGTGGGACTATAGCAAAGTCCAATAGCCACGTATAGGATGCCACTAGGTACACTGAGTGTTTGCTAGTATAATGGCTTAGTTAAAATGAGTTTGAGTGTGCAATGCAGGCAGACGCGCTATGCAAATGTCTTTGCACTAGTGGGACTATAGCAAAGTCCAATAGCCACGTATAGGATGCCACTAGGTACACTGAGTGTTTGCTAGTATAATGGCTTGGTTTTAATGAGTTGGAGTGTGCAATGCAGGCAGACGCGCTCTGCAAATGTCTTTGCACTAGTGGGACTATAGCAAAGTCCAATAGCCACGTATAGGATGCCACTAGGTACACTGAGTGTTTGCTAGTATAATGGCTTGGTTAGAATGAGTTGTAGTGTGCAATGCAGGCAGATGTGCTCTGCTAATGTCTTTGCACTAGTGGGACTATAGCAAAGTCCAATAGCCACGTATAGGATGCCACTAGGTACACTGAGTGTTTGCTAGTATAATGGCTTAGTTAAAATGAGTTTGAGTGTGCAATGCAGGCAGACGCGCTATGCAAATGTCTTTGCACTAGTGGGACTATAGCAAAGTCCAATAGCCACGTATAGGATGCCACTAGGTACACTGAGTGTTTGCTAGTATAATGGCTTGGTTAGAATGAGTTGTAGTGTGCAATGCAGGCAGATGTGCTCTGCTAATGTCTTTGCACTAGTGGGACTATAGCAAAGTCCAATAGCCACGTATAGGATGCCACTAGGTACACTGAGTGTTTGCTAGTATAATGGCTTAGTTAAAATGAGTTTGAGTGTGCAATGCCGGCAGACGCGCTATGCAAATGTCTTTGCACTAGTGGGACTATAGCAAAGTCCAATAGCCACGTATAGGATGCCACTAGGTACACTGAGTGTTTGCTAGTATAATGGCTTGGTTTTAATGAGTTGGAGTGTGCAATGCAGGCAGACGCGCTCTGCAAATGTCTTTGCACTAGTGGGACTATAGCAAAGTCCAATAGCCACGTATAGGATGCCACTAGGTACACTGAGTGTTTGCTAGTATAATGGCTTGGTTAGAATGAGTTGTAGTGTGCAATGCAGGCAGACGCGCTCTGCAAATGTCTTTGCACTAGTGGGACTATAGCAAAGTCCAATAGCCACGTATAGGATGCCACTAGGTACACTGAGTGTTTGCTAGTATAATGGCTTGGTTAGAATGAGTTGTAGTGTGCAATGCAGGCAGACGCGCTCTGCAAATGTCTTTGCACTAGTGGGACTATAGCAAAGTCCAATAGCCACGTATAGGATGCCACTAGGTACACTGAGTGTTTGCTAGTATAATGGCTTAGTTATCAGTTGGAGTGTGCAGAGGACAAGAGGGTACAGTGGCAGGATTGTGGTGCTCTGGGTAGAGGAATGGAAGCCTGCCTTTCTATTCCCTCCTAATGGTGAAATGCAGGTAGGAAATCCCTGACCTGGGCTACACAGACGCTGTTGCTGTTTGCAGGACCTGTCACCTATGGCTCTCTGACCCTGCCGGTTGGAGCCCTTAAAAGGACTGCTATAAAGTGCTCTCCCTAAGCTGTCTAACGCTGTGTATGCAGCGCATACAGCTGTATCGGCTATAGGACTCAGGAAGACGGAGCTGCGACAGTGATGTCTGACACCAAAGACGCAGAAGGCAGATAATGGCGTCCGTGAAGAAAATGTCCGGTTTTATAATGCAGGGACATGTGACATGCAGATCCTATCACACATGCCGTTGCTTCTCTGGCTCAAAGTCCACTTAGCTGTGTGTGTGTCTGGGATTGGCTGACATGCTGGCCCGCCCCACAAGACGCGCGCGCTTAGGGAAGGAAGACAAGAAAAAAAAAAAAAAAAAATGGCGATCGCCATTATAGAAACAGCAGTGATCTGAAGGCGCTGTTCACGCACACTATACACTGAAATGTGATAATAGTTTGATTCACAGAGTGACTTACACTATTACAGCAGAAACCAAGCTATGATTTAGCTGTTTTTTGGCTGCTAGAACCGTTCTCGAACGTTTCTAGAACTACCGAGCTTTTGCAAAAAGCTCGAGTTCTAGTTCGATCTAGAACATGCCCCAAAATCACTCGAGCCGCGAACTGGAGAACCACGAACCACGAACCGCGCTCAACTCTAGTAAGAACCGCACCGGCTCCGGATGAGGAGGCATCTACCTCAAGGATAAACGGCTTGTTCGTGTCGGGTCTGTGTAAGGCTGGTGCAGAAGCGAAGGCTCGTTTAAGGGACAGGAATGATTCTTCAGCTTCCAGGGTCCATTTCTTTGGGTTCTCCCCTTTGCGAGTGAGAGAGGTTATGGGACGCACCAGAGACGAGAAGTGTGGAATGAATTGCCGGTAATAGTTGGCGAATCCCAGGAATCGCTGGATAGCCTTCAACCCTTCCAGATGGGACCAATTCAGTACGGCTGATACCTTATCAGGGTCCATCTTCAGGCCGGTATCAGAGACTATGTGGCCAAGGAAGGGTAGCGAGGTCTGTTCAAACAGGCATTTCTCGAGTTTGGCGTAAAGGTGGTTCTCTCTCAATCTCCGCAGGACAAGACAAACATGTCTTCGATGGGTATGCAAGTCCGGAGAGAAGATAAGGATGTCGTCCAAATACACAACCACACAGGTGTATAGAAGATCACGGAAGACGTCGTTCACGAACTCCTGGAAGACCGCCGGAGCGTTACTGAGCCCGAAGGGCATCACTCAATATTCATAGTGCCCATCCCGAGTGTTGAACGCAGTCTTCCATTCGTCCCCCGACTGAATGCGGACCAGATTGTATGCACCCTGGAGATCTAATTTGGAGAAGATCTTGGCACCTTGAAAGCGGTCAAACAGTTCCGGTATCAGGGGTAGCGGGTATCTGTTCTTCACCGTGATCTTATTCAATCCGCGGTAGTCAATGCAAGGCCGTAGACCCCCATCCTTTTTCCCCACAAAGAAGAAGCCCGCTCCGGCAGGTGAGGAGGATTTTTGGATGAAGCCTCGTGCTAGATTCTCCTTTATGTAGTCAGACATGGCTTGGGTCTCTTCTCGAGACAGAGGGTAGATGCGCCCACGCGGAGGGGTTGTCCCGGGGAGCAGGTCGATGGGACAATCGTAGGGTCTGTGTGGCGGCAACGTCTCAGCCTCCTTCTTGTCAAAGACATCGGCATAGGTCCAATAGGCAGGGGGTAACCTGGGAAGGGTGACCGGTTCAACGGGTCGGTGCGGAGGATGCACTGGTTTTAGGCAGTTGCCATGGCAAGACGCACCCCATTGCAGGATGTCTCCAGAATCCCAGTCCAGTACTGGCTTGTGCGACCGAAGCCAGGGTATTCCCAGTAGTAGGGCATGCGTCATGCCAGGGAGTACGTGGAAGGCGATGGTTTCAGAGTGTAGCAACCCCACTTGCATAGTACAGTTCTCCATGATGTACCGGATGGGTTCGGATAGCGGTTTTCCATCCACGGAAGAAAGACTGATGGGGGTAGCAAGACATCGGACGGGAATCTGGTGTAGGTCCACCACGGATTGTTGGACAAAGTTCCCGGCAGAGCCTGAATCCAGGAACGCATGTACTGACAACCGGATGGAACCACAGGACAGGGATACAGGTACATGGAGAAAAGGAGAGGACTTGGCATGACCTAGGGTGGCCTCTCCGATGGACCCTAGGCTCTGTAGTTTCCCGGCTTTACTGGACAGTCTTGAATCAGATGTTTGGCACTTCCACAGTAGAAGCACTCTCCTGCCATTCTCCGATTCCTCTGTCGCAGTCTGGACTCACTGACGCGATCGACCTCCATGGGCTCGTGCGGAGCACTAGACCGGGTGGAGGGAGGTGACATCGGCCTTTGGAAGGTGGGCGCAAGGCGCGGGTTTCTTCTCGCCCGGGTGACTTCTCTGGCACGCTCTTGGAAGCGGAGATCAATACGGGTAGCCAGAGAGATCAGCTCTTCCAGGGTGGTAGGTACATCCCGGCCGGCCAGTTCATCCTTGATTTTACCGGATAACCCTTCCCAGAAGGCAGCTACCAAGGCGTCATTGTTCCACTTGAGTTCGGAGGACAGAGTGCGGAATTCGATTGCATACTGTCCCACGGTGAGATTCCCCTGGTGGATTCTCATGAGCGAAGAGGCAGTAGACGAGAGACGGCCTGGCTCATCGAACACCTTACGGAAGGTGGTCAGAAAGACGGACAGGACTTGAACGGTCGGGTCATTCCTCTCCCAGAGCGGATTCATCCAAGCCAGAGCCTGACCAGTCAGATGAGACATGATAAATGCGATTTTCGAGCGATCAGTCGCTCGCTGCAGCGGCGACAGCTCAAAGTGCAGGGAGCACTGGTTTAAGAAACCGCGACACAAACGGGGAGCCCCTCCATACATGGGTGGGGAGGCCAGGCGGGAAGGAGACATGCATGTCGATAATCCCGCAGAGTCGGGGGTTGTTGAGGAGGCCGGATTCTGCAGGGCGTATAGACGGGAATCCACGGACGCCATATATTCGGCCATGTGTCTCTGGGCCTCATGCTGGTGGGACATTTCCTTCTGTAGTTCAATTAATTGGGAGCCGTCTGAGGATCCGGAGATTTGCATGGATGCCAGACGGGATTCCACAGACTTTATGTGAGCCACTAATCTTGCTTGGGTCTCGCGTTGGCGGGAGAGCTCCTGTTGCAGGTCAGTCAGCGGGTTAACCTTGATCCCGGCGGGGTCCATGGCCCGAGCAAACTGTTACGCTCACCGAGGAGCGGCGAGCGTCCGGAGGTGGACCCACTGGACCATGCACCGGACTCCCCCGAGAAGGTGACCAGCAGCGAACCCCTATACAGGGACTGTGCGGCGCCTCCCCAGAAGGCCTAAATGCACGGCAGCCAGGAACCGGTAGTAGGAGTCTCTGTAGGGCCAGGTGTAGCAAGGTTGTGACGTCCACAGCCGGCAGAACACGGAAACGGCACCGGAGATGTTCACAGCAGGTGATGTCCACAGCAGGTACGGTACAGATAATGTCCACGACAGGTAGAACCCGGTGACGTCCACTGTAGGAATGAGCGGTGACGTCCACTGCGGGTATAGCCGGTGACGTCCACTGTGGGTATGTATAGATAGTGTCCGCGGCAGGTATGGCACGGTGACGTCCACGGTAGGTATAAGCGGTGACGTCCCCAGCCGGAATGGTATAGATGGAACTACGGTGAGACAAAGGATTAGAACCAGGTATCAAATGCACGGATATCAAATAATAGCACAAACGGCTCTGGACACTGGCAATGCACTAATAGAGGCGTTGCTCGGGCCCCTGCTGCCAGGGGAGGTGAACTTAAATACCATATGGCAACAGGTGACCTCTGAGGTCACTTCCAGGTAATTGGGCGCTACCACTTTAAGAAAGGGGGCGTGGCCTCGTGCACAGCCTAAAATCAGACACTGCAGAACTGTGTGTGCTCTGCAGACAGGAAGAAGCTGAAGCAGCCCCAGGAGCATGATGTCTGACCCGGGAGTGAGCAGGAGCAGAGTCATGAGACCGGTAAGAGGAAGGCCGTCGCTGCCTGGGGCTATGACTGGGAGTGCAAGTGGGAGCCATGCTGGGACTGGGCACATGTGAGGGAGCGCGCCCCCCACGGGGTCTGGTGGGACCAGGCGCTACCAGGGTTCAGTAAGTGAGGGTGCAAAGCAGAAGGGCGAATCAAGCGCAGGGAGATGACCAGGGAAGGTACACTTAAGAAAGGTGCACCGGACTTGACCTCCAAACTACCCGGGATCAGCTGGAGCCCATCACGGCAAAGCCATAGCACTCAAAAGGCAGTCACTAGCATGTCGTGTTACCTTGTAATCTGCTACAGTGAGTAAAAACCTTGAAAGCAAGAAGGCCTGCGGAGACACCATCACATGTTTCTCAACGCTGGCAAGAAACTAGCCAGGTCTTTCACCGGGAAGGAACAACCACGGGAAGGGCAGTCTCCAGTCAAGGAGACCACCTATGCCAAACATGGTATCCATCCACAGACAGCCGTTTCGGGGTATTTGCCCCTCATCAGTGTGGAGTAGGAATCTGGCTAGTGGGACATTGCCTAGTAAAAGACTATGTGAGCAAGGATGGTTGACCTTAGGGAGATCAACATCCACCACTGCGGAGACACCATCACGTGTTTCTCAACGCAGTGATTCTAGAGCAATGCCCCCTGGGAAATATTCAAAGCAAGAAGGCCTGCGGAGACACCATCACATGTTTCTCAACGCTGGCAAGAAACTAGCCAGGTCTTTCACCGGGAAGGAACAACCACGGGAAGGGCAGTCTCCAGTCAAGGAGACCACCTATGCCAAACATGGTATCCATCCACAGACAGCCGTTTCGGGGTATTTGCCCCTCATCAGTGTGGAGTAGGAATCTGGCTAGTGGGACATTGCCTAGTAAAAGACTATGTGAGCAAGGATGGTTGACCTTAGGGAGATCAACATCCACCACTGCGGAGACACCATCACGTGTTTCTCAACGCAGTGATTCTAGAGCAATGCCCCCTGGGAAATATTCAAAGCAAGAAGGCCTGCGGAGACACCATCACATGTTTCTCAATGCTGGCAAGAAACTAGCCAGGTCTTTCACCGGGAAGGAACAACCACGGGAAGGGCAGTCTCCAGTCAAGGAGACCACCTATGCCAAACATGGTATCCATCCACAGACAGCCGTTTCGGGGTATTTGCCCCTCATCAGTGTGGAGTAGGAATCTGGCTAGTGGGACATTGCCTAGTAAAAGACTATGTGAGCAAGGATGGTTGACCTTAGGGAGATCAACATCCACCACTGCGGAGACACCATCACGTGTTTCTCAACGCAGTGATTCTAGAGCAATGCCCCCTGGGAAATATTCAAAGCAAGAAGGCCTGCGGAGACACCATCACATGTTTCTCAACGCTGGCAAGAAACTAGCCAGGTCTTTCACCGGGAAGGAACAACCACGGGAAGGGCAGTCTCCAGTCAAGGAGACCACCTATGCCAAACATGGTATCCATCCACAGACAGCCGTTTCGGGGTATTTGCCCCTCATCAGTGTGGAGTAGGAATCTGGCTAGTGGGACATTGCCTAGTAAAAGACTATGTGAGCAAGGATGGTTGACCTTAGGGAGATCAACATCCACCACTGCGGAGACACCATCACGTGTTTCTCAACGCAGTGATTCTAGAGCAATGCCCCCTGGGAAATATTCAAAGCAAGAAGGCCTGCGGAGACACCATCACATGTTTCTCAACGCTGGCAAAAAACTAGCCAGGTCTTTCACCGGGAAGGAACAACCACGGGAAGGGCAGTCTCCAGTCAAGGAGACCACCTATGCCAAACATGGTATCCATCCACAGACAGCCGTTTCGGGGTATTTGCCCCTCATCAGTGTGGAGTACGAATCTGGCTAGTGGGACATTGCCTTGCTCACATAGTCTTTTACTAGGCAATGTCCCACTAGCCAGATTCCTACTCCACACTGATGAGGGGCAAATACCCCGAAACGGCTGTCTGTGGATGGATACCATGTTTGGCATAGGTGGTCTCCTTGACTGGAGACTGCCCTTCCCGTGGTTGTTCCTTCCCGGTGAAAGACCTGGCTAGTTTCTTGCCAGCGTTGAGAAACATGTGATGGTGTCTCCGCAGGCCTTCTTGCTTTGAATATTTCCCAGGGGGCATTGCTCTAGAATCACTGCGTTGAGAAACACGTGATGGTGTCTCCGCAGTGGTGGATGTTGATCTCCCTAAGGTCAACCATCCTTGCTCACATAGTCTTTTACTAGGCAATGTCCCACTAGCCAGATTCCTACTCCACACTGATGAGGGGCAAATACCCCGAAACGGCTGTCTGTGGATGGATACCATGTTTGGCATAGGTGGTCTCCTTGACTGGAGACTGCCCTTCCCGTGGTTGTTCCTTCCCGGTGAAAGACCTGGCTAGTTTCTTGCCAGCGTTGAGAAACATGTGATGGTGTCTCCGCAGGCCTTCTTGCTTTGAATATTTCCCAGGGGGCATTGCTCTAGAATCACTGCGTTGAGAAACACGTGATGGTGTCTCCGCAGTGGTGGATGTTGATCTCCCTAAGGTCAACCATCCTTGCTCACATAGTCTTTTACTAGGCAATGTCCCACTAGCCAGATTCCTACTCCACACTGATGAGGGGCAAATACCCCGAAACGGCTGTCTGTGGATGGATACCATGTTTGGCATAGGTGGTCTCCTTGACTGGAGACTGCCCTTCCCATGGTTGTTCCTTCCCGGTGAAAGACCTGGCTAGTTTCTTTTGCCAGCGTTGAGAAACATGTGATGGTGTCTCCGCAGGCCTTCTTGCTTTGAATATTTCCCAGGGGGCATTGCTCTAGAATCACTGCGTTGAGAAACACGTGATGGTGTCTCCGCAGTGGTGGATGTTGATCTCCCTAAGGTCAACCATCCTTGCTCACATAGTCTTTTACTAGGCAATGTCCCACTAGCCAGATTCCTACTCCACACTGATGAGGGGCAAATACCCCGAAACGGCTGTCTGTGGATGGATACCATGTTTGGCATAGGTGGTCTCCTTGACTGGAGACTGCCCTTCCCGTGGTTGTTCCTTCCCGGTGAAAGACCTGGCTAGTTTCTTGCCAGCGTTGAGAAACATGTGATGGTGTCTCCGCAGGCCTTCTTGCTTTGAATATTTCCCAGGGGGCATTGCTCTAGAATCACTGCGTTGAGAAACACGTGATGGTGTCTCTGCAGTGGTGGATGTTGATCTCCCTAAGGTCAACCATCCTTGCTCACATAGTCTTTTACTAGGCAATGTCCCACTAGCCAGATTCCTACTCCACACTGATGAGGGGCAAATACCCCGAAACGGCTGTCTGTGGATGGATACCATGTTTGGCATAGGTGGTCTCCTTGACTGGAGACTGCCCTTCCCGTGGTTGTTCCTTCCCGGTGAAAGACCTGGCTAGTTTCTTGCCAGCGTTGAGAAACATGTGATGGTGTCTCCGCAGGCCTTCTTGCTTTGAATATTTCCCAGGGGGCATTGCTCTAGAATCACTGCGTTGAGAAACACGTGATGGTGTCTCCGCAGTGGTGGATGTTGATCTCCCTAAGGTCAACCATCCTTGCTCACATAGTCTTTTACTAGGCAATGTCCCACTAGCCAGATTCCTACTCCACACTGATGAGGGGCAAATACCCCGAAACGGCTGTCTGTGGATGGATACCATGTTTGGCATAGGTGGTCTCCTTGACTGGAGACTGCCCTTCCCGTGGTTGTTCCTTCCCGGTGAAAGACCTGGCTAGTTTCTTGCCAGCGTTGAGAAACATGTGATGGTGTCTCCGCAGGCCTTCTTGCTTTGAATATTTCCCAGGGGGCATTGCTCTAGAATCACTGCGTTGAGAAACACGTGATGGTGTCTCCGCAGTGGTGGATGTTGATCTCCCTAAGGTCAACCATCCTTGCTCACATAGTCTTTTACTAGGCAATGTCCCACTAGCCAGATTCCTACTCCACACTGATGAGGGGCAAATACCCCGAAACGGCTGTCTGTGGATGGATACCATGTTTGGCATAGGTGGTCTCCTTGACTGGAGACTGCCCTTCCCGTGGTTGTTCCTTCCCGGTGAAAGACCTGGCTAGTTTCTTGCCAGCGTTGAGAAACATGTGATGGTGTCTCCGCAGGCCTTCTTGCTTTGAATATTTCCCAGGGGGCATTGCTCTAGAATCACTGCGTTGAGAAACACGTGATGGTGTCTCCGCAGTGGTGGATGTTGATCTCCCTAAGGTCAACCATCCTTGCTCACATAGTCTTTTACTAGGCAATGTCCCACTAGCCAGATTCCTACTCCACACTGATGAGGGGCAAATACCCCGAAACGGCTGTCTGTGGATGGATACCATGTTTGGCATAGGTGGTCTCCTTGACTGGAGACTGCCCTTCCCGTGGTTGTTCCTTCCCGGTGAAAGACCTGGCTAGTTTCTTGCCAGCGTTGAGAAACATGTGATGGTGTCTCCGCAGGCCTTCTTGCTTTGAATATTTCCCAGGGGGCATTGCTCTAGAATCACTGCGTTGAGAAACACGTGATGGTGTCTCTGCAGTGGTGGATGTTGATCTCCCTAAGGTCAACCATCCTTGCTCACATAGTAAAAACCTTGAGACTGCATCCCTGTATCACTCCGTTATTCTCCTGCGCCTCCAGCCCAGCAAGACCCGCTATCGCCTACTACTATCACACCCATCCGCCCTGGGGCCCAGCTCTGCCTGTGGAGGGCTGCACCATCTAAGCTGCGTCACCATTTACCCCACCTAACTCACCACATACCACAGGTGGCGTCACGAATAAACAGTCATCATCCCCTTCCTATCCCTCCGAACGGTCACGGAGCCGGCCACGCCATCGCGGCACCCCAGAAACAGAACCGCTGCCCGGTAATAAGTCACCCCAGGCCCCGGTCCAGGCATGTCAGAGGCATCTATTATCAGCAATTTTCAATTCTTGCTACAGATTCTCAATGGGATTTAGGTCTGTACTGTGACTGGGCCATTCACACCCATGAATATATTTTGATCTAAGCCATTACATTGTAGCTCTGGCTGTATGTTTAGGGTCATTGTCCTGCTGGAAGGTAAATAAACGCCCCATAAGTCTTTGCAGTCTCTAATTTGTTTTCCTCCAGGATTGTCCTATATTGAGCTCCATCCATCTTCTCCTCAACTCTAAGCAGCTTCCTTTTTCCTGCTGCCAAAAAGCATCTCCACAGCATAATGCAGCCATCACTATGTTTGACACGAATGAATAAAGCTTCATTTCTCTAATTTATTTAATTTTCTTTTAAATACAAGTATGTACAAGATGACGTATTTCGGTCAGAAGATGCAGACCTTTTTCAAACCATGTACAAAATAAACATATTGCCACTATCCCTAAATAGTGGCACAAGTGCAACAACAGCTGAATTAAATAATATACAAAAAATCCCACACCCAACAATTAATCCTTCATATTGTTAGAGGTGACTCCAACCAAATATACATGCAATAGACTTCTTCATGGAAAAAAACCTTCATATCTCTAAAAAAAATTTCTAAAAAATTACAACCAAAAATATATTTAAACACCAATAATAATACACGAACCTATGTATTCAACCAAAGACTATACACTACCATTCAAAAGTTTGGGGTCACCCAGACAATTTTGTCTCTTCCATGAAAAATCTTACTTTTATTTATCAAATGAGTTGCATAATGAATAGAAAATATAGGCCACACATTGACTAGGTTAGAAATAATGATTTTTACTTGAAATAATAATTTTCTCCTTCAAACTTTGCTTTTGTCAAAGAATGCTCCCTTTGCAGCAATTACAGCTTGGCAGACCTTTTCCTCTGCTTACTGGTGGTGTTAATGAGAGTCCTTTTTGTAAGGTTGTACTCTGGTAGTAGACACAACTTGTGCAACTATTTACAGGTGAAAACTTGTACTGTAACCAGTCCTGCAGTTTTTGGTCCATATTTATCAAAAATTGTGCAACATCAGGTTAATCAACATTTGCATTTTACAACCACTCTTACTTTCTATATTTACATTACTATTTACATAATGACACTTATTTTACACATTTTCTGTTTTGGGCACCTATTCTCTGTGCCTGAGCGGGGGCTGACCAAGGTTGCTACGACTAGACCTACGTAACTCTGGTGTTTCAGCTGATCCCTGTTGTGCTCTGGTGTCTGGTGCAAGTGTCCCACTAATGTCTGTAGGTGGACTATTGTCTGCGACTTCTCAGTCTTCTTATTGAATTGACGGATATACTGCTTGTAGACTCTTCTAGTTCTGCTACAGCAGGCGGCTCTTCTGGAACTTGAAGTGTCTTTTTCACTGGTTGTGATAAATTAATCACTGGTACGATGATGGCTCCATTGTACTGAGGCCAGTTCTCAGCTAAGTCTCCAAGTATTGTATGTATCATCTTTTCTTTCTGTTCTGGTACTGGAGGTGTACTGGGGATTTCTTCTTTGGATCTCAATTGTTCTGGGCATTTCTTCAAATGATCCCTTGATAGTGTGGACGAAGTTTTTCGTTTGTCTTTGCTGATCATGCAAGCTTTCTTGTTATCAGAATTAGAAGGTAGCACAGTGTAGGGTTCTGCTTCCCACTGATCATTGAGTTTGTGGACTCTTTTTTTCCTCTTTAGAACGATTTCTCTGTGTGTTAAGGAAACATCTTGTGTGTTCTTTTGTAATCCTTTTCTGGATTTTCTCGACCCTGATTTAAACTTTTTTCGACACATTCTTGTATTCTTTTGTACTGCGTTTGACGATTAAAATCCCAATCAGCATCTGATGAGTCCATTTCTGGCATAACAACTCAATTTCAAGATCAACTGGCAATCTTTCAGGTCTTGCTATCATTAGATATGTGGTTGTACAATTTTCTGAACTCATAGGAATGTTGTTGTACATCTCCACTAAGGCGGGCTTTGCACACTACGACATCGCAGGTGCGATGTCGGTGGGGTCAAATCGAAAGTGATGCACATCCGGCGTCACTTGCGATGTCGTAGTGTGTAAATCCTAGATGATACGATGAACGAGCGCAAAATCGTCGTCATCGTATCATCGCTGCAGCCTCCGACATTTCCATAATGCCGGGGTAGCGACAGGTACGATGTAGTTCCTCGTTCCTGCGGCCGCACACATCGCTGTGTGTGAAGCCGCAGGAGCGAGGAACTTCACCTTACCTGCCTCCCGGCTGCAATGAGAAGGACGGAGGTGGGCGGGATGTTTACATCCTGCTCATCTCCGCCCCTCCACTTTAATTGGCCGCCTGCCGTGTGACGTCACTGTGACGCCGCACGACCCGCCCCCTAAGGAAGGAGGCGGGTCGCCGGCCAGAGGGACGTCGCACGGCAGGTATGTGCGTGTAAAGCTGCCGTAGCGATAATAATCGCTACGGCAGCTTTCACTATATATCGAACGTGCGACGGGGGCGGGACTATCGCTGCAGCATCGGTAACACATTGTTACCGATGTTGCAACGTGCAAAGCCCGCCTAAGTCAAATAGAACAACAAATTTCCAGCGGATACAGGATGGGTAAAGTATAAAACTTACTTTTATTAAATAATTTAAAATGCCGGTTCACAGGTGTTCCACGGGATACAGTCATCCTACGCATTTCGACATAAAAGTTGTATGGTCTTATTCATGGCATCCAAAGCAGTTAGCAGCCTTCAATGCAGCCAGGGATTCTTCTATACGGGGTAGCGGATAGGCATCCTTATGTGTTATCTGATTGATTTGCCTATAATCCACACACATCCTCATGCTGCCATTGTTCTTTTTGACAAGAACCAGCGGAGCTGCCCAGGGGCTACAACTATCTCTAATAACCCCAGTCTCCTTCATGTTCCTCAACATCTCCTTGGCACACTGGTAGTGGGTAGGTGGTATAGGTCTGTATCTTTCCTTAATAGGGGAATGATTTCCTGTGGTTATGTGATGGTGTACCCCTTTTATCCTCCCAAAATCTAATGGATGCTTGCTGAAAACTTGTTCGTATTCCTGCACTACCCGGTAAACCCAGTTTCTCTGGTGTGAAGGGGTGGAATCAGTACCTACATGCAGTTCCTGACACCAATCCTCTAACTGCTTTTGGAGGTTGTTAATTTCTACCTGTTCTGATGGGGTCAGGGATTCCACTGCCTGAATGGAGTCATCTGTAACAATGAACAGTTTGGCAATGGTGGCGTACCTGGGCAATTTAGTTTTCTCCTCTCCACAATTTAACACTCGCACGGGTACTCTTCCCCTGCGAACATCAACCACCCCCCTGGCTGTCAGGACTGTAAACCAACTCTCCGAATATATGGGCTCACCATCGCCTGGTAATCCTGCCCTTTGAGGCCTATTGCCACCCGACACCATATCATCATTTCACTTCGTGGGTGTATCACAATGGGACCAGAGTCTATTACCCGTACATTACCAATTTCCCCACCAGACAGGTTTACCTGTTGTCTCAGCAGGAGGGCTCTGATTTCTCTCTGCAGGACCCTCTGCTGCCCGTCGCCGGCAGGTGCCGCAATCTGTAGGAGTATGAACAACACTTCCCCCAGACAATTTTCAATCACATTTGTACCTAAACTCATCTGTGGATTCTTATCATTGGCATCAGTTTCAACTGCAATCAATCCTTGGCCCTTTATCTCTACCCTCCTCACTGTTATGGTTACCTCTTTAAACCCAATGTGAGTTACTGGTAGTCCATTAACAGCATAAATAATGAGACCCGAGTCCAGATGGGTGAGCTCAGTATCAGACCAAAACCTCTTGTAGAGTACATATGGGATGGTTGTTACTTGTGAACCGGTGTCCAACATTGCAGATGTGGGGATTTATTCCAGGGTGATGGACAGAACTGGTCGTCCTCCCACATACTTGTCGTGCCAGTCAGATGGGCCTTGTCGTCTTATTCCTGGGGGTTGGCCCTTGGCCCCAGGGTTTGCCGGTTTAAAGGACACTTCCGTGCAAAATGGCCAGCTTTGTTGCAACGACGGCAGATGGGTTGTCCAGATGAGTCATAGCGATCGCTGCACCTTCCTCTGGACGATGGGATCTTCCTTCCTCATATCCATGGGACATCCTCATGGCAGTCGGCTAACTAGATCTTCTCCGCCTGCTTGGGTTCTGGCTTTAACTGCATCACTTTTAGGATCATAGCCACATCCTTGCTCAGTTTTTGCATTTGGGAACACAAGTTAGTTGAAGCACCAGGGGGTGCAGCCTGTCCATTAGCCGCTCCTACAATTAAGGAGGAGTGCTCCACTCTCATAGGTGAGGTACTAGCTTGCCAGGACTCGGGGGCAGAGTCTGTGGTTGCAGGGGATTGCAGAGCTTTTATGGCCTGGTCTTTTAGGACAACAAAGTCCAAATCCAGTTGTTCCAGAGCTCACAGGCGCAGCTGCTTATGGTTCTCCACTGATTGTAACCCCTGCAGGAACTGTTCAATCATCATCTTGTTCCCTTCTGGAGCACTGATGGGGTCTACATTCCAAGGTCCGCAATGCTGCTTGTAATCGTAAAGCAATTTTCAACTTTTCAAGGATGGTAGTCACTGATTCCCGATTCCCGTTTGACCAGCTGTGCTGCACCCGTTAACTGTCCCAGCACAACAGACTCTCGTTGCTTGCCAGTCATACTTGTCCAATATGGTGCAAATTTTCTTTTTGAACCCGGGTAAGGCATTCGGTTTGCCATCATACTGGGGCAGCCATGCCGCTCCTGGGACATACTGCAGAGTGATTGGCATGATTGGTGCCACCGCTCCGAGTGCTGCCCGTCACCAGGTGCCTGGATCTTCCCGTCCCCCTTGGTTTTTCTTACCACTCTCTCGTGGGACTGGAGCACTTCGGGAACTTACGAGTCAGGTCACTGCCCCCTTCCGCCCGCGCTTGCCGGAGTCGTATGCGGGATTCCCTTTTGCGCCTTTTTCACCACTGTTGTGGCATAGTCAACTTTTACACCAAAATGGCGGCGGTTTCACAAGTAATAAACACAGTCCATAAGGCGCACGACACCCGGTGTAAACGGGTCTAGTCCAATCCTGTTCGTGACGCCAGGAAAGCTGACTCGCCCCAGGGCTATGGGGTACTCGGTTCCGGGCCTGGTTATGTTGGGACAGTTCACTGGGTGGCCGTTGTCCAGTTCCATGACCCTGGGGGTCACTTTAAAAAGGGGTTATTTACAGGGGAATTGTAATAAAAGTTTTTATCGTGACGCCGCTTGCGGGTTGCGGCTATTTAAGTGGAGCTGCCGCTGCACAGTTCTCACTACTGGGGCTGATGTTAGTAACAGCCTGGATGTTGGGCCCTCCACAAGTAGGTCCAGGGCCCAGGAGATAGATGATGTTGTTGGCGTTGAAAGAATGTAGGCCACACAAGGGATTGCAATGTAACTGGTCTCTTTACTCACGACTTTGTAAAGGCTGGCAACCCGATGAAGGCTGGTCCTCACCACTGGTCCCCTTAGTTCCAGTGGCGGTGTGGTGACCTGGTGGTTGTCTTCCCCTGCATCTGTCTCTGGTTGGTGGGTCCCCGTGGCTTGGAGCGTCTGGGGGGTCCCCTCCTGGTAGGTTCTCAGTCTTAGGGGTACTTTGCACACTACGACATCGCAGGTGCGATGTCGGTGGGGTCAAATCGAAAGTGACGCACATCCGGCGTCGCTGTCGATATCGGAGTGTGTAAATCGTTTTTGATACGATTAATGAGCGCAAAAGCGTCGAAATCGTATCATCGGTGTAGCGTCGGTCATTTCCATAATTTCGGAAGGACCGATGTTACGATGTTGTTCCTCGTTCCTGCAGCAGCCCTTATCGCTGTGTGTGAAGCCACAGGAGTGAGGAACATCTCCTACCTGCGTCCTGCGGCTCACGCTGGCTATGCGGAAGGAAGGAGGTGGGCGGGATGTTTACGTCCTGCTCATCTCCGCCCCTCCACTTCTATTGGCCGCCTGCCGTGTGACGTCACTGTGACGCCGCACGACCCACCCCCTTAGGAAGGAGGCGGGTCGCCGGTCAGAGCGACGTCGCAGGGCAGGTAAGTCCATGTGAAGCTGCCGTAGCGATAATGTTCGCTACGGCAGCTATCACAAGAGATCGCAGCTGCGACGGGGCGGGGACTACCGCGCTCGGCATCGCAAGCATCGGCTTGCGATGTCGTAGTGTGCACAGTACCCCTTAGTCCGTATGACAGGTAGCTTGAACCCTGTGAGGTTGGTTCCTCTGGTCCTGTTCCCTGGTTCTCTCGTTGCTACTGTATCCCGAACTTTATGGTCAGTGAGGTCCTGGAGGGTTCCCTCACTGTGCAGATTTTAGCAGGTCTGCCTAGAGCGTTTGCCTGACCTAGGGCTCTGTACTCTGTCAGTGCTATGGTTCCGGGTGTACTCCACCGTACTCCACCGGCAACTACACGCCTGGGCCCTCAGGTCACCGTTACACTCTTCTGTCAGTGCGGTTGTGTCCGTCTCCTCTCACTTCCACTTACTGACTGTCTGACCCCTCCCCCTGGTTGTCGTTTAGTGGACTGGATTGGTTCCTCCCCTAGGTGGCCATTTATTGGGTCCAACCCTAGCCTGTCACCAGTCTTTGGGAATGGGGAAAAACAGGGAATATGTTGCTGTTACCGGCACTGGTCTTCTGGGTCCCTGGTGCTAGGCCCTGCATCCTGGTTAGGATGCAGTTCCCTGTAGCTCCTGATGGCTTCAGGGGCGCTACATTATCATATCCCACTATTTAAGAATTCCAGCTCTATCCGATGCCCTAAGAATATTAGGAATAAAATTGTGCATGCAGATCTAGGGAGCAAAAATAAAATCGGGTACAAGGTTTTTTGTCTCCTCCAAAATCAGGTACATATCCATGCCGTAACTGTGTACACTGTTTAGGTGTCATTCCGGGTGAGTTTTTCCATCATCCCCGAACGAGTGAAGCATTTAAGATCAGAGAATACCTAACATGTGATAGTAATTTTGTGGTATATATATTAAAATGCCCGTGCGGATTACTTTATGTGGGTGAAACCACATTAAAAATTAAAGAGAGATTGTCTAAACATTAGTATAGGATCCGACAAATGAATCTTTTGCTCCATATACCTGTACATTTTGAGAAATGTAAACATAATCTATCGCAATTGCATTTCCAAATTCTTGAGAAGGTTAAACAACCACGCAGAGGGGGTAACCGCATCACAATTTTAAAAATGCCGGGAGGCGTTTTGGGTTGACCATTTACAGACATAAGAACCAATGGTACTAAACACATTGACATATCAGGTTTCCTGTAAAATTGATTGTATTATTAATATATTCATCCATGTCTTTGATAGTTTATGATAATAGTTTTAGAATTAATAGTTTTATAGAATAATTAATGAGAATTTTGAAATATATGAACACACGATATAAAATTGTACATGGCATTATTATGTAACGTTTATAGTTTACAATTATATATTTGAAATTGTTACATTTCATGATTTAGATTCTTACCATTTCTAAATATTTAATAGTATTTTGTAATCTTTCTATTTAGTGGTATTTTCATAGTCGTGGTTTTCAAGATGTAAAGCAGAAGATTAGCGCCACTGTCACTATTAATTGTTTTTACTGATCCACAGTCTTAGAGCAGGAGCCTGGCTTTATTATTTCGGGCTCCTGCGGGTGATTAGGCAGGTTCACAGGTACAACTTGACAATTATATCCATCATGAAGTATTAAATTACCAATACACAGAATAAAAAGATAATGTTATACTAGGTACAGGGAAGTACCAGGTGAATGGGAACAGAAGGGAAACCCTGTGTTTAGGTAAAGGGAAGATGGTGAGCCCTGACCAAATCTACTGCTGGTCCCTGGGATTCCTTACCATCCTAGATAGGTTCCGCACCTATGTGCCAAGCCAGATACCTAACCCTAGGTATCCCTAGTGCTGGGCCCTAAATAGGGAACGGATGGGATGAGCTCTTCGTCAACTTCACTAAAAGCTATACACGACATAAGGAGGATACACGGGGCAAAATGCATGAACTAATTATCTACAGATGACACAGCTAGAAGTTCAGCAAAGTTTTCAACAACAATGCCATAGAGGAGTACAAGCCACTTGCTTGCAACCAAGGCGTAAATGAACTGAAAAATATCATCAGCCCCAGTCCAAGGAAAGAAGGGATATTTAAGCACAAAGAGAATACTGATGATTAGCAGCTGGGTAGAAGACGAGCTCCTGCTGGGTCCAAAAGGGGGAGAGATGAATCCAGCAGGAAAGCTACCTATACCAAAGAATACTGACCGCAGGAACAATGGAAAGTCAAGGAGCATTCTCCGCAGCCAAACGCTGTAACCTTCTATGGCCAGAAACCACATGACTGTCTGTCACCAGTGAAGCTTACCTGCGTCCCGCCTGTAATGCGGAAGGAATGAGGTGGGCGGGATGTTTACGTCCTGCTCATCTCCGCCCCTCTGCTTCTATTGGCTGGCCGCTGTGTGACGTCGCTGTGACGCCGAACGTCCCTCCCCCTTCAGGAAGTGGATTTTCGCTGCCCACAGCGAGGTCGTTTGGAAAGTATGTACGTGTGACGGGGGGGTTACAACATTGTGCGACACAAGCAACAAATTGCCCGTGCCGCACAAACGATGGGGGCGGGTGCGATCGCAAATGCGATCGCACGATTAATTGCAGCGTGTAAAGCAGGCTTAAGTGTAAGTATGTGTGTCTGTTTAATAAAATCATTGTTCAATGTGGTGTGGCCACCAGGTGGCAGCTTGGCCCAAATGACTGCTTCCCTGGTACTCCTCGGTTAAAAAGCGGGTTAGTTATTGGAGGGTTGGAAGGTTATAAAAGGGCCTAACAGGAAGAAGAGGGTAGGAGAGTCCTCAGGAAGGATCAAGTAAAAAGGAGCCTAAAATACTGATTTGTTCTGATCCTCAGGGTCAAACTCACGGCACGTCCGACGATAATTGCGTTCCCCGCTGGGGTAGTACTCTGGACGGTGTGAGTGGTGGCTGGTCCCCAGAAAGAATTCTCGACTATTACCCCACAGCAAACTGATGGTCAGTGTGTCCCTATAATAGGATGGATGCCAACGGGTGAGCAGAGAACGAGCCTGTCATGGATGGCAAAATCAAAGCAGTTTATGAGGGGACTAGCGGTGTTTACTGAGACCCAGATTACAGGAGAGCAGTTTGCCGGAAAATTGCAAGAAGTAGTGAAGACTAAACTAAAAGGAACCCTACTGGGGTCAGAATTGGCACCCTAACAGTGCAGGATAATAATGATGATGACAACGGTGTACAGAAGTTACCAAGTAAAGTTGCAAGGTTTGGAAAGAGACCTTCTGTGTCCAAGTTATTGACTCTGTGGATGAATTAATAAAGAATGACGTTTGGAACACCATTCTAAGTCTGAACTGGGTGCAAAAAACCTAAAAAAACATCACTATATGAAGATAAGGTATGCACACCAGTGACTATGTAAGGGGAATACATGTAATAGCAGAAACTGCTGTGTGAATACTGACATGAAAAATCCAATAGCTATATGTAAGAGTGAAAATGTGAAAAATGGAACCTGCATTACTGCCATGAACATATGAATAAAGAGAAATTTAGCTATCGAATTGATATCAATTATTTTAGTGTTTTTCCTGCTTTTTTTCCCAATTGACTTTAATGGAGTCAGTGAAAAAGCAGGAAAAATACATGTGTAATGCCCATGTTGCTTTTTTTGTGCTTTTTGACGTCATTGAGGTTCCCTGCAATAAAGATGAGCGAACCTGATCAGCAAAAATCGGAAAAAATTGTATGATCTTTGGCTGGATCGGAATCGGACATGATCATTTACTGCAAAAGATCTTGCCAAGGATCAGTAAATGATCGGATGGCAAAAACTATCCTCTCCCTGCCCATCACAGCCATGTCAAGTATTGACATGGCTGTGACTGGCCACTGTAGGAAAAAAAAAGGAAGTGAAAGCGTTAAAGCAGTACATACTTACAGTGTCCCCGTGGCTGCAGTGTTACTTCAAGGCCCGACAATTATCTCTAATGGATATTCTCTGCTTTCCCCACCCACCAGCGTATCTAATTGGCTGCAGTCAGACCCCACCCCCAGACAGAATCTGTTGATTGGAATCACAGGCGCTGTCTCAGGGTCTAAATTGTGGTATAAAATAAATAAATAAAACAATTTGGCTTAGGATACCCCACTGTTTTGATACCAGCACAGATAAAGCCGGCTACAGGCTGCAGCCACCAGCCGTACGCTTATCTTAGCTGTGTATCAAAATACGAGGAACCGCATGCGGCATTTTTTTTCTTAATTAATGAAATAAATAATTTAAAAAAAACAGCCTCTGTTCCCCCTAATTTTGATACCTAGCTATGATAAAGCCCATCAACTGGGGGCTGGTATTCTCAGCCTGGGAAGCCCTGCCATCGCTAAGCTTTAGATTAGTGATGGCAGGTGTCTATGACACCCCACATCATTAATCTGTAAGTGAAAGTAAATAAACATAAACACTGGAAAAATCCTTTATTTGAATAAATAAAAAGAAACACCCTCTTCCACCACTTTACTAACCCCAAAACACACTTGAAGGTCCGATGTAATCCATACAAGGTCCCACGATGATCCCAGCACAGCTGCATCTGAAATTAAAATGCGCGATCATGGAACATGACCGAACACTGTAACTGCAGGCAGATAGTGAGCTGCGATTAGCTCACTGCAGGTAGCTAGTGATGGTCACAGCTAGACGTTCATGTGTGACCGCAGGTAACCTGAGTGACGTCACAAGGTGAATCCCATTCATGCCGGTGGATCACGGGGGTTTCCTGCAGATCTACTGACATGAACATCACCAGGGTTCCCTGCACCTAGGCCCCACGGGCTTTACTTCAGAACTTTGCTGGAGGCAATCCCTAGTTCAGTAAGCCTGGGTCATCATGGTGATGACCTATGGTTACTATGGCAGCGCTCGGGTCCCCATGATCACTTTCCAGGGACTCGATAGCCAGGGACAGGTAAGATATCCCTCTCCCTGCCTTCTGCCTGCTGCAATCGCACTGATTGCAGCATTCATGTTGTTAAATTGCCGGAAGCGGCGTTAGCATCACTCCGGGGAGTGAGAGCTGAGTCCCGGCTCTAACATCAGCTGGAGACCCGGTGGCAAATCAGTGAGCAGTTGTCAGAGTCAGTGATCAGTTGTCAGCGATCAGTTGTCAGACTCAGTGATCAGTGTCAGAGTTAGTGATCAGGTGTCAGAGTCAGTGATCAATTGTCAGAGTCAGTTATCAGTTGTCAGACTCAGTGATCAGTTGTCAGAGTCAGTTGTCGAACAGGGTATTTCTGATGTTTAACACTGACATATGATCATGCCCTAAAATGAACACTGTAACTGTGATCACTTTCCACAGACCTGATCACCAGGGAGAGGTAAGAGATCCCTCTCCCTGCCTTCTGACTGCTGCAATCACACTAATTGCAGCATTCATGGGGTTAAATTGCTGGGAGTGGCGCGAGCATCGCTCCTGGCAGTGAGAGCTGAGTCCCGGCTCTAACATCTGCTGGAGACCCGGCGATAATTGCGGGGTACAGCGCCTGAATCCCAGCGTTTGCCATGACAAAAAAAGCACAAAAAAGCATGAAATAAAGCATGTGAAAAAGCGTGGAAAAAAGCATGAAATGAAAACATGAAAAATGCACAAAGAGAATGAAAAAAGCATGAAAAAAGCATGAAAAAACATGAAAAAAGCATGAAAAAAGCTCAAAAGCATGAAAAAAGCACATTTTTCAGCAACTTTTTTCTGGCCAAGACAAGCTTTTTGTGCTGAAAACAAGCACTGTGGGCAAATAACCTTATATTAGTTTGTGCTTTCATTATTTTAAATTTATAAAAGAATATCTGTACTTTTTCCAATATTTGTCTATTTTATTTATTTGTAGAAAAAGGAAAATTAAAAATACTGTATGTGCTTTTGTACCAATTTAAAGCCCTATTATTTAAAAAGTATAAAAATAAATCACCTCTAGAATATCACATTACTAAAAGGAGACATTGTACCAAGAATATCCAGGTATTTCAGTGTCTAGGTCCTGGAGGAGGTAAAGATGTGAGGTCTATTATCCGGTATCAGTGCCATTTTATAAGACGTTTTGAAATGAACCGGATAAAGGGTTATATTTATTCTCTGTTTTAACACTAGATGGTGCGATTAACCAACAAAATATTTTTTAGTGGTAAGACGATATAAAGAAAGAGGAACAAAACACATGATCAAAGCGAAAATATCGCCAGATTAACAACAAATATTATAACATATATTATAACATGAACATCTTTTATTTCAGCCTAATCTTTGTTTGATAACACTGATATATTTAAAATATACCTGTCATTTTAAGTGACTTTTTAGAATAAGCTCTCATGTGTCTGCACACGAGAAATAATATTATTTCTTGTTCAGGGCCCATCTGATAGGTGAGCCGTAGGTCAGACAGAGCACCATAAAACCAGAAGCCATGCTACAGCAGAAATAGACAGCACGTAGATCAGTGAGGAGAGATGGGTACCGTATTTTCCGTCGTATAAGACGACTGGGCATATAAGACGACCCCCAACTTTTCCAGTTAAAATATAGAGTTTGGGAAATATCATATATATGTGTAAGCCGATCCGAGTAATGTCTCCATTGTATAGTAATGTCCCCTGCTGTAATATCCCGTGCAGTCACCCATTGTTTAATAATGTCCTCATGCTGTAATGTCCCCATTGTATAGTAATGTCCCCTGCTGTAATATCCCGTGCAGTCACCCATTGTTTAATAATGTCCTCATGCTGTAATGTCTCCATTGTATAGTAATGTCTGTGCCCTGTCCTTAATGTCTTGTGCAGTAATGTCTCCATTGTTTCATAATGTCCTCATGCTGTAATGTCCCCATTGTATAGTAATGTGCCCTGTCCTTAATGTCTTGTGCAGTAATGTCTCCATTGTTTAATAATGTCCTCATGCTGTAATGTCCCCATTGTATAGTAATGTGCCCTGTACTTAATGTCTTGTGCAGTAATGTCTCCATTGTTTAATAATGTCCTCATGCTGTAATGTCCCCATTGTATAGTAATGTGCCCTGTCCTTAATGTCTTGTGCAGTAATGTCTCCATTGTTTAATAATGCCCCCTGCTGTAATGTCCCCATTGTATAGTAATGTGCCCTGTCCTTAATGTCCCCTGCAGTAATGAACCTATTGTTTAATAATGTTCTCCTGCTGTAATGTCCCCATTGTATAGTAATGTGCCCTGTCCTTAATGTCCCGTACAGTAATGTCTCCATTGTTTAATAATGCCCCCTGTTGAAAGGTCCCCATTGTATAGTAATGTGCCCTGCAGTAATGTCCTGTGCAGTAATGTCCACATTGTTTAATAATGCCCCCTACTGTAATGTCCCCATTGTATAGTAATGTGCCCTGCAGTAATGTCCCCTGCAGTAATGTCCACATTGTTTAATAATGCTCTCCTGCTGTAATGTGCCCTGTCCTTAATGTCCCGTACAGTAATGTCTCCATTCTTTAATAATGCCCCCTGCTGTAATGTCCCCATTGCATAGTAATGTGCCCTGCAGTAATGTCCCCTGCAGTAATGTCCCGTGCAGTGATGTCCACATTGTTTAATAATGCCCCCTGCTGTAATGTCCCCATTGTATAGTAATGTGCCCTGCAGTAATGTCCCCTGCAGTAATGTCCACATTGTTTAATAATGCTCTCCTGCTGCTTCCCTTCTGTCCCCTATCATGACGGTGTTTACACACAATAAAAGATATTCTCACCTCTCCTCTGTGCCCACATTGCCTCAAGCTGTTTCTTGCAGTCCGCATACAGACCCCTCCGTCATAGTGTGAACGGAGCGGCCGCTGCAGGATGTCGTCATGGCTTTACTACAGTTGAATACTTAACGGCACCAAAAAGCATTCAATTACAGGAAAGCACATCCAATATACAGGGCCGCCGCTACTATCAACGCTTTACTACAGTTGAATGCTTTGTGGGGCGTAAAACATTCAACTGTAGTAAAGCCACGACGACATCCTGCAGCGGCCACTCCGTGCATCGGTCACTATCACGGAGGAGTCTGTGTGCTTGCGGACTGCAAGAAACAGCTGGAGGCACCGCGGGCATAGAGGAGAGGTGAGAATATCTTTTATTTTGTGTAAAGTGATGACACCCAGCATATAAGAAGACCCCCGACTTTTGAGAAGATTTTCAGGGGTTAAAAAGTCGTCTTATATGCCGGAAAATACAGTAACTAAAGATGGTAGCACTGTATGTTGCTGTAAGGCTGTCATATATAGCAATAGCAGGGTAGTATAAGGAAACTTCTGATGACCTCAGGGTATTGTGACCTATTAGATCCTGCTATACATGAACACTGCACAAAGGAATAATAAAAAACACACCATCATATTGACACACACAAAAACTGAATAAAAAGCAATCAAAAAGTCATATGTAAAAAAAACAAAAAATTGGAAAAATGATAACATTAAACTGTCCCATAAAAACAAACAAACCCTAATATGGCACATTTGGCAAAAAAATAAAATAAAAAAGATACCTTATTTTTCAGACTATAAGATGCACCAGACCATAACACGCACCTTTATTTTAGAGGAGGAAAATAGGGAAAATATTTGAAACAAAAAAATGTGGTCATGACACACTGTTTTGAAGGGAATCTGCTGCTGTCACTGTTATGGGGTAATGTCTCATAATTCTGTACTAATGTCTAACATTAAATATTCCTGGGACCCTTCCAGGTATATACTGTATGTCCTCCATCCTGGTATATATGTCCCCCATCCAGGTATATATGTCCCTCATCCTGGTATACAGTGGCATGCAAAAGTTTGGGCACCCCTTGTCAAAATGAATGTTATTGTGAACAGTTAAGCAAGTTGAAGATGAAATGTTCTCTAAAAGACATAAAGTTAAAGATGACACATTTCCTTTGTATTTTATAACACCGTCCACCACCAAGAGATTTTCTCTTTTTGTTATTTCCTCCCCTTCTTCCAAGACCCAAAACTTTTTTTTCTGTCAATATACCGTATTTTTCGGACTATAAGATGCACCGGACCATAAGACGCACCCTGGTTTTAGAGGAGGAAAATAGGAAAATAAAATTTTAAGCAAAAAATGTGGTCATGAAACACTGTTATGGGGCGAGGATCTGCTGCTGACACTATTATGGGGATAATGTCCCCAAATTCCTTGCTAAGGTGCCCCATCCTGGTACTGATCCTCCTGTCTTGTATGTGATCCCCATCCTGTTATATATCTATATATATAATTGCCTTATTCTGTCTGTCTGTCTGTCTGTCTGTCATGCTCCAAAATTGTGTCCTTACGGTGACACAAAGCTGATTGGCCGCTGGGCTCGCCATGGTCCCGCCCCCCCCACGGATTAGCCTCTCGCCCCGGCTCTCTGCAGGCCCCGCCCCCCTCACGCAATGCACGCTCGCTCTGGCCCAACTGACACGTAGCTCCGACTCCCAGGTGAGTACACACACACACATCAGATCACACTCACTCTCACACACACCTCACACATCACATCCACACACTCACAACATCCTGGGATATCGCTTGCTTCTACACCGGCTCCGTCAGGATCCCAGCAGCGCCAGACATAACCTTGCGATGCTGGGATCTTGACGGAGCCCGTGAACGCTGGTAACCATTATACACATCGGGTAACTAAGGTCCCTTGGTTACCCGATGTGTATCATAGTTACCAGTGTACACCGGCTCCGTCACGATCCCAGCAGCGCCAGACATAACCTTGCGATGCTGGGATCTTGACGGAGCCCGTGAACGCTGGTAACCATTATACACATCGGGTAACTAAGGTCCCTTAGTTACCCGATGTGTATCATAGTTACCAGTGTACACCGGCTATGTCACGATCCCAGCAGAGCCAGACATAAACTTGCGATGCTGGGATCTTGACGGAGCCCGTGAACGCTGGTAACCATTATACACATCGGGTAACTAAGGTCCCTTAGTTACCCGATGTGTATCATAGTTACCAGTGTACACCGGCTCCCGGTACACATGTGCAGGGAGCCGGCATTATACTCCTCTCCCCCCAGGACTACTCCTCCTATTACAGTCCTCCTATTATACTCCTCTCTGAGTATAATAGGAGAACTATTATAGCATGAGGGATGTAGCACGATGGGGGGTGCGCAGCATGGGGGATGTAGCACGATGGGGTGCGCAGCATGGGGGATGTAGCACGATGGGGAGTGCGCAGCATGGGGGATTTAGCACGATGGGGAGTGCGCAGCATGGGGGATGTAGCACGATGGGGGGTGCGCAGCATGGGGGATGGAGCACGATGGGGGGTGCGCAGCATGGGGGATGGAGCACGATGGGGGGTGCGCAGCATGGGGGATGTAGCACGATGGGGAGTGCGCAGCATGGGGGATGTAGCACGATGGGGAGTGCGCAGCATGGGGGATGTAGCACGATGGGGAGTGCGCAGCATGGGGGATGTAGCACGATGGGGAGTGCGCAGCATGGGGGATGTAGCACGATGGGGAGTGTGCAGCATGGGGGATGTAGCACGATGGGGAGTGCGCAGCATGGGGGATGTAGCACGATGGGGAGTGCGCAGCATGGGGGATGTAGCACGATGGGGAGGTGCGCAGCATGGGGGATGTAGCACGATGGGGAGTGCGCAGCATGGGGGATGTAGCACGATGGGGAGTGCGCAGCATGGCGGATGGAGCACGATGGCGGGTGCGCAGCATGGGGGATGTAGCACGATGGGGAGTGCGCAGCATGGGGGATGTAGCACGATGGGGGATGTAGCACGATGGGGGATGTAGCACGATGGGGGGTGCGCAGCATGGGGGATGTAGCACGATGGGGAGTGCGCAGCATGGGGGATGTAGCACGATGGGGAGTGCGCAGCATGGGGGATGTAGCACGATGGGGGGTGCGCAGCATGGGGGATGGAGCATGATGGGGAGTGCGCAGCATGGAGGATGGAGCACGATGGGGGGTGCGCAGCATGGGGGATGGAGCACGATGGGGAATGTGCAGCATAGGGGATGGGGCATGATGGGGGGTGCGCAGCATGGGGGATGGAGCACGATGGGAGGTGCACACCTCCCCCCAACACACACACACACACACAGGGAACCACAAACACCGCCCTACACAGACACCCACACACACAGACAACGCTGCACACACACAACACCCAACACACAAACACCGCGGCATACATAAATATACGCACATACTGCACAACACACACATTGCACAAAACATACCTCCCCCCAAAACACACCACACCCACACAAACCGCGCAACACACACACACACAACGCGACAGACACACAGCGCTCCACAAACAACACAACACACATACAACACCGCTCTCACCCCCCGCCACACCCAGACAACACCCAGAACATGTACAGCCCCTACACAAACACTTGGTAACTACACACAACAACATATAGATATATATATATATATATATATAGATATAGATATAGATATATATAGATATATATATATATATATATATATATATATATATATATATATATCTATATATATATATATCTATATCTATAACAAAAATCATACATGAACTACACAATACGTAAATTCTAGAATACCCGATGCGTAGAATCGGGCCACCTTCTAGTATATATATATATATATATATATATATATATATATATATATATATCCCTCATCCTGGTATAGCCCCCACCCTGCTATATACCGCCATAATAGTAATAATAATAAGTTTTATTTCTATAGCGCCAACATATTCCGCAGTGCTTTAGAATTAAGAGGGGACATGTACAGACAATATGAGACAATACAAAATAACAAAATTAAGATACCAGGAGGAGTGAGGGCCCTGCTCGTAAGCTTACAGTCTATAAGGAAATAGGGGAGACACAAAAGGTGAATGTGGGGGAGAAAATCTTGTCATACATGGTCCAGCCATCGATTTAACAGGGTATTCAAAAGCAGCTGCATGAACCCGTCGGCTATACCAGGTACATCCTGGTATAGCCCCCATCCTGCTACATAGCACCATCCTGGTATATGCCCTCATCTTGCTATGTACCGCCATCCTGGTATATAACCCCAATCTGCTATATATCGCCATCCTGGTATATGCCCTCATCCTGCTATATACCTCCATCCTGCTATATACCCCCATCCTGCTATATACTGCCATCCTGGTATATACTGCCATCCTGGTATATGCCCTCATGCTGCTATATACTGCCATCATGGTATATACCCCCATCCTGCTATATACTACCATCCTGGTATATGCCCTCATCCTGCTATATACCTCCATCCTGGTATATACCCCCATCCTGATATATACCTCCATCCTGATAAATACCTCCATCCTGCTATATGGCCTGCATCCTGTGGCACACAAAAAAAAAAAACCTTTATACTCACCTTTCCTCACTCCCTGCAGCATCGCTCATCTTCCTCTCTGTGTCAGCAGCAGCGCTGCTGACCTGTGTGGAGCCATTCCCCTGCAGCAACGCGATGTCCTGCTGTCTGCCTGTCAGCTGACCTGTGTGGAGACTAGCGGTGCGCACAGGGATGACGTTATCGCTGTGTGCACCGCTAGTCTCCACACACAGCAGCGGCCGGCAGACAGGAGGACATCATGATGCTGCATTCAACGGTGACGGGTGAGTATACTTATTCACTGCGCCCCGCGCTGATGATGCGTGGGGAGCAGTGAATATAGCCACACATGATCACTCCAGACTGTAGTTGCCAGGGGTGATCACAATGGCCGGCTGTTAAATATGCGCGCATCCCCCGCCCATCATCCCGCCCACCTGTCAGCGCCGGCTTCAGTGCTGAGAGATGATGGGTGGGAGGATGGGCATGCATATGAAGTGAGCGGGCCCACATGGTCACGGCAGGCTGCTACAGCCTGCTTATGCCACCGATGACCCGCTCCACCGCAGCACCCTCATTCCCCGCAGCCATGCTCTACATTCAGACTATAAGATGCACCCACCACTTTCCCCCAACAATTGGGGGGGGAAAGTGCGTCTTATAGTCCGAAAAATACGGTAGCCATATGAGGACTTGTTTTTTGTGGGAATGAGTTGCAGTTTTGAAAGACACCATTCATTCTGCCCCATATTGTACTGGAAAACAGGAAAAAATTCCATGTGCAGTGATATTGCAAAAATAGTGCAATTGCACAATTGTTTGTTTTTTTTATTTACTTTGTTTATTACTTTAAAAAAGAGACTTGGGATTATGATTCCCCAGGTCAGCGCGAGTTTATAGATACCAAACATGTATAGTTTTTATTTTAGATCAGTGGTGAAAAAAAATTCAGAGATTTGTAAAAAAGAGAATTGCACATTTGTCGCCTTTTCCGGGAGCCATAACGTTTCTCATTTTTAGGGATCTGGGACTCAATGACGGCTTTTTTGCGTCTTGAGCTGACGTTTTTAATTATACCATTTCTGCGTAAATGTTTTGATCGCCTGTTATTGCATTTTAAAGAAATGTTGTAACGACTAAAAAAGCGCTATATTGTCATTTGGAATTTTTTCCTCGCTACGCCGTGTACCAATCAGATTAATTGATTTTATCATTTCATAGATTGGGCATTTCTGAAAGCAGCGATACCAAATATGTGTATTTTTTATTTTATTATTATTGTTTTATTTTCAATGCGGAAAAAGAGGGGTGATTTGAACTTTTAGTTTTTTTGTTTTTTTTTTATATTTTTTAAAACTTTTTTTTACATTTATTATTCATATTACTAGTCCCCCTAGGACATTATTCTACTTTTTGGAGACACCTGTGCAAATATGGCCTTTATGAAAGAGTCATCAGAAGAAAATCTATACTGCATTTTCACCATAAAATTAATAGTATGCAAAAAAACATCTAAACAAGTTTGATGCATTTTGGAAACAAGTCCTGTGGACTGATGAGGTTATAATAAAACTCTTTAACCACAATGGTCAAAGGTATGTGTGGAGAAAAAAAGGGCACAGAATTTCAGGAATAAAATTTCTTGCCAATCATTAACCCCTTAACGACCACAGGCAGTAAAATTACGTCATAGCAGTCATAGTGTAAAGGGTACTTTACACGCTGCGATCTCGCTAGCGAGATCGCAAGCGATCGTACCCACCCCCGTCAGTTGTGCGACACGGGCAAATTGTTGCCCGTGGCGCGCAACCTCGCTTACACCCGTCACACGGACTTACCTGCCCTGCGACGTCGCTCTGGCCGGCGAACCGCCTCCTTTCTAAGGGGGCGGTTCGTGCGGCGTCCCAGCGACGTCACACGGCAGACGTCCAATAGGAGCGGAGGGTCGGAGATGAGCGGGACGTAACATCCCGCCTACTTCCTTCTTCCGCATTGCCGGTGGAGGCAGGTAAGGAGATGTTCGTCGCTCCTGCGGTGTCACACACAGCAATGTGTGGTGCCGCAGGAACGAGGAACAAAATCGCTAAAAAGCAGATGGTTTAAGGACGACCTCTCCGCGGCTAATGATTTTGACTGCTTTTGCGATCTTTTAAGGTCGCTCCTACTTGTCACACACTGCGATATTGTTAATGATGCCGGATGTGCGTCACAAACACCGTGACCTCGCCGATAATTTACTAACAATATCGCAGCGTGTAAAGCCTCCTTTAATCTCACACATCTCAACTGATTTATACAGCTAACAAGTATGCCTGAAATGGAAAGGAGGGGAATCGCTATCCGCCCCTTGCCTTTTAACCCCTTAAATGGCGCACTAAATGTGACAGTACCATTATAATTGCGATCGCGCTATAACTTTACTCACAGGCCGATACCGGAAGTCACATTACGTGATCACACAGACCCGGTGGTTGTCATGGTAGCACAGGGTCATGTGATGACCAATGTGCTCACATGACTCAGATCCTGTAAGAAACAGCCGAGTGCTGCTTGTCACAAGAGATGATCATTTTTCCCGGTCTGAGCGATGCTGCTCTGATCGGGAGAAATGAATGAGTGATCAGACAGCTGATCCATATAGCCCCCTAGGGGAACTAGTAAAATAAAAAAAAAAAAAGTTTAAAAAAAGTTTTGAAAAATTTAAAAAGAATAAAAAAAACCCTAAACATTCAAATCACCACCCATTTGCCCCATTGAAAATTAAAGGGTTAAAAAAATAAAAAATATACACATATTTGGTATCGTCGCGTTCATAAACACCCAATCTATCAAAATATTATATCAATTAATCTGATCGGGAAAAGGCATAGAGGCAAAAAAATTCCAAACGCCAAAGTTACGGTTTTTGGTCACAACAAATTTTGCGCAAAATGCAGTAAAAGGCAATTAAAATGTAGCATCTGCGCAAAAATGGTACAGTTAAAAACGTCATCTCTAGACGCAAAAAATAAGCCATCACTGAGCCATAGATCCCGGAAAATGGGAACGCTACGAGTCACAGAAAATGACGCAAAATGTACGCCATTTTTTCGGACAAACGTCTGATTTTTTTTACCTCTTTAGATAAAAATAAACCTATACATGTTTGGTGTCTACGAACTTGCACCGAACTGAGGCATCACAGTGACACATCAGTTTTCCCATATAGTGAACACTGTGAATAAAATATCTCAAAAACAATAGTGCAATCAGACTTTTTTTTGCAATTTTTCTGCATTTGGAATTTTTTTGCCGCTTTCCAGTACACTATATGGTAAAACTCATGTTTTCATTTAAAAGTACAACTCGTTCTGCAAAAAACGAGCCCTCACATGACCATATTGACTGAAAAATAAAAAACTTATGTCTCTCAGAAGAAGAATCTCAAAAAAAAAAAATCGGAAACCGCAAAATTGGCCAGTCATTAAGGGGTTAAGCATAGGAGTGGATCAATCATGCTTTGGGCTTGTGTTGCAACCAATGGCATGGGGAACATTTCACGGGTGGAGGGAAGAATCGATTCAATAAAATTTCAACAAATTACCGTATTTTTCGGACTATAAGACGCACCTGACCATAAGACGCACCCTGGTTTTAGAGGAGGAAAATAAGAAGATAAAATTTTAACCAAAAAATGGGGTCATGACACACTGTTATGCGGCGAGGATCTGCTGCTGACACTGTTATGGGAGTAATGTCCCCAAATTCTCTACTAAGGTACCCCATTCTGGTAACGATCCTCCTGCCTTGTATATGATCCTGCTCATATACCCCACCCTGCTCATATACCCCCATCCATCATGCTCATATACCCCATCCTGCTATATACCCGATCCTGCTCATAATATACCCCCATCCTGCTCATAAAATACCCCCATCCTGCTCATAAAATACCCCCATCCTGCTCATAATATATCCCCATCCTGCTCATAATATACCCCCATCCTGCTCATAATATACCCCCATCCTGCTCATAATATACCCCCATCCTGCTCATAATATACCCCCATCCTGCTCATAATATACCCCCATCCTGCTCATAATATACCCCCATCCTGCTCATAATATACCCCCATCATGCTCATAATATACCCCCATCATGCTCATAATATACCCCCTTCCTGGTATATGGCCTGTATCCTGTGGCACAGAAAAAAAAATAAACGTTTATACTCCCCTTTCCTCACTCCTTGCAGCATGGATCATCTTCCTCTCTGTCTCAGCTGCAGCGCCGCTGAGTGGAGCCATCACTGTGTGTGGAGCCGTCCCCCTGCAGCATCGCGATGTCTTCCTGTCTGTCCCGGTCAGCTGATCTGTGTGGAAGCTAGCGGCGCGCACAGCGATGACGTCATCGCTGTGCTCACCGCTTTCTACACAGATCAGCTGACCGGGACAGACAGGAAGACATCACAATGCTGCAGGGGGACGGCTCCACACACGGTGACGGGTGACTGCACTGATTCACTGCACCCCGCGGTGATAATGATGCACGGGGGCAGTGAATACAGTCGCACATGATCACTCCAGGCTGTAGTTGCCAGGGGTGATCATGTGGGCAGGCTGTTTAATATGTGCGCATTCCCCACCCATCACCCCGCCCACCTGTCAGTGTTGACTTCAGCGCTGAGAGATGATGGGCGTGAGGATGGGCGTGCATATTAAATGAGCGGGCCCATGTAGTCACGGCAGGCTGCTACAGCCTGCTCGTGCCCCCGATGACCCGCTCCACCCCAGCACCCTCATTCCCCGCAGCCACATTCAGACTATAAGACGCATTCCCCACTTTTCCCCAACATTTGGGGGAAATAAAGTGCGTCTTATGGTCCGAAAAATACGGTATTGATGAAAACATAACATCATCTGTAAAAAAAAGCTGAAATTGAAAAAAGGATAGCTTCTACAAATAGATAATGACCCAAAACACACGTTAACATTCACAATATACCAGCACAAAAGGCGCAAGTTGAAAGATTTACAATGGCCCTCACAGTCCCCTTACTTGAACATCAATGAAAATTTGTGGCTAGACCTCAAAAGAGCAATGCATGGAAGACAACCAAGACATCTCACAAAATTGGAAGACTTTTCCAAGAAAGAATGGATGAAAATCCTTTAAACAAGAAAAGAAAGACTCTCGGCTGGCTACAAAAAGTGTTTACAAGCTGTGATACTTGCCAAATGGGGTGCTATTAGGTACTAACCATGCAAGGTGCCTAATCTTTTGCGTACAGTATATGTGGCGCCCCTGACCTGGTCAGGCACCACTGAGTACTGCACCCATGCTGGGGACAGTACAATACAGGTAATCCAGAAGGCTGACCGGGGTGTGGAACACAGGCGCATAGTGATCAGGTCTCACACATGTACCCATGAGAGGACCCCTGGGGATCCCAGGAGGGGGAAAAGCCTTCACCTTCACTGGAATAGTGGAGGGGGCCAAAAGCCTCCATCTCCTCTCAAGGGGTGTGGTAAGAGAGTCTGGTTGCTAGGTGGCGTAGGCAGGCACAAAAGGGAAAAGAGAAGGAGGAGTAAAGAGTCTAGAGTCTGCAGCAGAGGGTGGAGGAGTGAGGAGCAGGAAAGTGAGGCTCTGACAGGAGCAGCAGCGAAGGTCCCAGATGTGAGCCGGTTCAGAGCAGAGTCCAGGGAGCTCCGAGGAGCTGACCCCTTCCCCTGGGCTGCTGTAGTCTGACAGCGTCCGCGCAGTGGCTACCGACGGGGGAGAACGGTCAACTAGGAGTGCTACCCGAAACCCATCTCAGCTAGAGAGAAGAGCACGGAGTGGGAAGTAAGGAGACTGCTGGAGAGTACCAGGCCCAAACGGGCGGCAGATCCCGAAGCGGAGATAGATCCAGCTTTCTTGTGCTAAACCTGCCGGTGTGGGGCTCTCAAAGCCCACACCACAACACCACAAAAGCCGCAGCCACGTAGCCACAGTTAGGGCCCATAGGTCACAGGAGGCAAGCAGCTGGAGTGGCCTGGCCCAGGCGACAAGCACACGGCAAACGAAGGGGAGAGAGGCTTCAGCATCTTCCCTGGGTGACCCCCATAGGGACTCAAAGTCGGGGTTACCCCAAACCACCAAGGGCTAAGGAAGGCGAGTTAGTAGTCACCCTCACAAGTCAGCCTGAAGGACACCTGGTTCCCACTTGGTTCATCCCAGCTACGCCCGGGTTACTCACCCTATCAACTGTGAGTAAAACCCCTGAAAGACATTCTGCCTGTGTGGAGTTATTCTGCGCCTTGTGGTACTACGCACCTACACAGGGCCCTGGGGCTTGCCTCACTCTCAGGAGGCTATTCCAACTAACTGCACTCACCATCAGCCCCAGGCGACCCTCAACCTGCAGTGGCGGTCCCTTCTGGCCGCAATACTGAGAGTGGCGTCACGACAAGAAGAAGATCTCCTACCTGTGACAGGACCCAGCCGAGTGGAGTCCCTGAAGGTAATGCACCGACGCAGCGTACCCGGGGCCCGACATATATACACTACCATTCAAAAGTTTAGGGTCACCCAGACAATTTTTGCCCATGCATTTTCCATGCAAATCCTCCCATGCACATTCAGACACTGGATCGTAAGTCCCTTATTGTTCAAGGTCTTAGGGGTTCCTCCTCTGTACATTGCAGTCCATTTATAAGTGTGGAATGGGCAGGAGAAACTCCTGAAAGTACTTCTAAGTTCATGGCTTGATATCCCCATCATCACTTCATGCCACTGCGCAGGACCTGATTTGCAGCTATTAGCATAACACTAATGATGAAAGCGATGGCGAAGGCGCAGATCAGACTTTAACGGACACAGGTCTGGCGGATTTGTTGATTTGGGGAAACTGAAACATAAAAGGAAAAGGTGTATAATATTGTACGAATTAAAAAAGCAATCATATCACAACTAAAATGTTGAAGGTTTACTCTGGAGCTAATAGATAAGATCTGGGGTGGGCAATTCATTTTACTAAGGAGCCACATGAGAGACCATGACTGGTGTGGAGGGCTGAACAAACAGGCTAAAATGTATTCTGCTCAATATTAATATTAACATATTATTAATATTAATATACAATAATTATATCACTTAATATTGAGCAGAATTAAGTATCCTGACATCCTTCTATATACAGTATATGCACAAACACAGCACTCCCTATATGAGTATTAGAAGTAGTACTGTAGTAGTAGTAGTATCAGCAGTAGTATGAGACTCCACACAGCCCCTTACATACAGTATGAGCCTCCACATAACCTTCTATATACAATGTGAGTGCCACATTACCCCTCTATGTAAAATGTGAGCCGCCACTTAGCCCCTTAATATTTACTGTGAGTCCCCACACAGCCCTTCTATATACAGTGTGAACCTCCACCTAGCCTCTCTATATACAGTGTGAAATGCCACATAGCCCCTCTATATTCACTGTGAGTCCCCACATAGCCCTTCTATATACAGTATGAGCCCCAACATAACCTCTCTCTATACAGTTCGAGCCACCAAATAGCCTTCTATATACAGTATAGCATGAGCCTCCACAGTCTCTCAAATACAGCATTAGACTCAAATACCCCCTCTACATTCACTTTGAGACCCACATAGTCCTCCTATATACATTATGAGCCCCCACCTAGCCATTCTATATATATTATGAGCCCCACATAGCCTTCTATATAAATTTTGAGCATCTACATAGGTTCCTACATACTATATGAGCCCTCACATAGCCTCATATATACATTGTGAGCCCCAACATAGTCCCCTAAATACAGCATGAGCCTCCACATAGCCTCCTATATATTTTATGATTCCCTCACATAGCCTCCTATATACAGTATGCACACTCGCAGTCTCCCAAATACAGCATGAGTCTCACATAACATCCTCTATTAACTTTGAGCCCCCCATGGCTTCCGAAAAACAGCATAAACCCCTACATAGCCTCCTATATAATTTATGAACCCCCACATAGCCTCCTACACACTTTATGAGCCCCCATATCACCTTCTATATATTTTATGAGCTACCACATATCCTCCTATATACATTATGCGCCCCACATAGCCTCATATATATTCATTATAAGCCCTATATATATAGTATGAGCCCAATAAAGCCTCCGATATACTTTAGGAGCCTTACATAGCTTCCTATATAAATACTGAGCAGCCACATAGCTTCCTATATATGATATGAGCCCCCACATAGCCTCTTATATACTTTTTTAACCCCCACATGGCCTCTTAAATACAGTATAAGCCCCCACACAACCTCCTTCATACATACAAACATCTCATGAACAAAAACCAAAAAAAACCCCACACACATACTCCCCTCGCTCCCGTTACCCTGGCACTCTACTTCGGCCTCAGGTGCACTGACACTCTGCACAGTACACGTGATGATGTGACATCTGCTGTGCCTCACGCTTATTGGTAGAAGAAGGAACCAGCAGCCCTTCATCCACCAAAGTGTTCACCATGGTCTGCATCCTGAGAATGCAAATTGCAGTGACATCAGAAAGCGAGTGGCGGCAGACGGGCGGCAGAGAAGGGCATGATGCGGTCAGCGGGCCAGACTGGAACAGCCAGGGATCCAGAAGTGGTCCAAGGGCTGCACTTCACCCAACCCTGTATAAGATTGTTACATTATATTAGTATTGTTATTAGTTTGTGTTTGTGAGCTTCCATACCTAAGGCCACAGTTGATGAACTACCACACAGAAATAATACTTACTCTCCATATCTACAGGACAATCCCCTCTTGTTCTGAGGTTTCCAGCCCCTTCAGTCAAGATTATGTTCTCAATGTCTTGCATAGACAGGTGCTCACAAAAAGTATCATACAATAATCTCTTGAGTTCTTCGACAGACAATGACTGTATGTCACACGGTAAAGAAATACATAGGATATGGGGTTTCACTGAAAAATGCAGTAGAGATTTGTTCATCATTAAACAAGAGAACTTCGCAGACACCTACCATTACTATGACTGCTATACTCTACATGACCAATAGTAGATTGACACTTGCTGGTATTCGAGAATTTGGCAATTTAATCACATTAATTTCTAGTTTGATCTTAAAAATAAGTACCATATACAGGCACTTTCAATAGCCAATGCTTCCATGAAAAATCATACTTTTATTTATGAAATGAGTTGCATACTGAATAGAAAATATAGTCCAGACATTGACATTTTACTTGAAATAATAATTTTCTCCTTCAGACTTTGCTTTCGGCACAGAATGCTCCTTTGCAGCAGTTACAGCTTTGCAGACCTTTGGCATTCTAGCTGTTAATTTGCTGAGGTCATCTGGAGATATTTCACCCCATGCTTCCAGAAGACCATCTCACAAGTTGGATTGGCTTGATGGCCACTTTTTGTGTACCATACGGTCAAGCTGCTCCCACAACAGCTTAATAGGGTTGAGATCTGGTGACTGGGCTGCCACTCCATTACAGATAGAATACCAGCTGCCTGCTTCTTCCCTAAATAGTTCATGCATAATTTGGAGGTGTCCTTTGGGTAATTGTTCTGTTGTAGAATGAAACTGGCTCTAGCTCTGATAAGGTTAATCTCTCTCCTGACTTTCTGGGTTCAGGTCCTACAGCTCCCATAATTCTTTGCAGTGGCACCCTGCACTCTGCTCATCCTCCACCCCCAGCCCCGTGCGATAACATACTCACTCAACAGACATGACTCCTCCTCTCCTCTCACTCCTGCTGCCGGCCCCACACACAGCTGCAGCATGGGTAAGCCCTCCTCTCCTTCTCCAAATGCTGGGCTGTGACGTGCGGTGATCACCACCCACAGCCCAGTCACTAAAGGTCCAGTCACACTAAGCAACTTACCAGCGATCCCAACAACGATAGGGATCGCTGGTAAGTTGCTAGGAGGTTGCTGGTGAGCTGTCACACTGCGACGCTCCAGCGATCCCACCAGCAACCTGACCTGGCAGGGATCGCTGGAGCGTGGCTACACGAGTTGCTGGTGAGCTCACCAGCAACCAGTGACCAGCCCCCAGTCTCCTAGTTACAGCACACATCAGGTTAATTAACCCGATGTGTGCTGCAGCTAAATGTGCACAGAGCAGGGAGCAGCGCACAATGCTTAGTGCTGGCTCCTTGCTCTCCTAGTTACAGCACACATCGGGTTAATTGCCTGATGTGTGCTGCAGCTACATGTGCACAGAGCAGGAGCCGGCAGCACAGGCAGTGAGAGCGGGGGAGGCTGGTATCAAAGGTAAATATCGGGTAACCAAGGACAGGGCTTCTTGGTTACCCGATGTTTACATTAGTTACCAGTGTCCGCAGAAGCTGGCTCCCTGCTCACTGCACATTAGTTGTTGCTGTCTCGCTGTCACACACAGCGATCTGTGCTTCACAGCAGGACAGCAACAACTAAAAAATGGCCCAGGACATTCAGCAACAACCAACGACCTCACAGCAGGGGCCAGGTTGTTGCTGGATGTCACACACAGCAACATCGCTAGCAACGTCACAAAAGTTGTTCGTTACCAGCGATGTTGCTAGCGATGTTGCTTAGTGTGACGGGGCCTTAAGGATCAGAGACATCTGCAGCTGTTGATGTAACATCAACTTTCAGAGCCCGGACGTTGACGTGACATCAGCAGATACCAGAGGCCACAGCACCCTGGGGTCATGTGACCGGCACTGAGCATAACTTACACAATTCCCAGCCCATGAATCAGCTAGATACAACAAAGAACACCAAATTAATGGCCCAACCACAGTAATGCTAACTCTAGAATCGAAAAACACTGATGTAGTAACCAGAGTAAATAGCAGAGGATTAAAACAGAATTATTTTATTGTAGACATTTTTAAAAAAACATATCTTTTTTTTAAAAAAACATTTTTGGAGAATATAGAATAAATGGGGGATTTTTGCCAATAAACAATCCTTCCATAAACCACTTCGCTAAACGTATGTGTGTATCACGGTAAACCACAAATGTTTTACTTTGCTAAAGAGCAGGAAAAAACTCCTAAAAGAACATATATATTGCATATCCACAAGGGAAAAATGTTATGCAATCCAAAGGAGAAGGTAAAAAGGACAAAGCAGTGGTTTGTAAAACCTCAAAATAGTGAACAATTATTGCACTTCCCCATCGATGTGAAAAATATTAAAGCTGGCACATACATATTTATGACAAATGTTGCCAAAATGACTTTTTTTAGGCAGAAAAACATATTAAAGTGAGATTTTTTTAAAAAAATCACTTGCCCATATGAAGAAGATATAAATGCCTGAAAGGAAATAGAAGTAAAAGGGCAGTGAAATCACAATAGAATAAGATAATAGTACTGCCTAAAGAAAAAAATATATATAAATTATATATATATACTGGCTTTAAAATAGATGGAAAAGTATCAGCCAGAAATAAACAGGCAGTAAGATCACAGTTGGATAAGATAATAGTTCTGCCTAGAAAAGAATTATATGCTGGCTTTCAAATAGATAGAAAAGTGCCAGCCAAGTATAATGCAACAGGGAAAAGACAGAATACACAAGCAGTCAAAAATGGAACAAATGGAACAAATGCCTGACTGCCAAATACCATACTGAAGTGGGTGGAAGAATAAATACCCTGACGGCCGTTTCGCCTAGGGCTTCTTCGTCAAAGAAGAAGAAGCCCTAGGCGAAACGGCCGTCAGGGTATTTATTCTTCCACCCACTTCAGTATGGTATTTGGCAGTCAGGCATTTGTTCCATTTGTTCCATTTTTGACTGCTTGTGTATCCTGTCTTTTCCCTGTTGCATTATACTTGGCTGGCACTTTTCTATCTATTTGAAAGCCAGCATATAATTCTTTTCTAGGCAGAACTATTATCTTATCCAACTGTGATCTTACTGCCTGTTTATTTCTGGCTGATACTTTTCCATCTATTTTAAAGCCAGTATATATATATAATTTATATATATTTTTTTCTTTAGGCAGTACTATTATCTTATTCTATTGTGATTTCACTGCCCTTTTACTTCTATTTCCTTTCAGGCATTTATATCTTCTTCATATGGGCAAGTGATTTTTTTAAAAAAATCTCACTTTAATATGTTTTTCTGCCTAAAAAAAGTCATTTTGGCAACATTTGTCATAAATATGTATGTGCCAGCTTTAATATTTTTCACATCGATGGGGAAGTGCAATAATTGTTCACTATTTTGAGGTTTTACAAACCACTGCTTTGTCCTTTTTACCTTCTCCTTTGGATTGCATAACATTTTTCCCTTGTGGATATGCAATATATATGTTCTTTTAGGAGTTTTTTCCTGCTCTTTAGCAAAGTAAAACATTTGTGGTTTACCGTGATACACACATACGTTTAGCGAAGTGGTTTATGGAAGGATTGTTTATTGGCAAAAATCCCCCATTTATTCTATATTCTCCAAAAATGTTTTTTTTAAAAAAAGATATGTTTTTTTAAAAATGTCTACAATAAAATAATTCTGTTTTAATCCTCTGCTATTTACTCTGGTTACTACATCGGTGTTTTTAGATACAACAAAGGAAGCCAGACAGGCTGGGGGATTCCAGGTTACCAGGGCAACAGCCACTAAGAGTCATCCCAAGTATTGGGGTGCCAGCGGAATTGAGAAAACACAAACAGTTTCTAGTCAGATCAGTCTGGGACAGAGAAGGAACAACAGATCCCTGGGGGGGTGTGCTGCCCAGCTCCCCTCAGGGAGACCGCCCGGGATGCATGCTTTAGAGCTATCTCGGGAAAGGAGAAAGTGCCAGAACATCATGGGACTTGTAGTACCACGGCTGCTATAGAGAGTGCTTAAGAACTTCTGTAGCTATGACCAGGTAGACTGGAAGAGACCGGGAGGACAGAGAGAAGCAGGAGACGACCGGGTGGCACTGGTGACACAGAGGAGAACATGGTAGCTATGGTCGAGCCTAACCGTTCCCACAGTGCCAGCGCAGTCGGGGTGCAGAGCCCACGTTTAGGGAAACCTTCCTTCATGGACTCTAACAAATCTGCAGGGGATGGGGATTCCATGTCCCATCGCCCACTACCCATTTTACCGGAGCACAGTGACATATATAGGATCCCGGGTCAGGGCCACAGCTGGACCCCACATCGGACCCGCATCACCTGCATACAGGACGGGACACTTAATACCAACGGCGGGGTCCCCAAATTGCTTTAGGCCATGGGCAACTGCGTGTCTGCGAGAGGAGGAAGGTCTCACACGCTCCACAACACCAGTGGTGACCTCTGATTCATCCGGGATCGGCTGGGGCCCAGCACGGTGGTGACCGGTACCCCAAGGGCAGTATCATAAGAACTGTGAGTAAAAGACCTGGACCCGCAACCGTTGCCTCAGTCCCTTATTACCGGAACTGTCGCCCCGCGCTTCGGTGCCAACGGACCTTCTCCCTCGTTGCCACCGTTTTCCCCCTGAGGCTCGCTCCACCTGTGGGGAGCTGGACTACCTGAGCTGTGTCAACATCAGCCCCTGGGGAGAGTCAAATCTCTCAGCGGTGGCTGAATCCCTGGCCGCGCACCACGGGTGTCACTGCAAAGCAAACCCCATCCTCCATTACCGGGACACCCTGCACCCTTCTTTAATGACACCAACGAGGCCATGGAGGCGGGTCAGGCCAGTCAAAGCAACCCCAAATACCACGGGCTCGGTGACGGATCAGTCCCGGGGTGCTGCAATAGCAAAGGGACAGCACACGGACCATGCAAAACTTGTGTTTTGTACGGACGTGTAAAAGAGGCCTAAGGCATACAGTATGGAGGGAGCCGTGTTCATAGGACTGTGTATAAGGCCTCTGTCACACACCCGTGAAAATCACGCACGTGTTTCACGGACGTGTCAGAGGTGCGTTTTCCCCTCCGTGTGCCGTGTTTATGGCACTACGTGTGTTCTCCGTGTGTTATCCGTGATAACACACGGAGAACGAGAACTTTCAACTCACCTGTCCCTGGCGTCACTGTCCGTGGTGCTGATCTTCTGTCTCCAGCCCTGCCGACTCCCCGCTGCTGCTGCTTCCAGCCGCAGTGAAGTGAATATTCAATGAGCATAATGAGCGGCGGTCGGCAGCAAGTGACAGCAGCGGCAAAGACAGGAGGGCTGGAGAAGGTGAGTAAAGATTTGTTATTTTTTTCTCTGACGTGAGTTTTCTCTGGCGTGTGTCACATGGGACCGCATCCACACTACATCCGTGTGGTACGGGTGCGGGCCGTTTGACACCAGTGATGCCGGAGAAAAACGGACATGTTAGCGTGAGAAACACATGGACACACGTAAGTACGGAACGGACATACGTTCCGTTCCAAAATACTTATGGAGTGGCCCGGTCCAGATTGTGTCTGTTTCTTTAAGTACATTTACTTATATGTATTATTATGTTATATGTTATAAGTAAAGCATTTTTCATTTGTTGTTTTCTATCTGAAGTGTGCATTGGGTGTTATCCTATTAGCCAGTTGTTGGTCACATGGCTCTATAGGTGGAGCTATTCTCCAGCCTCTGTCTAGAAAGAACTGGAATGTTCTGGTTCCGGCTGAGTCTCCTCTGAGGGCAGACATTATGCAGAGTTTCTCTTCACCACAAGACTCCTACTAGGCCCGAGGCCTAGAATTTCACCATTTACTGACTTTTACAGCCAATATGCTGAAGGCTTCCTATCCTGAATCCTCACTGGCCAGATATACATTGTACATCTCTTCAGACAGTAGGGCATACTGAAAAAACCAAGGAGAAAAATTGTATGAAAAATACCCTGAATATAAATAAATAAATTGCAAGTGCTTAATAACAGGGTACTTAGTGTATACATTTTTGCAAAAAGGTAAAAAGCTGTCTCACCTCGTCACGGTGTACCCATCTGAGACAGTCCCTAACCTACTGAAGTTAAAAACATTATCAATACCTGACTTGTGTCATGTCAGAACTCCAATGTGGATGGTGGCAAGTGGTTAGCTGTGTCCCAGATAAAATACACAGCAAAGTGAGACGCAATCAGCTGTTCAGTCTCAGTACTAGGAGGGCTGCACCCCCAACTTGCAACCAAGCAAGAAAACATACAAAAAACACAAAAACCTGAGCTGAAACAATGTTCAGTAAACATGCAACATTAAGCATGTGAATTGCAGCCTTAAGACTAGAAAAAACCAAGTGCGTCTCACTTTGCTGTGTATTTTATCTGGGACACAGCTAACCACTTGCCACCATCCACATTGGAGTTCTGACATGACACAAGTCAGGTATTGATAATGTTTTTAACTTCAGTAGGTTAGGGACTGTCTCAGATGGGTACACCGTGACGAGGTGAGACAGCTTTTTACCTTTTTGCAAAAATGTATACACTAAGTACCCTGTTATTAAGCACTTGCAATTTATTTATTTATATTCAGGGTATTTTTCATACAATTTTTCTCCTTGGTTTTTTCTAGTCTTAAGGCTGCAATTCACATGCTTAATGTTGCATGTTTACTGAACATTGTTTCAGCTCAGGTTTTTGTGTTTTTTGTATGTTTTCTTGCTTGGTTGCAAGTTGGGGGTGCAGCCCTCCTAGTACTGAGACTGAACAGCTGATTGCGTCTCACTTTGCTGTGTATTTTATCTGGGACACAGCTAACCACTTGCCACCATCCACATTGGAGTTCTGACATGACACAAGTCAGGTATTGATAATGTTTTTAACTTCAGTAGGTTAGGGACTGTCTCAGATGGGTACACCGTGACGAGGTGAGACAGCTTTTTACCTTTTTGCAAAAATGTATACACTAAGTACCCTGTTATTAAGCACTTGCAATTTATTTATTTATATTCAGGGTATTTTTCATACAATTTTTCTCCTTGGTTTTTTCTAGTCTTAAGGCTGCAATTCACATGCTTAATGTTGCATGTTTACTGAACATTGTTTCAGCTCAGGTTTTTGTGTTTTTTGTATGTTTTCTTGCTTGGTTGCAAGTTGGGGGTGCAGCCCTCCTAGTACTGAGACTGAACAGCTGATTGCGTCTCACTTTGCTGTGTATTTTATCTGGGACACAGCTAACCACTTGCCACCATCCACATTGGAGTTCTGACATGACACAAGTCAGGTATTGATAATGTTTTTAACTTCAGTAGGTTAGGGACTGTCTCAGATGGGTACACCGTGACGAGGTGAGACAGCTTTTTACCTTTTTGCAAAAATGTATACACTAAGTACCCTGTTATTAAGCACTTGCAATTTATTTATTTATATTCAGGGTATTTTTCATACAATTTTTCTCCTTGGTTTTTTCTAGTCTTAAGGCTGCAATTCACATGCTTAATGTTGCATGTTTACTGAACATTGTTTCAGCTCAGGTTTTTGTGTTTTTTGTATGTTTTCTTGCTTGGTTGCAAGTTGGGGGTGCAGCCCTCCTAGTACTGAGACTGAACAGCTGATTGCGTCTCACTTTGCTGTGTATTTTATCTGGGACACAGCTAACCACTTGCCACCATCCACATTGGAGTTCTGACATGACACAAGTCAGGTATTGATAATGTTTTTAACTTCAGTAGGTTAGGGACTGTCTCAGATGGGTACACCGTGACGAGGTGAGACAGCTTTTTACCTTTTTGCAAAAATGTATACACTAAGTACCCTGTTATTAAGCACTTGCAATTTATTTATTTATATTCAGGGTATTTTTCATACAATTTTTCTCCTTGGTTTTTTCTAGTCTTAAGGCTGCAATTCACATGCTTAATGTTGCATGTTTACTGAACATTGTTTCAGCTCAGGTTTTTGTGTTTTTTGTATGTTTTCTTGCTTGGTTGCAAGTTGGGGGTGCAGCCCTCCTAGTACTGAGACTGAACAGCTGATTGCGTCTCACTTTGCTGTGTATTTTATCTGGGACACAGCTAACCACTTGCCACCATCCACATTGGAGTTCTGACATGACACAAGTCAGGTATTGATGTTTTTAACTTCAGTAGGTTAGGGACTGTCTCAGATGGGTACACCGTGACGAGGTGAGACAGCTTTTTACCTTTTTGCAAAAATGTATACACTAAGTACCCTGTTATTAAGCACTTGCAATTTATTTATTTATATTCAGGGTATTTTTCATACAATTTTTCTCCTTGGTTTTTTCTAGTCTTAAGGCTGCAATTCACATGCTTAATGTTGCATGTTTACTGAACATTGTTTCAGCTCAGGTTTTTGTGTTTTTTGTATGTTTTCTTGCTTGGTTGCAAGTTGGGGGTGCAGCCCTCCTAGTACTGAGACTGAACAGCTGATTGCGTCTCACTTTGCTGTGTATTTTATCTGGGACACAGCTAACCACTTGCCACCATCCACATTGGAGTTCTGACATGACACAAGTCAGGTATTGATAATGTTTTTAACTTCAGTAGGTTAGGGACTGTCTCAGATGGGTACACCGTGACGAGGTGAGACAGCTTTTTACCTTTTTGCAAAAATGTATACACTAAGTACCCTGTTATTAAGCACTTGCAATTTATTTATTTATATTCAGGGTATTTTTCATACAATTTTTCTCCTTGGTTTTTTCTAGTCTTAAGGCTGCAATTCACATGCTTAATGTTGCATGTTTACTGAACATTGTTTCAGCTCAGGTTTTTGTGTTTTTAGTAGGGCATACTGAGTATATACCAGACCCTACTGCATGCAGATTGGGGAAGTTTGAGGGTCTCCCACCCCACTGCAATATTAGTGGCTTGCATGCCATTGTCCACGCACCAGCCGTCCGCTCCCTGTAGCGCGCTGGGCAACTTTCTACATTTGCTTACAAGTACTGCATGTGTCTGAACTAGCAATGAAATCAACCCCAGGACTCCAGGTCTGTACAATCTTATTATCATATCTATCCTCTAAGCTCAAGAGACTCTGAACTTGCTAAAATCATACCAGAATTAAATCTGAAACAAATCGTGCTCTTAAAAGCTCCAGAACCCTAATTGCACTTCAGCATTCAACTTCAAGCTGTATTTGCTGTGGCCTACCCACAAAAGACTGTGAAACATACAGTATATTCCGTGTTGTTTTCCTTTGTTCCCGCTGTATTAAAGAGACTGTTATCCCCAAGACCGTGTCTGTGGACTGTCCATCAGCTGTGGATACTGTGTGGGGGTGGATAGCAGGGAACATCAGGGCCTTGTAGACCACCTAGGGAACATGGCCCCTGCAACCTCATGCCAGAACAGCAACTGTGACATATAGAACATTTGAAGTCCTCTGTCCCTGGGCCCTTATAAAGGTCGGATCTGGCGTCACGAACAGGATCATTCCTCTGTGCCTATCTTCTCTTACTCATATATTCAAGAGGGGGAGCCTTCCATCTCAAAGACAGTGTTTGTGCATAATAGTGCATCCCTTAAAGCTACAGTGTAGTCATTATTCTTAAAGAGACAGTACTTGCATCATCTCCAAAATGTCTGAACCTCTTCATAATGACCAGGCAGAGTCTGTTAACTCTGTATCATCATCATCATCAGATAGTGCTCCAGTGGAACAGGTTAAAGGAGCTAAAAGGCCAACCCCCTGCATCATGTGAATCATCTGTAAACCGGACATTGTCCCCAGAGCCACGTTCTAGTAGGCCAAGTCCTGATAGGCCCCCTCCTGGAAGGCCTCCATCTGGTGATTGTGTGTACTGTACTTATTGTGAGCGTCTTGGACACTACAAGTATCAATGTTATAAGTTAAACGGGCCACCCACGAGGCCAAGGCCCGCCCCTCGAGAGGTGAATCCAAGGGCCCAAAGGGACAATCACAATGGTTTCCCGGTTTATCTCCAAATGCCCGTATATAACCATATGGATCGATGGTGTACCTCTAGAAGCTTTAGTGGACACTGGTTCACAAGTCACCACAATTGAGCGACAAGCTTTTGAAAAGAATTAGGACTTTGATCTCCTGTCTCCTGTGGGTAAAGCAAAGTTAGACTTAATTGCAAGCAATGGTCAACCTATTTCCCAGCTAGGCTACTGGGAACCCACAATCCAAATTGGTGATCGCAAGTTACCAGGTCAAGGTGTAATTGTTACTGAGGCTGAGGGAGATACAACAGCAGTAGTGTTAGGCATGAATGTCATTCGCCATGTGTTTACTGAATTGCTCGCTGCCTTGCATGCTTCTCTCCCTTCTGCTTCTCCCCCTTACAGGCAAGCTGTTCAGCGGACTATCAAAGTGCTCTGCGCCCAACAGAAGTTTGCCAAAAGTAAAGGTGAGATCTGCCGTGTGCGTATCATCGACGCACGACCAGTTACCCTGTCAGCCAACAGCGAGACTCTAGTCTGGTGTCGAGTTCGACCAGGAATTGACAATGAGGACTATGTAGCTCTTCTTGACTCCATCCAGATTGAAGGACAGCCCCTGGTAAAAGCTGCCAGAAGTATTGTCACAGTCTCAAATGGTAGAGTACCTGTACGGCTAATCAACCTAAGTGATGCGCCCATCGAGCTATACAAGTTTAATTCAGTTGCTCAACTATATAGCCTTGATCCAGATGACATCCTAGATGAAGAAACACTTGCTCATCAAAAGTCGTTAAAAGCCACTCCCAAAGGCTCTAATACACCCACTACCTTCTGGTGGAATGAACTTAATGTTGGAGATGCTAACACTCCTATCGAATACATCAATGGCGTAACTAAACTTGCTAAGCGACACAGCCAAGCTTTCAGCAAGCACCCTCTTGATTTCGGCAAGACTACTCTGATCCAGTACAAGATCAGCACAGGTGATCATTCTCCTATCAAAGAAAGACACCGTCCAGTACCTCCTGCTAACTATCAACAAGTAAAGAAGCTGTTAAAGGAGATGAAAGATTCTTAAGTCATCCGAGAAAGTCAAAGCCCGTGGGCTGCACCCATCGTCCTGGTGAAGAAGAAGGATGGTAACATCAGATTTTGTGTCGACTACCGAAAGTTGAATAATGTTACACACAAAGATGCCTATCCTCTTCCACGGATTGAAGAATCCATCACTGCTCTTGGCTCAGCAACATACTTCTCCACTCGCGACTTAACCAGCGGTTACTGGCAAGTACCCGTGGCTCCTGAGGATAGAGAGAAGACAGCTTTTATCACTCCAATGGGACTCTTTGAGTTTAACGGTATGCCGTTTGGGTTATGCAATGCCCCTGCTACATTTCAGAGACTCATGGAAAGATGTCTTGGTCACCTCAACTTCCAGAGTGTTCTGTTATATCTTGATGATGTTGTCGTATACTCTCGCACTTATGAAGACCACCTATGCCACCTTGCAGAAGTATTCCAGGTACTCATTGAACATGGTCTGAAACTAAAACCATCAAAGTGCCATCTGCTCAAGCCGAAGGTCAACTACCTTGGTCATGTTGTAAGTGCCGAAGGAATCCAGCCTGATCCTGAAAAGATCTCAGCTGTGAACAACTGGGACACCCCAAGAACCGTCAAAGAAGTCAGAGGTTTTCTAGGTTTTGCGGGCTACTACTGCCGCTTCATACCTCATTTTGCGCAAAAAGCAGAACCACTTACAGAGCTGCTACGGGGTTGCCCTAGAGAAAACTACAACAGAAGACTTCCAATTAATTGGTCTGAGCGACAAAAAACTGCCTTTCAGAAGTTGAAAAGTCTATTGACTTCACCTCCAATTCTGGCGTACCCTGACTACCGCCATCATTTCCGTATCTACACGGATGCCAGCTACCAAGGCCTCGGAGCAGTACTATCACAAGTCCAGGATGACAAAGAGAGAGTCATTGCATATGCCAGCCGAAGCTTGAGAGGTGCAGAAAAAAACGATAGCAATTACAGTTCGTTCAAGTTAGAGCTGCTAGCTCTGGTGTGGGCAGTCACCGAGAAGTTCAAAGATTACCTCGCTGCTACACCCTTCACAGTTTACACTGACAATAATCCTCTCGCTCATCTTAATACTGCACGGCTAGGTGCTCTTGAACAGAGATGGGCTTCAAGATTGGCGAACTTCTGCTTTGATATTAAGTATCGCAGTGGCAAGATCAACATCATTGCCGATGTGTTATCCCGTTTTCCCGAAGGAGAAGAATCTCCTGAGGAAGATCTGTGGGAAGATGTTGAGATGCCTCCCTTCTATCAAAGGTTTGCAACACAGAATGCTGTTGCTGCTACACAAACTGATGAAGTTCCTCAACAGAAACCTGACCTATTCCAAGATCCATCGAGATGGCAAACTCTTCAAAATGAGTCTCGTGTCCTAGGTGAGATCTATGATTACCTGACTACTGGGAGAATACCTGTCAGATGACGCAGAAGATGTCCTGATGTTGAGCTTAATCGTCTCTGGAGACAGCGCAAAAGACTCTTCATTCAAAAGGGCTTGATCCTGCGCAATACCCTAGACCCAGTTTCAGGTGAAAGGCAACATCAGATTGTAATCCCACGGCGAGATGCCAGAATTGTTCTTGATGCCTACCACGACCAGTCTGGGCACTTTGGCGTGCACAAAACTGAAGCCACCATACGCCAACGCTTCTATTGGATTGGGATGCGGTCAGACATAGAAAATTGGTGTAGTGAATGTCCAGCCTGCAACCTCACCAAAGTCGGTAAGAAAGATGCCAGAGCTCCTTTTCATCCAATCCATTCTCAGAAACCAAATGAACTAGTCGCTCTTGATCATGTGCAGCTAGCACCAACTCGTTCAGGCTACACGTATGCCTTAACCATGGTGGATCACTATACTAAGTGGGTTGCTGTTGTGCCAGTAAAAGACCTTACAGCTCGGACTACAGTTATCACCTTCTACCATGAATATGTGAGACATTACGGTTGCCCTGAAGCAGTCCTCACAGATCGTGGATCTGCCTTTGAGTCACAATTATTTCAAGAACTCTGCCAATTCCATGAATGCAAAAAGCTGAGAACAACCGCCTATCATGGCATCTACGAGAAAGTCAACCAGACCTTCATCAATATGCTGCGAACAGCATCTGTTACCAAACAAGCTGAATGGCCTCAATTGTTTGACGAGTTAGTGGAAATCTACAACAATACTGTCCACTGTGCTACAGGCTACTCGCCATATTATCTGATGTTTGGAAGACAAGGTCAGCTCCCAAAAGATCGTTCTCTTGGAATCCAAGTCCCTGACGTGATCAATCCCCTGCCAAAAACTGATTGGGTCTCAGAACATCAGCGAAGAATACATGAAGCCCAACAGATTGTTGATTACGAAGAAAGAAAAATTCAGCTCACTCGTATATGTATCCGCTCAGTTCAGATGGGATGCAGGATGTCCACCGGACAGGCAGGTCCGTAGAGGCAATAGCAAGGAGAAAGGACGGAACTCAGCACCAATTCCAGGATAGGGAAAATATAAATCCAACGAAAAATATATAAAAAGCATGCTTATGATTAAGGACTTATCTACATTCCAACTGTCCGAAACGCGTCAAGCCATGATGTTTTCATGGAACCGATGATGTTTTTCTTGGATTTTTAATCGTTGAATAAAGTTTCTACATTTTTTTATATATTTTTAGTTGTATTTATATTTTCCATATCCTGGAATTGGTGCTGAGTTCCGTCCTTTCTCCTTGAGATTGTTGATTACGCATGGGTGAAGCTCACCGTCAACAAGAAGAGAGCTACAATCAAAGAGCTAATGCTTCCCCACTTTAAGTTGGAGACAAGGTATGGCTAAAGAAGTACCACCGTACAGGAAAACTCGATTCACTCTGGGAAACAGAGCCATACACAGTTACAGCTATCCCATATCCTGAGTCAGATGTCTATGAAGTGAAGAAACCCGGAATGGCCCCACAGACGGTGCACAGGAACTGCATGAAGCTATGCACCAAACAGGATCTACTGGTGATCTCATCACCTCCTCCACAAGTCATGCCGGTCTACACACCAATTCCTGCAATGGAAACACCACCCAGACAACCTACTGTGGAAGAGTCCCTCTACAACACTCAATTTATCCTTCCATGCTATCAATATGTCCCCGTCTCGGTTCCTGCTCCAGTTGCTGCTCCTCTGCCAACTTCACCTGAGCCAGCAAACAATATCATTCCTGCTCAAGAGGAAGATCAAGTGTTGAGGCGTTCAGAGCGAAGCACAAAAGGAAAACTTCCAGCCCGCTACAGAGACTGAAAGGTCATATCCTTTTCCATGAGTATATAATCTTGTGTTTATTTATTTAGCTAGATAGTCAGTTTAGTAATGTTTAAGCCTCTGCACCTGGGTAATACCAAGCATCTTATTTATTATTTGCACAATTTTCTCTATACAGCTATGGACTTATGGACTGTTTGTTGCCACTAAAGGGCCTTTCCAGAGCCTTTCATATGGATGATAGTATATTGCGGAAAGAGACTCTATCTCATATTGGCACTCCCACATTCATGTTTTACATTTGTTCATTGCCTATTGTTCTTCCGTCTGGCTGCATATTCTTGCCTTATTTTTACATATATATTTCCTTCCTTTCTTAGCAGTCCTCCACTTGCACAATCGCCCAGGACGGCTCACCTTCAGAGGGGGAGTATGTAGTGGCCCGGTCCAGATTGTGTCTATTTCTTTAAGTACATTTACTTATATGTATTATTATGTTATATGTTATAAGCAAAGCATTTTTCATTTGTTGTTTTCTAGCACCATCTAGTGGTGAAAACTGTAAGAATCTGAAGTGTGCATTGGGTGTTATCCTATTAGCCAGTTGTTGGTCACATGGCTCTATAGGTGGAGCTATTCTCCAGCCTCTGTCTAGAAAGAACTGGAATGTTCTGGTTCTGGCTGAGTCTCCTCTGAGGGCAGACATTATGCGGAGTTTCTCTTCACCACAAGACTCCTACTAGGCCCGAGGCCTAGAATTTCACCATTTACTGACTTTTACAGCCAATATTCTGAAGGCTTCCTATCCTGAATCCTCACTGGCCAGATATACATTGTGCATCTCTTCAGACAGTAGGGCATACTGAGTATATACCAGACCCTACTGCATGCAGATTGGGGAAGTTTGAGGGTCTCCCATCCCACTGCAATATTAGTGGCTTGCACGCCATTGTCCATGCACCAGCCGTCCGGTCCCCGTAGCGCGCTGGGCAACTTTCTACATTTGCTTACAAGTACTGCATGTGTCTAAACTAGCAGTGAAATCAACCCCAGGACTCCAGGTCTGTACAATCTTATTATCATATCTATCCTCTAAGCTCAAGAGACTCTGAACCTGCTAAAATCATACCATAATTAAATCTGAAACAAATCGTGCTCTTAAAAGCTCCAGAACCCTAATTGCACTTCAGCATTCAACTTCAAGCTGTATTTGCCTACCCACAAAAGACTGTGAAACATACATTATATTCCGTGTTGTTTTCCTTTGTTCCCGCTGTATTAAAGCAACTGTTATTCCCAAGACCGTGTCTGTGGCCTGTCCATCAGCTGTGGATACTGTGTGGGGGTGGATAGCAGGGAACATCAGGGACTTGTAGACCACCTAGGGAACACGGCCCCTGCAACCTCATGCCAGAACAGCAACTGTGACATATAGAACATTTGAGGTCCTCTGTCCCTGGGCCCTTACACTTACGTGTGTCCAAACCATTAGGAATACATAGGTCCACATGTGTACGTGTCTCCGGTACGTGAGAAAACTGTCAAACACGTACCGGAGGCACGAACGTGTGACAGAGGTCTAAGGCATACAGTGTGGAGGGAGCCGTGTGTGCCCAGGACTCTGTTTAAGGCATACTGTGTGCTTAGTAGTGTGTATGAGTTATACAGTGTGGATAGAAAAAACTGTGGAAAGAGAAGCGCAATAGGGTCTTACCCCGGTAGAATGGGGGGGTATCCAAAGGGGTAGTGGTACTCACCTATAGGGGTTGTGACAGTCACAACGCCTATATCAGCATGTATGTAACTCCACAGTCACGGCAGCGGTCCCCAGGTTTGGCAGATAACAGAGAGTAATAGAATCGGGTATCCAAGCCACGCCAATGACTAGTCGGTCATGGGATTAGGAGATTAATGTTGCTTTAATGATGCATAGGTCAACGCGTTTCGGAAGACACAGCTTCCTTCCTCAATTTGTTGTCCTTTGCTATTTTGTCCTGAGGAAGGAAGCTGTGTCTTCTGAAACGCGTTGACCTATGCATCATTGAAGCAACATTAATCTCATAATCCCATGACCGACTAGTCATTGGCGCGGCTTGGATACCCGATTCTATTACTCTCTGTTATTATACAGTGTGGAGGGAGCTGTTTATACCCAGAACTGTGTATAAGGCATACATTGCAGAGGGAACCTTGTGTGTAAGGCATAGTGTGCTTAAGACTGTGTATAAGGCATACAGTGTGGAGAGAGCCCATACAGTGTGGCAAGTGCCCAGGTCTGAGCATAATGCATACTGTGTGGGGGGAGCCCAGGACTGTGCATAAGGCATCCAGCGTGGAGAGTGCCCAGGTCTGTGTATAAGGTATACAGTGTGAAGGGAGGCGTGTGCGTCTAGGACTGTGTATAAGGCATACAGTGTGGAGAGTGCCCAGGATTGTGCATTAGGCTAGTTTCACACTTGCGTTGAACGGTATCCGTTGCATTGCGTTGTGTGACGGATGCAACGGATGTGTTGCATATAGTGGCACAACGGATGCAACGGATGCTGCAAAACAACGGAATCCGTTTTGATTTTTTTTTTTTACAGTTTTACTGGCGGCAGACTATTGTGAACGATCAGCTGATCGCTCCCAGTAGCCGGCCGCCGGGTGATCAGCTGATCGCTCTCAGTAGCCGGCCGCCGGGTGATCAGCTGATCGCTCCCTGCAGCCGGCCGCCGGGTGATCAGCTGAGCGCTGTCACTTGCCGGCGGCCGGGCATGCCAGCGGACGGGTGCTCAGCTGAGCGCTGTCACTTGCCGGCGGCCGGGCATGCCAGCGGACGGGCGCTCAGCTGAGCGCTGTCACTTGCCGGCGCCCGGGCATGCCGGCGGGCGGGCGCTCAGCTGAGCGCTGTCACTTGCCGGCGCCCGGGCGCTCAGCTGAACGTTCGGCCACCGCGAGCCAAAATAAAGTTTGTGATTTAAAAAAAAAGAGCATGCGCAGTGAAATCCAGAGGATTCCGCTGCTCAAAACAACGTTACATGCTGCGTTCCTCCCGCTGGGCGGAAGCAACAGAGCGTCGCCCAGCGGAAGCAACGCAGGTCCTTTTGGTACAATCCGTCAAGCATACAAGTCTATGGGAAACAGCGGAATCCGTTAACGGATTCCGCTGTTTTCCAAAAGGGCGGATTGTAAGGCTAGTTTCACACTTGCGTTGGACAGGATCCGTAGCATTGCGTTGTGTGACGCATGCAACGGATGCGTTGCATATAGTGGCACAACGGATGCTACAGATCGTACAAAATAACGCAATCCGTTGTAGTTTTTTTTCCTTGACTTTACACATCTGAGCATGCACAGTTGTGTAAAGACAGCTGCGTTAACGGAATCCGTCAAATGACGCATTCTAACGGAATCCGCCACCATAGGCGTCCATTATAAAAACAACGGACGCCTAACGGATTCCTGCAGGTTACGTTTTTTTGACACTTCGCCAAGCACAGAAAAACGCTACATGCAGCATTCCATCCGCCCGACGCAGCGTCAAAATAACAACGCTGCGTCGTCCAGCGGATGCCACGCAGACACTTGCGTTACAGTGCGTCGTCCATATAAGTCTATGGAGAATAGCGCAGTGCGTTAACGGACTGCGCTATTCTCCATAGTGACAGAATGCGCTGAACGCAAGTGTGAAACTAGCCTAACGGAAGGAAAACAACGCAAGTGTGAAAGTACCCTAAGGCATACAGTATGGAGAGTGCCCTGGACTGTGTATAAGGCATCCAGTGTGGAGAGTGCCCTGGACTGTGTATAAGGCATCCAGTGTGGAGAGTGCCCTGGACTGTGTGGCATACAGTGTGGAGGGAGCCCAGGATTGTGCATAGGGCATAAAGTGTGGAGAGAGCCCAGTACTGTGCATAGGGCATACAGTGTGGAGAGTGCCCTGGACTGTGTACAAGGCATACAGTATGAAGAGTGCCCTGGACTGTGCATAAGGCATACAGTGTGGAGGGAGCCCTGGACTGTGCATAGGGCATACAGTGTGGAGGGAGCCCAGGACTGTGCATAGGGCATACAGTGTGGAGGGAGCCCTGGACTGTGCATAGGGCATACAGTGTGGAGGGAGCCCTGGACTGTGCATAGGGCATACAGTGTGGAGGGAGCCCTGGACTGTGCATAGGGCATACAGTGTGGAGGGAGCCCTGGACTGTGCATAGGGCATACAGTGTGGAGGGAGCCCTGGACTGTGCATAGGGCATACAGTGTGGAGGGAGCCCTGGACTGTGCATAGGGCATACAGTGTGGAGGGAGCCCAGGACTGTGCATAGGGCATACAGTGTGGAGGGAGCCCAGGACTGTGCATAGGGCATACAGTGTGGAGGGAGCCCAGGACTGTGCATAAGGCATACAGTGTGGAGAGAGCCCTGGACTGTGCATAGGGCATACAGTGTGGAGGGAGCCCAGGACTGTGCATAGGGCATACAGTGTGGAGGGAGCCCAGGACTGTGCATAAGGCATACAGTGTGGAGAGAGCCCTGGACTGTGCATAGGGCATACAGTGTGGAGGGAGCCCTGGACTGTGCATAGGGCATACAGTGTGGAGGGAGCCCAGGACTGTGCATAGGGCATACAGTGTGGAGGGAGCCCAGGACTGTGCATAGGGCATACAGTGTGGAGAGAGCCCTGGACTGTGCATAGGGCATACAGTGTGGAGGGAGCCGATAAGGAGCACAGGAAACACGATTTACTACACAAAACTGCCCTAGTGACACATCCTCAAGTCTGAGTCCGCCCACACACGTGACTAATCACATGGCTCTGACATCATACAGGTCCTTTACTACCCACACATCTTTATGTTTACCAGAGAGAACAACATGAAATTTCTCCTTCTTTACAGCCTCCGTAGTCTGCCTCCGCCCACACACGTAACCAATCACGTGCTCATGACATCATTAAAGGTCCTTTAGGCCACTGAGGTGTAGTAGTGTCTGCAGTGTGAAGCGCTGGTGAAGTGTGCTGGGGCCATGGAGGCCGGGAGCTCTGTAAGTATCTGTCCTGGTGGGCGGGGGCCTCTCATGTTCCTTCCCTGCTCTGAGCTGGAGATATGCGGCCCCCAGCCCCATGTATAGCCCTCTGTAACCGTCACTGCTCTGTGCTGTAATCTGAGGCCGCTGGTTGCATAATTTGCTGGAAGAGGAAAAGCATGTGATTAACCCTTTGGCCACTGGTGACCGGTGTGCGGCCGCCGCTCGGTCCGTGTATGGGGTAGTTCAGCAGTTTAACCCATTAGAGGGCCCGTGATGTATTACATAGCGGGCGTTGTGTCCCCCAGCGCCCTCCGCTTCAGCTCAGTGACCAGTCTGTCTAGCATTGCCGTCTCGAGAGTGTAGTGTGTGTGTGTGTGTGTGTGTGTTTCATTCACCGCCCCCCTCACCTCGCTTCGTCTGTCCCCCAGTATAACACGCCGCTGGCCCCACACATACAGTCGAGCCCTCCTATGACTATTGACAGTCACATTAGAGCGATGACCCCACAGTACGGTGTCACAGCAATTTTTTTTTTCCCATTTTCTATTTTGATAGTAAAACTTTACATCCTACTTAAAGTGAACCTGTCAGGTGCAATATGCCTCCAGATCCACGAGCAGTTCTGGGTGTATATTGCTAATCCCTGCCTAACCGTCCCTGTATACACTAGAATAGATAAAGGGATCTGTAGAAAAAGTATTTCTAATGATCGTATATTATATGCTAATGAGCGAGGGGACTAGTCCCGAGGGTGTTTGTTCCCTTAGTCAGGCCACATTGGCTGGTAGCACACTCCTCTGGACGTACTAACATGCTAATGAATACGCAGTGACGCGCACATTCTTCACTCTTCATGGCGGCCGGCGGAGGATGGATGCACACTGTGCATGTTCCAGAGTACCCGGCACTTCCGATCATGCGCACTAAACTCGTGCTGGGTGTAAGTTTCCCGGCTTTAGTGAGGTACAGTGCGTATGATCGGAAGTCCCGGGTACTCCAGATCATGCCCAGAGCGCATCCATCCTCCACCGGCTGCCATGAATAGTTGCATGCACAGACGTGTATTTTATTTGTAGGTACTTACAGTACAATGCAGAAATTTTAAGCACATTTTGAAAAAGTGAGAATACTTTAAAAATAGAAATGTTAATAAAAAGTTATTTTTATCAATAAAATGCAAAGTGCACAAAAGAGAAATCAAAATCCTACCTATATAAGTGGTGAGCACTAGAGATGAGCGAACTGTGAAGCTCAAGGTTCGTACTGAACACAGACTTTACAAAAAAAAAAAAATCAGCGTATGAGTGTGCTCGGGTGCGCCCAGTGCTGGGTCCAGTCTGTACGGCTCTCACTGGGGGTAACGACATGATCAGATATATTGTGCACATACAAAAGAAATATAATATCCCGAAAGTGATCTGTTTATGGCTGGCTGTATGTGGGCGGAGACTCAAACTGCCCAATCAGTGACTTCCAGAGGGGGTCAATTCGCCCACATGACTAAAACCTGAACACTACCTGGAGGAAAAAAGTTAATTTCCTCCTGGCAGCAGGGTTCAATTTGCTGGATTCAAGCGCTACAATCCCGCTGGTTAATTGCGTTTTTTTTTTTTTTTTTGGCACGTGACAGGTTTCCTTTAACCCCTTCAGCCCCCGGGCACTTTCCGTTTTTGCGTTTTTGTTTTTTGCTCCTTTTCTTCCAAGAGCCGTAACTTTTTTATTATTCCGTCAATCTTGCCATATGAGGGCTTGTTTTTTGCGGGACGAGTTGTACTTTTAAATGAAATCATAAGTTTTACCATATAGTGTACTGGAAAACGGCAAAAAAATTCCAAGTGCGGAAAAATTGCAAAAAAAGTGGGATCGTACAATAGTTTTTGGGATATTTTATTCACAGTGTTCACTATATGGTAAAACTGATGTCTGGGTGTGATGCCTCAGGTCGGTGCGAGTTTGTAGACCCCAAACATGTATAGGTTTACTTGTATCTAAGGGGTTAAAAAAAATTCACAAGTTTGTCCAATAAAAGTAGCGCACGTTTTGCGCCATTTTCCGAAACACGTAGAGTTCTTATTTTTTGGGATCAATGGCTCAGTGATGGCTTATTTTTTGCGTCTCGAGCTGACGTTTATAATGGTACCATTTTTGCGCAGATGCTACGTTTTGATCGCCTGTTATTGCATTTTGCGCAAAACTTGCGGCGACCAAAAAACGTAATTTTGGCGTTTGGAATTTTTTTGCCACTACGCCGTTTACCAATCAGAATAATTGATTTTATATTTTGATAGATCGGGCATTTCTGAACGCGGCGATACCAAATATGTGTATATTTATTTATTTTTTAACCCTTTAATTTTCAATGGGGGGAAAGGGGGGTGATTTGAACTTTTAGGTTTTTTGTTTTTTTTTTTTTATTTTTTAAAACTTTTTTTTTACTTTTTTTTTATTTTACTAGTCCCCCTAGGGGGCTATAGCGATCAGCAATCCGATCGCTGATCGCTATCTGCTGATCACAGCAATACCGCTGTAATCAGCAGATTCACTCACTTTGGTTTTCCCTCTGCTCTCGGCCGAGGGAAAATGAAAGTGAAAGATCATAGCAGCAGGCGTCATCACATGACCCTGTGCTACGATGGCAACCACCGATAGTCACGTGATAACACACGTGACTTCCGGTGGGGGCGGCGGTAAGTAACAAACATGGCCGCGCGCATTTAAATCTTGCTGCCAGACTTTGGCAGCAAGATTTAAGGGGTTAATGGCCGCGGGTGGAAGCGATTCCACCCGCGGCTAGCAGGCACACATGTCAGCTGTTGAAAACAGCTGATATGTGTGCCGATCCACGCCGCCTGCCCGCGGCAGGGGGCGGGGCTTAACGGGACACGATCTATGACGGATAGATCCGTCCAAGGTCGTGAAGGGGTTAAGTTAAAACTAATTGTTAATGGCCTTGGCTGCATGTTTGAGGTATTGTTCTGCTGCGAAATAAGATTGCAGCTTATAAGTATCTACCTGTCTGTCTCAGCACTGAGGACATAGTTATCGTAATTAAAGGGGTGGTTCACTACGCAGCATTGGTGGCAACGTCAATGTAAATCTCATAGGGAAGGCTTTTCTCAAATACCCTGTGTAGTAAATTCAGCCTGTGAGTGGCGCTATAGTGGTCCACTCATCCCCATCATGTGACACCCCCCCCCCCCACCCCCCCAGGCTTCGTGAACTATGAGATCCCGTGATGTCATGTTAACTTCCATCTCTGTGTCTCTGTCTTGTCAGTGAGAAAAACATGCATATGTGTCTTTATAGATACTGGATGCAAAAACACCATTGTACAACCAGGTACAATGTATTATGTTTCCTTGGCTGACCACTCCGTCTGCAGTCCTTTAATATTATTCATTTCATGGTGTCCTCAATGCTGACATTTGCAAGCAGATATAGCTCCATCAGGGAGATGTCTGATAGGCTCTGTAGCAGAACAATGACTTCAAACATACAACCAATGTCATTAAGAACAATCTATAACTTAAAGGGAGCCTGTCAGGTGCATTATGCTCCCAGAATCATGAGCAGTTCTGGTTGCTCATTGCTAATCCCTGCCTTAGGCCCTGTGCGCACTGGAAAATGGAATTTTCTGAAGAAAATTCCGCAGGTATTCAAAGATTACCGCACCCGCGGTAAAAAAACGCGGCAAACCGCATGCGGTATTGCCGCGGTTTTGCCTCGTACGAGTTGGTATGTGCTTTATTGCATTCAATGCAATAAAGCACATTGAAAAAAAAGAAAAAAAGTCATTTCATTCTGATACAGACAGACAGACACAGTCCCTGTGAGCACACTCTGCATTTCCCACGGTCGGCAGTGAGTTCACATTACCGGCCGTGGGAAATGCCCTGTGGTTGCCTCTCTGCTGTCTCGCTGCGAGGCTGCATTCAGCTGTGTCTGTCGCGGCTGGATGGAAGCCTCGCAGGACGTCGGAGCTGTGGATTACGCCGGAGCTTTGTTTCGGGAGGGGTTAATAAAAGGGTAAAGGAGGCTTGTTTGTTTTATTTAAAATAAGGGATTTTTCGGTGTCTGTGTTTTTTCTCTTTACTCACGGGTTGATCATGTCAGCTGTCACATAGACGCTGCCATGATCAAGCCTGGAGTTAACGGCGGTGATCCGCCACCATTAACTCCTTGTATTACCCTGACTGCCACTGCTACACGGCTGCAGGAAGAGCCGGGGACACGCCGGTAATGCCGCATAATGCATGCGACAGTCCCAGGGCAGCTGCGGCTGATATTCTCGGCTGCGGGAGGGGGAGTGAGGCTGGGGATATTATCCCTGCCCCTCTCCCTCCCCAGCCTGAGAATACCGGACCGCCGCTGTGTGCTTACCTCGGCTGGACGGTAAATATACAGCGGAGCCCACGTGCTTTGTTTTCTATATTTCCGTTTGCTTTCTATGTGTGTTCTATATGACTGTGTGTGTTCTATGTCTGTGTCTGTGATGTCTGTGTGTGTGTCTGTGATCTGTGTGTGTTTACTCTCTGCTCCGCTTCCTCTTCCTGTAATGACATCACTTCCCTGCAAAACCGCAGGCAAGCGATGTACATTACCGGAGGTAAACCGCGAAATACCGCAGGGAATAACGCAGGAAAACTCAGTGAACCGCACAGAATTTGCTGCCTGCGTTATTCCCTGCGGGATTTCCCGATTTACATTGGAGTCAATGTAGTGAAATCCTGCAGCGATGTGCGGAAAATAATTGACATGCAATTGTTTTTGCTGCGGGAATCCCACAACAAAACATGCAGCTGTCAAAATCCGCCTAGTACGCACAGGATTTTTTTTTCCCATAGGTTTTCCTGGTGATTCACTGCAGAGATGTTATAAACCTTTTCTGCAGCGAAACATGTAGCAAATCCGCGGCAAAAACCGGTAAGTGCACACAGGGCCTTAGGCTGGTTTCACACATCTGGCATTTCGCCGCTTTGCTGGATCCGTCACACTCCAGTACAGTGCAATACAGTACAATGGCATCGCGGCAAGCTTCGGTCAGATGACAGCATGTGACCGGAGCTTGCTGCTAAGCCATTGTACTAGAGTGTGACGGATCCGACAAAGCGGCGGAATGCCGGATGTGTGAAACCGGCCTAACCATCCTTGTATGTAGTAGCGTACATAAAGAGATCTTTAGAAAATGTATTTCTAAAGATCTTTTACCGTATGCTAATGAGCGTGGGGACAAGTCACAAGGGCGTTTTGTCCCTGCAACTAATCCACCCTGTTAGCATGTCCAGAGGGATGTGCTAACTTGCTATTAACTGCCTAGCGTCATAAGCGTTGACGTGCGTACCTATCCGTTGTCAGACAATGGGCAGTGCGCATGATCAGAAGTTCCTTACCTCCTGGTCACGCGCACTGTGAAGTTGGGTGTATACCTATCCTTTAGGATAGATCGTAGTCATCAATATTACATGAGTAGGGCTTATGAGGCTGTCAAGATTGGGTCAGAAGGGCCATTAAACATGGATGTGGAAAATTATTCTAAACCGGATTATATTATTAGCAAAGCTCAATGCCACCATTAATAAGATATTTGGGAGCTTTGTTCGAATAGCACTCAATGGTTAAGTGAAGTTAAGTTGTTGCCGACATGAAGTAAAGGGTCAATCTTCCTCCTTTGAGTTACAAAATGGATGAGGATTTACTAAACATCAGTGCTTTTTTAATATATCATACTATTGCAAAAATAATTCTTTTTTTTTTTTTTTTTTTTTTTTTTTTTTTAGGATTCTGATTGTCCTCCATTTAAACGTCCACATGATGATGAATTAATAGCAATGGAAGAAAAAAGATTTTGCCCAGTTAATATGGATATAATCAAGAAAGAAATTAAAGATGAGGATGAAGCTGACAGCTGTGAAGAAGCTTGGTTGAAAGGCTTTGGCCTGTACAGTGATGATGCTACGCAGTCAAGCAGCCATTCCCATGAAGCTGACATAAGCTTGAACTCCTTTGCTGAAGAAGTTCTGGATTCTAGTACAAACTACCATTGTCCGATAGATGAAAACACAACTAAATTTTTTGAAGTGGATAAGCCATTTCAGCCATCTGCAGAACTTGTCCCCCCACAGTGTTTTGGGACCAGGAAACTAAGATTCCAGAGTGCTTGGTATACAGATTTTCCATGGCTTCATTATAACCCCCAGCTGAAAGGTGTTCTTTGTTTTACTTGTGGTAAAGCTGAGACCATGGGCCTTTTGGGTTCAACCAGGAGAAGAGATTCAGTATTTACAGCAGTAGGGTTTTCGAACTGGAAAAAGGCTCGGGAAAAGTTTGGTTCTCATCAAAAGTCTAAAAGCCATGAATTTGCCACTTGGAAATTAATGCATGCCTTACAGAATCAGAAGAGAGAAGCTGCTTTGGAACAGCAACGGAAAGCGAGACAGGCTATTCCAACTCTATGCTTGAACAAACTGATGAGTTCAATCCGGTTTTTGATCCATAGAGGTCACACGTTTCAGACTCACGAATCCATTGAAGAGAGTTTATTTGAACTTCTAAAGTTTTTAGGCCAAGACAATGATGTGTTCAAATACTGGCTCGTGACTAATCAAAACTTCACTAGCCATGAAATCCAACATGAAATTATTGGCTTAATGAGCAATGAGATCACATCTTTAATCACAAGAGAAGTAAATCAAGGCTCCATGTACTACTCCATAATAATAGACAGCATTCAAAATTCAGAGTCACATCAGCTAAGCCTCTTTTTGCGATACTTGGATTCTGATATGCACCCTCAAGAAGAATTTATCGGGTTTCTTGATCCTGTGGAGGACACTGGTACTTCTGCAGCAAATCTCATCTTAGATAGTCTTGATCGACATTCTTTGCCTATTGACCTTTTAAGAGGAATTTCGTTTGTGGGATCATCTGCCACATCTTCTACCTACTTGGAGTCTCAAACATTACTGAAACAGAAACAACCTTTAGCCAGGTTTGTCCATTGCGGAGCTCCTTGCGGCAATTTTTTAGCAAGAAGTGCCAGCCATACCAGCCCGGTATTGCAGCAGGCCGTGTATTCTGCAAACAATCTGTGCAAATTATTTAACAAAACAGCAAAGTTTAAATTTTTATTTGCCGAGGTGACCGCAAATGTTCCGTGCCATACAAGGCTTCTGTGTTCTACCAACTGGTACGTTAACTTGGCACTGATAAATACGGTTGTTCAGCACTACGGATTGATCATAGATGGTCTGAGAGAAATGCAAACACACGCTGGTGTTTCCGGTGTAAAAGCCCACGCTCTGTTACTAGAGTTTATCGACGGCAATACAGTTGTGACGTTGCTCATTGTAAGGGCAGTACTGGAGTCCTTAAATATTCTGAATATTAATTTTGACGACCAGAATAAGCTGATGTTGAACACCCTGAAAAAAATAAAGATGGTAAAGGAAATATTGACAAGGGTACGCCAAGAAGCTCCTGTGTTGGATTTCCTAAGACAAGCAGAAGAGTTTGTTGCAAAACTTAACCTGTCGCCTTTATCCGTTCCGCAGCAGAGACTTTGCACTCATAATATGGAAGCGGTGCAACCACAAGCCGCTGTTTCCAAGGAGGAGTATTTTAAAACTGAGTATTTCCGATTGATCGATGCCATCGTTTCTCAGCTGGACAACCAGTTCTTCCAACAAGGCTTTATGGAATATTGCATTCTCGAAGATGTTTTACTTGGCGCAGGCAAAGGGGAATCTGACAATGTTATTGAGCAAAAACTTGGAATCCTCTCTAAATACCCAGAGTTCAATGTCCGCATGTTAAAGGTCCAGTTGGAGATGTTTGCACATAAAAACAGCTACAGTTCTCTATCCGAAGCTGTAGGCCTCTACAAGTCAGTCAGTCCTGAAGTTAAGGAATTTTTCAATGAGCTGGGCAAATTTCTCAAACTCCTACTTATAATTCCGGTAAGCACAATGGAAAATGACCAGATCTGTGGCCCCTTCCAAAGACTCAAAACTTTATTGAAGTTTACAACCGCAGAGACCCGCTCAAATGATGTGGCTATATGCTATGTGAATGAGACACGTCTGGATAGTCTGTGTTTGGAAACCATTGCACATAACTTTGTTCATGGGTCTTAATTGCTCAAATGCCTTTTTTTGCCAATTTTGTAAAGTCTGGAAATGACATTTATTATACAACTATATTTGTGACAAATCTCTATGTAAAATTTATGGTTACAAAGACCTCTAAAACCTCTACAACCTCTGACCCACCACAATTCCAAAAACTAGAGGACAGATGTCCCATTGGCGGTCTCCAAGTCCTCTGGGTTTTTTGAGGGTACTTTAACATAACTCCATCCACGTGAACTTCATTTGTTTTAAGAATCATGGAGTTTTTCCTTGTTGGACCTCAACAATTAGGACATTCTGGCATCTTCTTGGCTTATAGAACATTGCTCCTTTTTATAATGAGAACTCCTTTAGGGGCAGTTTATCATCATTATTGATATGGAATAGTCCGTGACTTGTAATGGCAATAGAAATCTGCCCTCCTCTTCGGTTCTTTGTTTTATATATTTGTTTTTTTTCTTTGTTTTTACGAATGTAAACTTGTTGCCTTTTAAAATGCAAAGGGATATTTATCAGCGTTGCCTTCTTTAGGAGGACTGCCTTTTTGTTTGTTTTTATTCACTCGTTTTTGTGCCATTCTGTTTATTTAGACTATTCATAACCTAATGAGAAAAAAACCAAGTTGAACATACTGGTTTACTTGCAGGCAGCATATTCTAAAGTAGAAATGGGGCAGAGGCAAGCTATAACTATGCAGAAAGCTGGAAATGCTGATGTCTTAGGGACAGTACTGGAGCACTTTTTATGGGTTGTCAACTGCTTAGAATTTAAAGAGAATCTGTCACCACGTTTTTGCCCCCTAATCTGAGAGCAACATCACATAGGGGCAGAGATCCTGATTCCAGTGGCGTTTCACTTGCTGGTCAGCTTATTGTAGTTTTGATAAAATCACCGTTTAATCAGCAATAGTTTATCGTTAGCGGATTACTTGGCCACCTCCCATGAGGTCTGTATAACTGCTAAATCTGCAGCAGAAAAAACATTGATTTTATTAAGATGACACCACACAGCCCAGTAAGTGACACATCGCTGGAATCAGGGTTTCTGTCTCTACGTTTTGCTGCTCTCAGATGAAGTACAAAAACTTGGTGACAGATTCCCTTTTAATATCACTCACAACAATCCTTGGTATATGTTGATGCATGTTGCCCCTGATGATCGGCTGGTTGCACCACTGCCATATGTAAGCATCATATGTACCCAGAACAGCAGGACTCTGCATTTTGTAGCGGCCGTTCAGGTCCCATTCAGTACAATAGAATCTGAGCTTACAGTACTTGAGAACTGTGAGTGTTTGGAGCTGTGCTGTGGTTTGGTTTTTTTTGTTTTGCTATACACTGTTGTGTCCAATTGTCAATTGTTGGAGGCGGCTGGATGTTGGTCACTATCATCTGAGTTTTTGACAACCCCTTTAAGGGAACTCCCATCTCAAAGTGTATTTTAATCTCGGAAATAATATCCCTATATGTAGTTAGTATTCTACTATTAGGAAATGCATTCAATTAGAAATGTAATATAGTTCTCTTAACTAGGTGGATACCTGAGCTACTGCAATTGCCTGCACATGAGCCAAGCGACATAGCTAATTAGGAAAACTATTCTACAATTCTAATTGGAGGAACTTACTAACATTATTACACCCACTACATACTGGGATAGGATCTCGGAGATGGAAATATCCTTTTTTAAGTTTTCAGAATTTATAGTAAAATACTGACATTGTTTAATAATGGTTGTGAGATTTGAATGTGATGGCAACATGGGCCCTAGAAAAGTTAGACCTGTTCTGTAGCAAACTAGTCTATAGTTTATTTCTTATAATGACCTTTTTATATCTGTTACTGTATAGGAACAATTTTAATTCTTTTTTTTTTCCATTATTTTTTATTTTTTTTTTCTTCTAAAGTACAATGTTAGGAATGCTAACAATAGGCTAGATTTTTTTTTGTTTTTCCTTTTTTAGCTTTTTTTTTTTTTTTTTCTTGTACTGGGCGAGTCATGTAGTTGGAAGGGCCTAGTTAGAATCCATTTCAAACTACAGAACTTGGTATCCCATATGCTAAAACTCTAATGGTGAGTGCCCACGATCAGGGTTAGCATTTTGAATACAGAGTGTTTTGCTGCTTCCAAAGCGCTCCATTGTACATTACAAGCACAGTGGATTGGATTAATGGAAATTCCTGCCCACAGTGCTTCTTTTGTGGGCAGCGTAAACCGACCTGCGGTGCAGCTTTCCAAGCCCCGGCATGGTAATTTATTCTTGCGGAGATGCAAATGTTCTCAGCGGGAGAACACAGCAAAAATATGCTCCTCCCGGAATCCTGATTGTGGGCATGTGCGCTGATTTTTCCCACAGGGAACACTAGCATCTCTGCAAGAGGAACGACACTGCATCTAAAACGCTGTCTCTTCTGATCGTGTTCACGTACCCTATGGCTGTGTGCCCACGGGAGAAATTAACCGTGGATTTTGCCACAGAAACTCGCGGATTTTCTAGATTTTCCAGATAAATTCGTGGGTTTATGCAAGTACAGACACTCCCAATGTTATCCTATGGGATTTGGGGAGTGCTCTATAAATGCTGCGGTATTTGCAGCTGCCGAAAATGCTGCGGATTTCCCGCAGCCGCACGTAACCGCATATTCATTATTCATGTAGAATTATCTGCAGAATTCCCGCTCCTCCACTATGGAGATACAGAACGGTAATTCCGCACTGGTTTACCCCAACAACTCCGCAGATATACCGCAGCAATGGATAGCTGCGGATTCCAGGGAGCTGCTGTGTGAACCTGCGGAAATACCTGCAGAAAAGTCCGCAGGTACGAACTCCCGTGGGTACATGGCCTATAAAGGAAGACAAGCAGTTTAACAATGTTGTAATATAGACTTCTGTTCACAGATCAGGACATGAGCGTTTCCTTCAGGTGGAGCTTCGAACTAAAGGGCTGGCATAGTGACTGAATATAAGGATTCTCAAACCCAGACAAGTTACAATTCCTGCTGGAGATATGGAGACCTTCTTGATTTGCTCGAAGACTGGTGGGCAGTTTAGCGGGGCTTTCAATCCTGAAGAATCCCGCATCAAACACTATGGGATCTACTTGCATGGGGATGACTGCCGCTTCCACTTCAGAGATTGGATCCTCCGTTTTAACTTAAATTTTTCATTGCTGCTTTGATGGCAGCGAGGCGACTTTTGGTGGCGGCTCTTCCGATATCTCCTTGATTTGGTTTCCCAGTTGCAGCTGGAGCAGTTTTTTTTTTTTTCTTTGCCTTTTTAGGCTGAGCTACATTCTGCTGCCAGGAGTTCTTTTCTAGTTGTTCAAGATTAGAAAATGTTTTGCTTACATCCTTAATCTGAAAACAGATCATATCCCAAAACCCATCGAGATCCCTACACATGGTTTCCTTCTCCCCTTTCTTAAATTCACAGTTGTCAACGAGCCCTTCAAATTGTTGAAATTGTTAGGTCATCAACAGTTTTGTTTGACCGACTGTGGTTCTTATCAGGTCTTTAACATCTTCTGGAATATCCATGTCAATTCTTTTATCCCAATCAATACAGCCGAGTCAGGTTCTGACTCTCAGACCTTAAGAGGTTTTGTCAGCAGTAGGCATGTTAGATGAGGCATTTGCAGCCGATCTTGTGGTCCTGGTAGTTGGAATAGAAATTTTATTTTCCTTTTCAGAACTGGTGCTGGTCCACGACCTTTTGGAATTGCGCGATCAATAGCAGCTTTGCTATTCTGCACATTTACCGGAATGGTTTGAGTGTTGGTCTTGTTAGCGAGAGGCTCTACTTTCGCTGTAGACCTTGTAACTCTTGTTACGCTGTGAACTGGTGGCTTGTCTTTCTGCTTCACTTTCGCACGGTTCTGAGTTATGAGGACAGGCATAAAGGACGTCTCTGGCCTGTAAACCCCACATTTAAAGATGCCTTTGTTGGCCTTCTCTCGTTGCTCCTTTAGCTTCCTCTTTTGCTTCTCTTCTTTGTATGTTTGCAGCTTTGTGTGGTGTTAAGCAGAAAGACAAGCCTCCAGTTCACAGCGTAACAAGAGTTACAAGGTCTACAGCGACAGTAGAGCCTCTCGCTAACAAGACCCACACTCAAACCATTCCGGTAAATGTGCAGAACAGCAAAGCTGCTATTGATCGCGCAATTCCAAAAGGTCGTGGACCAGCACCAGTTCTGAAAAAGAATGAAAAGGAAAATTAAAGTTTCTATTCCAACTACCAGGACCACAAGATCGGCTGCAAATGCCTCCTCTAAAATGCCTACTGCTGACAAAACGACACTGAAAAATGCTCCTGCTATAAAACCACTGAAGAAGACTACAAAAGAGACCGGCCCAGAGATGGTCATCGATAAGAATGAGCTTCCTATAGTTGATCACTCTACTGAAAAAGATATGGAAACCCCTTCTATGTTGGATTTATAACCCCCTGGGCAAAATGTTCATGTTAAATAGATTTTCTAGTTATGTTTTGTGTTTCATGGCAGATCAAGTCACACATTTTGGTTGTGTCATATGGGATTTTGGAGGAAAAAAAAAAAGTTTTTTTCTCATATTTTAGAAGTTGGCTATGCATGTGTAGCCATTCTACAGGGTGGGCCATTTATATGGATACACCTAAATAAAATTGGAATGGTTGGTTGATATCAACTTCCTCCCTTTTTCAAGATGAGTGGTGACCATGGTGGCCATTTTGCATCCAACTTTATTTTTTCCAATAGAAAGAGGGTCATGTAGCACATGAAACTTATTGAGAATTTCACAAGAAAAACAATGGTGGGCTTGGTTTTAACGTAACTGTATTAATTCATTAGTTATTTACAATTTTATGACCACTTATAAAATGTGTTCAAAGTGCTGCCCATTGTGTTGGATTGTCAATGCAACCCTCTTCTCCCACTCTTGACACACACCCATAAAATTGTAAATAACTAATGAACAAATAAAGATACGTTAAAACTAAGCACACCATTGTTTTTCTTGTGAAATTCTCTGTTTGATGTGTTACATGACCATCTTCCCATTGGAAAAAATAAAGTTGGATCCAAAATGGCTGACTTCAAAATGGCCGCCATGGTCACCACCCATCTTGAAAACCATTTTATTTAGGTTTATCCATATAAATGGCCCACCCTGTATTTAAACTGGGTACAGAGACCTTTCCCATTTACTATATTTATTCTATTGGTATCTAGTTCATTTTTGTCCAGTGATTATTTAGTTGACAACTTCTTTGCCTATGGAACGTTTTGTATTAAAAAGGCTTGATGTAAAACTACAGCGCACATACTATACAGCTTAGTAATGTTTCTGCATTTTCTAAGTATTTGCCACAGCTGGAATTAGGATTATTGTATACTGTGTGTAACATTACATTTGACATTTTTAGTTTTAACTTGTTTAAATTTTGTCTTAATTGTAATTCATCATGCTCTATATCCCATATAAAATCTTATTTTATAAAGTTGCTTTTCTTCTTGGCTCAGTGCAAGTATAATGCTGTGGTTTCATAAATATTGAATAAAATAATTCCTTTAGAAGAGAAATCTTCTTATCCCATAGAGGGTATTTGGCTTAAACTCAATGAGGTTGCACTTGTTCCCATGTTTCTGCCAGAGCGAGGAAAAGCTGGGCAGATTTGCTCATCTTGTCTAATATTTACACAGTGTGTGCTTGGCGTATCTAGGGGTCTAGAGTATGCAGAGTTTTTCCCCAGGGTGCAGTGGGAAGGAGGAACTTTTGAGCTATCTAGTATGGCGGTTGGAGGTGTCTTCCCGGCTGCTTCGTTTTGCCACACCCCTTGAGTGGGATTAGTCTAGTCTGTAAGTCGACTGTTAATCTCTGGGCATGTTAATAGTATGGAAAATAGGCGTGTTAACAGTATCGGGAAGAGCAAACGGTATGATGAGCGAGGGGGGAAATGTATGAGGAAACAGTGTGGGGGGGGGGCCTGTATGAGTGGAAAGTGTAGAGGGAATGTGATTAAACAGAGTGGTAAGACTGGGTGTCAAATGTGGGTGCAGATGGGATGAGTGCGGACATAGTATGGAAAGTGACGGGTGGGATAATGGGTGCAGACACAGTATGGTGAGGGAGGGAGGTGGGATGTTTGAGGAAACCGTATGAGGTGCGAAGGGGGAATGAGTGGAAATGTATGAAGAAACTGTATGGAAACTGAAGGGAAATGTGCTAGGAATCCTTGTGAGCAAGGGGGTGGGGGGATAGCTGTGGGCATAATATGGGGAACTGTTTGAGGAAATGGTATGAGGAGGGTAGGGGGGAATGGGTGCGGAAACAGTATGAGGAGTGAGGGTATAAATATGTGTAGACAGTATAGTGAGTTGGAGGGGAGCGGATGGGATCCCAGGCCTAACTTGGCATCTGGGACGATCGGACTCTAGTTATGCCACTGGTTAATGCCATGGGTTGCCATGACACAAAAGCTAATTGCTCACGATAAGAATTGGCTCAGGTGACACTCTGACGTGTCAGCTGCGGGCCCTGCACTACTGCCTGTGTGACTGTACTGACGTCACCAGAGTTTATTCTCATCGCATGGCTTTGTCTCTGCCTGCTGTCAGCGGGCAGTCATGCTATCTATTCTATTTTTTTCTATACGCACTGTCCAAAACACAGGGAAAATGAATCAAGCGCATGTGTTTTATACTTTTTTTTTTTTTTTAAATTTTTGTCAAAAGCAGTGTTTCCATTTATCAACAGTCTGCCAGCGGGAGCATTTTTGTTGTCAAACCAGAATGCAGTGTGCGGACATAGCCTAAGAGAGCCTTTTAAGGTGCCTGGAGTTCCCAGCTGCTGGAACATCTGGAGGCTGTGTACTTCTGGTGAGATGTCCCTGCATTTGGGAGCTTCAGCAACTTTAAAGGACCTGCAGCCCACAGCTGTTTATCTGCTTTGGTTACACAAATAGCTGGGGGACTACACGTCAGTGGCGTGATACAACATTGTTCCCAGAAGCGACCTGTGTTTTAGAGGTGCAACTAGGCATTTCCCTTTGCTGTTCCCATTCAATTTCAGCACTTTTCCATCTATTTCAGCATTTTTACAGCCCCGCCATAAATCCTGGCAGGGTCTGCCGGAAAATTATTAGTTTGCCATTGACTTACATTAGATCCATTATTTGTGATGAATACATGAATAGTACGAAATATTCAAGACTAATAGTCCGAAACCAAATATTTTAGTATTCGCCCCATCCCTAGTTATAAGTTATGATCAGCCCAGCTTGGTGTTGCTAAAGATTTTTCTCTACGGTCGTGTACTCTTTCACTTTCATGACATTGACAAATTATAAGCTGGAGCTGTAATGCAGAGGAGGTGGAAACAAGTCCCCCTCATCAGCTTAGGGCAGGCTTTTTCATGTGTGAGCCATGTAATAACAATCGGAGAGGGAGGTAAAAATCGAATTCACCGTAGCAAAAAAAACCCCCAAGAAACACTTTAATCTCCTTTTGACTCTCTTGTAACAGGATTGGAGGATGTGGAACCGATATTTAAGAAAGGTAAGAAGGTAGATCTAGGCAAATACCACCTGGTAAGGCTACCAGTGGTGTGCAAAGTTTTTGACAACATTATAAGAGATGGCTGTAGAAATATATTGCAGATAATAATATATCTGACAACCAGCATGGATTCATGAAAGATAAGTCGTGTCTAAGCAACATGTTGGATTTCTACGATGAGGTAAATGCAAATCTAGATATTGGTAATGCAGCTGATGCGACTTATCTAGACTTTGCAAAGGCATTTGATACTGTGCCACATAATAGCCTTATATTTAAGGTCCAGAAGCAAGGACTAGGGAAAACTATATGGATGTAAGGAATTAGCTAAAAGACAAAAAACAGTCATTGTAAATGAAACCTTCTCTAACTTGACTATAGTTGGCAGTGGGGTGCTGCATTGATCTGTGCTAGGACCAATTCTTTTTAATCTCTGTATTAATGACCTTGTGGATGGGATTGATAGTAAAGTGCCAGTCTTTGCTAAAGACACCCAACTGTAGGATATTAAAAACTGAACTTGACCGTAGAATATTAGAAAAACAATCTGGATATGGGGAGACAACTGGCAAAGGAGATTTAATGGAACCAACCAGCAAGATTTTCATATATAGAGTAAAGCCAGTGCTAGGATGCTAATGTAAGCATACCTTTTGTTCAGAGATTGGATGTTTTATTTCAGAGATATGTGCAAGTAACGTTTCAGTAATGCACTGTTATTTAATTGACAGATGCAACAGGAAGGGAATATGTGGGTCGGGTCTTGCTATCTATTCCCGCCCCTGTCTGTCTAATATTTTTTTAAATAAAACATTTCTGAAATAAAACATTCAATCGTTAAAGAAACGGTATCCTTACTAGAGTTGAGCGCGGTTCGTGGTTCTCCAATTCGCGGTTCAAGTGATTTTTGGGGGCTGTTCTAGATCGAATTAGAACTCGAGCTTTTTGCTAAAGCTCGATAGTTCTAGTTACGTTCGAGAACGGTTCTAGCAGCAAAATGCCAAGCTAATTACTAGCTGGCTTTCCGCTGTCATAGTGTAAGTCACTCTGTGACTCACACTATTATGAAATTTCAGCGTATAATGTGCGGGAACAGCGCATTCAGATCACTGCTGCTGGGATAATGGCGATTGCCTTTTTTTTTTTTCCTTGTCTTTCTTCCCTGAGCCCGTGCGTGTAGTGGGGCGGGCCAGCATGTCAGCCAATCCCAGACACACACACACAGCTAAGTGGACTTATAGCCAGAGAAGCAACGGCATGTGTGATAGGATGTCCATGTCAAATGTCCCTGCATTATAAAAACGGGTATCTGCCCGTCAGGACGCCATTATCTGCCTTCTGCGTCTGGGTGTCAGTCACCGCAGGTGCAGCTCCTGCCTCCGATACTGCTGTGTATGCTCTACACACAGCGCTATACAGAATAGGGATAGAAGTTTCTTTTAGCCCTTGTAAGGGCTAATAACAGCAGGCTCAGAGCCATAGGTGACAGGTCCGTGGAAACAGATTTTAACAGCTACAGATAAGATCGTCTGTGTAGCTAAGGTCAGGGACTTCCTCGCTGTATTTCCCTATTAAGAAGGATATAAAGTGAGGCTTCCTTTCCTCTACACAGACCCACGACCCTGCCACTGTACCCTCCAGCCCTTTGCACACTCAAGCTCATTGTTACTAAGCCATTATACTAGCAAACACTGAAGAAACTTCGTGGCATCCTAAAAGTGGCTGTTGGACTTCATTATTGTCCCACTGGTGCAAAGCTATTTGCGGCACCTCTGCATTGCACACTGAAACTCATTGTTACTAAGCCATTCTAATAGCAAACTATGCTGCCAGTTTAAGGGCCGTAGTTGCATTGTCAGGGATAATTATTGTTGTTTATTCTGCTGTTAATAAAGCTAGACCACCGCTGCAATCTACACCACCTCTCAATTTTTACGACCACATTTTAAGTGCACAATCTTTTCGCAATCAAAATGAGTGGCAAAATGACAGATGCTGGTGGAAAGGGGAAGAGGCATGTTGGAAAAGGAAAACAAGGGTTTGTCCGTGGGGAAGGTGGCAAAGCTCCATTAACATCTGCTGAAGATAGACCATCTTCCAGCAAAAGTAAGATGTCTACTACTTACCGTGGACAATCCGATGTACTCCATTTTTTACGGACACGAACAACTGGAACAAAGGTAGATGATGGCCAAAAAAAGAAAATGCTTGAATGGATCTCAAGTGGTCCAACAAGTGCCCTCTCTGCCACCTCAACTACTGCATCCAAAAAACACCAGTCCTCTGAGTTGTCATCCCAATCACACTTGCTTTCTCCCAGCTCTGAAGCCTCCATCCGCCTTGCACAGTATGGTGGAACTGAGATGGCTGAGTCTGCAGAGCTGTTCAGTCACACTATAGCCTGGGAATCAGAGGTCTGCTCCCAAGCTATAGTGAGTACAGACCAGGAAATGGTCTGCAGTGATGCCCAGAACCTTTGTGACTCTGATTCAGGCTGTGAGGACCAAGTTTCTGAGCATAATGTTGACCCTTATTCACAAACTGTAACACCTGTTATAGACAATGAGGAACATACTGATGACGAGATATACGCAGATACCAGATTGGGATGACAACTTAAATATTGGTTCACGTCAAGAAGAGGCTCGGTCTGAGGGTGAGGGGAGTGCAAACACAACGCTTGATGAGGAAGTTCTAGATCCCACCTACTGTCAACCCACAGTCAGGCACTCAAGGAGGTCAACAGAGGCGGTGGAGGAGGATGCTACTGACGAAGAAGTTACCTTGCGCCTTCCTGGACAGAGGAGTAGTACTGGTAGCAGATCTACAACTGCATCCTCAGCCACCACTCTGCCTCTGAGCACTAGTTTGGGGGGGCTCAGCAGGTCGCATGCCCTCTAAGCCTTGCCTAGCCTGGACCTTTTTTGACATAGAAAAAGATCGCCCAAATCATGTGATATGTAAAATTTGTCGTGATTCTGTTACTAGAGGGCAAAACCTCAGGAGTTTGACAACTTCCATGAATCGTCACATGAATAAATATCATATGTCCCAGTGGGAAGCTCACCGTGCTACATGCGGTCTAGCGGAACGAACCATCCACCGCCTGCCCCTTCAAGTGCATCCGCGTGCTCGTCATCTTCTAGGACTGTGGGGACAGCTGTCACACCTGGTTTTCCACGCACAACTTCCACCACTGTAGCCGCAACAGGCAGTTTGCTTGGTAGGTCGTCATTTGCTTTGGAAGGGGAAACAAGTGCGTGTGTACAGCTCTCTCAGACATCGATAGCATCAACGTTGGATAAAGGCAACATCATGTCTACGCCTGCACTTTCCTCACAAACCTGCATTTTTTCAGGGGCACCCTACTCACCACCGTCTACACACAGCAGCCAGATCTCTGTCCCTCAGATGTGGACAAATAAAAGGCCATTTCCTGCGACCCATGACAAAGCTAAGAGGTTGACTTTATCCCTCTGTAAGCTCTTGGCTACTGAAATGCTGCCTTTCCACCTGGTGGACACACAGGATTTTAGAGACCTTATGTCTGTCGCTGTGCCCCAGTACCAGATGCCCAGTTGCCACTACTTCTCTAAGAAAGGTGTGCCCGCGCTACACCAGCATGTCGCACACAACATCACCGCTTCCTTGAGAAACTCTGTGTGTGAACGGGTGCATTTCACCACCGATACTTGGACCAGTAAGCATGGACAGGGACGTTACATGTCGCTGACTGGGCACTGGGTAACTATGGTGATAGATGGTGAAGGGTCTGCTGCACAAGTCTTGCCGTCCCCACGACTTGTGTGTCACTCTTCTGTCTGTCCAAGTTCCGCCACTGCTTCTGCCTCCACCTCGTCTGGGTTCTCCACCTCCGCCCCAAGCCTGCCTGGTCAGGCCACCAGCGTTCTAACTGCGCAGAAGGAATCACGCACCCCTCATTACTATGCTGGCAGCAGAGCGGTCTTTAGTTTGAAATGTCTTGGAAATAAGAGTCACACAGCGGCTGAGTTGTGGGCAGCTCTGGAGACTGAGTTTGGTAAATGGTTGTCTCCACTCATCCTGCAGCCTGGTAAGGCCGTGTGCGACAATGCTGCAAACCTGGGTGTGGCCCTTCGCCTGGGCAAGGTGACACACGTGCCTTGTATGGCTCACGTGTTGAACCTTGTTGTCCAGCAAATTTTAACACTATCCCGGCCTAGATGGCCTTCTGAACAGGGCACGAAAACTGTCTGCTCACTTCCGCCGTTCAACCACCGCTGCTGAGCGACTTGCATCGCTCCAGAAGTCTTTCGGCTTGCCGGTTCATCGCCTGAAATGCAATGTGCCGACATGCTGGAATTCGACTCTCCACATGTTACAGCGACTATGGCAGTACCGTCGAGCCCTGGTGCAATACGTCATGACGTATAGCCTGGGCCAACGAGATGCAGAGGTGGGGCAGATCACCCTGATGGAGTGGTCTCATATCAAGGACCTATGCACCCTTCTGCACAGTTTCGACATGGCGACGAATATGTTTAGCGCTGACAATGCCATTATCAGCATGACAATTCCAGTCATTTACATGCTGGAGCACACGCTAAACACTATTCGGAGTCAGGGGGTGGGACAACAGGAAGGGAAGGAACTACAGGAGGATTCATATGCGCAAGACACAACAACATCACCAAGGTCCAGACGTTCATCATCACCAACGCGGCAGGCATGGTACCATGGGGGACAGGGATCAACAAGTGCGCATGGTAGCAGGCGAAATGTTGAGGAAGGTGCAGGAGAACATGAAGAAATGGAGAACGAACTGTCCATGGACATGGAAGACTCAGCGGATGAGGGAGACCTTGGTCAAATTTCAGTTGAAAGAGGTTGGGGGTAGATATCAGAGGAAGAAAGAACGGTTAGCACCTCTATGCCACAAACACAGCGTGGACTTGGTCCGCATGGCTGCGCAAGACACATGAGCGCTTTCTTGCTGCAATACCTCCAACATGACCCTCGTATTGTCAAAACTAGAAGTGATGATGACTACTGGCTTGCCACACTATTAGATCCCCGGTACAAGTCCAAATTTTGTGACATAATTCCAGCCATAGAAAGGGACGCACGTATGCAGGAGTATCAGCAAAAGCTGTTACTCGATCTTAGCTCGGCTTTTCCACCAAACAACCGTGGTGCAGGGAGTGAATCTCCCAGTTGTAACTTGACAAACATGGGATGGTCTCGTCATCTTCAACAGTCTACTCGTACCAGCAACACCGTATCTGGTGCTGGTAACAGCAATTTTATTGAATCTTTTCATAATTTTTTTAGACCATCCTTTGCAAGGCCACCAGAGACAACAAGTCTGACACATAGTCAACGGCTGGAGAGGATGATACAGGAGTATCTCCAAATGAACATCGATGCCATGACTTTGCAAATGGAGCCTTGCTCATTTTGGGCTTCAAATCTTGAAAAATGGCCAGAGCTCTCCACTTACGCCTTGGAGATTTTGTCGTGTCCAGCTGCCAGCGTTGTCTCGGAACGTGTCTTCAGTGCTGCTGGGTGTGTGCTGACAGATAAGCGCACGCGTCTGTCCAGTGACAATGTGGACAGACTAACGTTCATCAAAATGAACAAGTCATGGATCCACAAGGAATTTACTACCCCTGTGTCATCCTGGGGAGAGTAAATGCTTGTGGATTTGGAATGTTCTTGATGCAAATCTACCTGTGAAGTGTACAAATGGGGCACAAGTGCTGCCACTAAAGGGGTGGGTGTGTGGCCCAATTTTTGGAAAAAAGGGAGACTCCGCTTGGAGTAACCCTTGCTGTGTTTTTTAAAAGGAGCTAAGATGAACAAGTCATGGTTCAGCAAATACTTTGCTACCTACCCCGGGGTCATCCTGGGGACGGTTAAAGGGGTTGTCCGACATAACAAACATTTTTGAGTTTAAGCTAATCTGTGCTGTATTGTCATATAAAACACCCCTACATTGTTATTTTTTGTTTTCTAACTTTTGTTCCTCTTGAATTATCCCTTTATTTTCTGCAGCACTCTGTTTACATTCAGCACAAGCAAACTGGCCACTTCCTGTGCAAAACCTCCCAGTCAGAGCTGGCACCGCCCGGCCTCACTGTCCAGCCCCTCCCCAGTGTCCAGCCCCGCCCCCTGCACACACATTCCCTGTCAGTATATTCTTCCCCAGCACTGACCTGTTATCACTACAGCATTGCAAATAACAGCCCCACATCGGGCTCTGCACCGCATACACACATCGGGCTCTGCACCGCGTACACACATCGGGCTCTGCACCGCATACACACATCGGGCTCTGCACCGCATACACACATCGGGCTCTGCACCGCATACACACTTCGGACTCTGCACCGCATACACACATCAGGCTCTGCACCGCATACACACATCAGGCTCTGCACCGCATACACACATCAGGCTCTGCACGCACACACGGCGCTCTGTACCGACCCCCTCTACCCCCATAAGGAACACATGTAGGGAGTACATACTCACCCGTCCTCGGTCCATGCCGCTCCTGCACGTTCGCGCGCTGTCTGTGCTCTGGACATATCAGCACAGTAGTGACGTCACCGCTGTGCTGAAGAGAGCACAGACAGCCGGGCAGTGAGGAGAAGCAGCACTGCGCTCCCTCTCATCAGCGCTTTCAAATATACCGGCATCTGTGATCTGCGATGCCGGTATATTTGAATGTGTGATCCTGAGCAGGGGGCCTGGTGCTGGCGCTGACACCACGGCAGCCGCCGCCAGGCCCCGCCCCCAGGTCACAGACCCCACAGAAGTGCAGGGGGAGGTTGTGGGCAGAGTATGGGGTGCGGAGGAATATGTGGGAGGGTGCAGGGAAGGGGGGCGGGGACTCCACGCACTGTACAGCCCAGCAGGGCGGCGACATGCTGTTTCCAGATTTTCATGTCAACATGGTCCTGCCCATGTTGACATGAAATGACCAGAAGCAGCAAAATCGCGGCAGGAGCGGTCACATGACCACTCTGAGCCGGGGGAGAGGGGCTGACAGCAGGGCAGGTAAGTGGTCTCTATCTACTTACCTGCCCAATGTAGCCCAATAGGGTAATAATGAAAAAACCTCAAAATAAGCCGGATAACCCCTTTAAGTATGGCGTATTTTTGAATGTGCTTGATGCAAATCTAACTGTGAAGTGTACAACTGGGGCACAAGTGCTGCCACTGAAGGGGTGGGTGTGTGTGTGGCCCAATTTTTGGAAAAAAGGGAGACTCCGCTTGGAGTAACCTTGCGGTGTTTTACATGATTTTAGAAGGGCGTGCCATGCCTATATCTGTGTCTCATCCTCTTTTCCTTGTAACGCTGTTTTGTTTTCGCATGAGAATTTGTTCTTGTCACTTTCCCACGTGTTTGTGTTGTGAGTAGTTTATCACCTTTTGGACACCTTTGAGGGTGTTTTCTAGGTGTTTTTATGTGTTTGGGATTGCCTCCCATTGTTTTCTATGCGGTTCGAGCGGTTCGCCGAACCGAACTCGAACGAGACCTCCGTTCAGCGAACCGAACTAGAGCCGAACCACGGCCGGTTCGCTCATCTCTAATCCTTACATTTAGCATCTTAGCGTCGGTATATCACTGGGTTTACTTTATATATGAAAATCCTGCTGGTTGGTTCCCCTTTAATGTTGATAAATGTAAAGTAATGCACCTAAGGCCCCTTTCACACGTCAGTGATTCTGGTACGTTTGTGCTTTTTTTTAAACGTACCAGAATCACTGACATACGCAGACCCATTATAATGAATGGGTCTGCTCACACGTCAGTGATTTTTCACTGCACGTGTCTCCGTGCAGCGCACCCGCGTGTGCATGATTGCTGCACGGAGACATGTCCATTTTTTTCTGGCATCACTGATGTTCCATGGACCACGCAGTGGTGTGGTCCGTGAAACACGTGCCATAAAAAAACGTGCATTTAAAATAATAAACATTTTAACTCACCCGGCGTCCAGCGATGTCCTCTGCAGCCCGTGCAGCTTGCTCCTTCTAAGCCGGCTGATTACTGTCGCGCATATTCATTATGCGCGACACAGCCAACCCGGAAGTAGCTCCTGCAGGGGTCACCGCCGGCCGGATGCTGCGTCGTGGGAGCGATCAGCACCATGGACAGCGGGAGCGGGCGCAGGTGAGTGAATCTCTAAGTGCAATCACGGGCCACGGAGAACGGAGCCCGGATTGCACTTAGACAACCCACGTGTGCCGTGATTTTTGGCACACGCAGGGACATGTGCGTGTTTTACACACCAGTGAAAAACGTCTGTGTTTTTCACTGACTTGTGAAACGGGCCTTAGACGGAGTAATCCCATTACTGCATATACATTAAATGGAAGTAAACTCTGGACTACAGAATAAGAGAACTTGGGTATTCTGGTTATAAGAAAGCTGAGTAGTTGTACTCCATGTAAAGCAAAAAATAAGAATTTAGGGTGTAAAAAAAGAGAGACTCATTTAATCCCAACATGCCAATGGCGCTATATAAATTACTTGTAAGGCCACATCTGGAATATGGGATCTAGTTTTGATCTCTACACTTTAAAAAGGACATTCAGATGTTAGTTCAAGGGCAGGTTTCAGATTATTGCAAGGGATGGAAAGCCTCATATATGATTAGAGGTTGAAAAAAATGAGTTTGTTTAGCTTAGAAAATTTTGTCTAAAAGATCTCATTTACTGTATTTCACAAAAGTGCACACACCCCTCACTTTTTTGTAAATGTTTTGTTTTCATGGGACAATTCTGAAGATATGACACTTTGTTTCAATGTAAAGTAGTCAGTGTACAGCTTGTATAACAGTGTAAAGGCCCCTTTACATACTGAGACTTTCAGCGATCCCACCAGCGATTCCAACCTGGCCGGGATCGCTACAAAGTCTCTGGTGAGCTGTCAAACAGGCAAACCTGGCCAACGACGCAACAGCGATCCGGAGCTAGTCAAACACTGGAAACGAGTGATGTGTCACAATATCTGTCAATCACTATTCTCTGAGTAAAAAGCTGTGGAGAAGAAGCGCAATAGGGTTTTACCCCAATAACACACGGGGTAGAGACAGGGAGCAGTAAGGCTATGTGCGCACAGTGCTTTTTCGCGGCGTTTTTGCGCGTTTTTCGGGTGCGTTTTTGGCCTCAAAACTGCAGGACTTTGCTTTCCCAGCAAAGTCTATGACTTTTCATTTTTGCTGTCCGCACACATCTTTTTTTTTACCTGCGTTTTTGAGTTTAAAAAAGAAAATGGACATGTCAGTTCTTTCCTGCGTTTTTCTGCGTTTTCCGCCCATGCAATGCATTTGAAAAATGAAGCAAAACGCAGAGATCAAAAACGCAGCAAAACGCAGCCAAAAACGCACCAAATCGCGTTTTTTTATGCGTTTTTTCGATGCAGGTGCGTTTTTGTGCGTTTTTAGCGGCCAAAAACGCACAAAAACACAGCGTCAAAAAGACGCAGTGTGCGAACCTAGCCTAATACTCACCAAGTGAAGTTGTGAAAGTCACAACTACTATGCAGGCATGGAAAGTTTTGATCAAGGCAGCAGCAACCCAGACTGCAGATAACAGAGAACAATAGAGGAAAATAGGGTTTATTTGAGCCGCGCCAATGATCACTTCTGAGATATTCAGATTAATGGATCTTTATTTTGCACAGGTCTATGTGTTTCTGGAGTCTCAGCTCCATTCCTCAGGACCATCAGGCATAAGAACACATCAAATCTACCATAATGGAGACTAACACAGTATAAATACATTTGATGACATCACAAGACCACCCCTGACAAAAAAAAAAAAAAAAAAGGCGGGAAAGGGTGCATTGCAGTGAAGCATGATGCAATACAAGTAACTTCATGAAGGATGTGAAAAATAAAATCAATTATAGTGGCGATAACACATATCTCAGATCGTGAAATAATGAAATTACTCAAAACATAAAAACACCAAAAATAACAGATCTATGTGTGATCATGATTATCTCTCAAAAAATATACATATGTATGTATGTGCAGGGAGGACATGAAATGAACCTAGAACTCACTTAGACATGTCAGTGCTGGAAAACCCAGGAATGTAGGATAGATCAGTGAGAGCAAGAGACCACGCAGCCAACAAGGCAATTACTGTTGCTGGGTGATGGAAGAAAAGAAACAGTCAAAATGCCCTGAATCCGTGAAAAAAATATATAAGAGAAAAAAATCCATAGCCTAGGTTCCAGATGGAAAAAAGTCCAAGGATCAAGGAACCACTTAGGAACATGATGTAGTAAGTGAGTTCAAGAAAGTTCAGGAGCGTGGGGAAAAAAAACCAAAAAAAACAAAACCTTCCACATGCGCAAAAAGCAAGTGCCAGAACCAGAAGGTGAAATGTGTGCAGGACCGTGAGAAGAAAAATTACGGTGCTAGCGCTGAGAGCCAGGGAGCAAGTGGATAGCGTTTGAATTAGAGTGAATGGAGTAAGACATGTAGCAAAACAACAATAAATGTGCACTAATCAGACCTGAATAGACTAGATCATGTATAATAGCCGGAGGAAATAAATGTGTATATTATAGAGAGGACACGAAAAGAAAGAGCAAGGAAGCTCCTGCAGAGCGTCACATCAAATAATGTATATTAAAATATAGGATCAGTGTGGATAGAAAAGCGGAGACTAGGAACCAGAAAAACCATATGTCCCAAGTGCAAGACTGCAAACCATCGTGGCTACCAGTGATGCCGGGGATCTCTACTACAAAAAATTGTAGGAGAGAAAACAACGGAGTGTAAAAAATGTGATAATAAAGGGTGGGTGATGCAATCACCGTATAGTATGTCTGCTAATGATGCAATCAAAGTGAAAATATATATATATATATATAAATATATACATACATATTAAATTTTAGAAGAGCGCCCCCAAGTAGGAAGGGGAAGGGAAAAAAAAAACCTAAATAAATAAATAAAAAAAAATCTATATATATAATTGCCTTATTCTGTCTGTCTGTCTGTCTGTCTGTCATGCTCCGAAATTGTGTCCTTACGGTGACACAAAGCTGATTGGCCGCTGGGCTTGCCATGGCCCCGCCCCCCCACACGGATTGGCCTCTCGCCCTGGCTCTCTGCAGGCCCCGCCCCCCTCACGCAATGCACGCTCGCTCTGGCCTAACTGACACGGGGCTCCGATTCCCAGGTGAGTACACACACACACATCAGATCACACTCACTCTCACACACACCTCACACATCACATCCACACATCACCTCCACGCATCACAACATGCTGGGATATCGCTTGCTTCTACACCGGCTCCGTCAGGATCCCGGCAGCGCCACACATAACCTTGCGATGCTGGGATCTTAACGGAGGCCGTGAAAGCTGGTAACCATTATACACATCGGGTAACTAAGGTCCCTTAGTTACCCGATGTGTATCATAGTTACCAGTGTACACCGGCTCACACTCACTCTCATACACACCTCACACACACATCACATCGCATCCACACATCAAGGTCCTGCAGCTGCGGAACATACATAACATAACAGCACACACACATAACAGCACACACATACACACACACAAATCAGATCACACTCACACATACCTCACACATCACATCGCATCCAAATACTCACAACATCCTGGGATATCGCTTGCTTCTCGGCGGCGATATTGTGCTGTGAGCTTCCAGGACCTGACGGAGGATCACATGGCCAGAAGCATGTGATATCCCCGGATGTTGTGAGTATCAGCGCGTATGTGCAATATCGTCAGTGTCTGTGTGTGTGAGTGTATGCGATCCGGTGTGTGTGAGTGGATGCGATCGGTTGTGTGTGTGAGTGCATGCGATCGGTTGTGTGTGTGAGTGGATGCGATCGATTGTGTGTGTGAGTGGATGCGATCGGTTGTGTGGGTGAGTGGATGCGATCGGTTGTGTGGGTGAGTGGATGCGATCGGGTGTGGGTGAGTGTCGGCAGAGGAGCACGGCGTGCTGGAGGAGGCTGGGAGCAGAGAGGCTGATCTTGGGGAAGGCTGGGAGGGGGAGGCTGATGCTGAAGGAGGCTGGAAGGAGAGAGGCTGAGCAAACGTGCTCCATCCGCCATACTGCGCACTCCCCATCGTGCTGCATCCCCCATGCTGCGCACTCCCAAACGTGCTCCATCCGCCATGCTGCACACTCCACATCGTGCTCTATCCGCCATGCTGCACACTCCCAAACGTGCTCCATCCGCCATGCTGCGCACTCCCAAACGTGCTCCATCCGCCATACTGCGCACTCCCCATCGTGCTCTATCCGCCATGCTGCACACTCCCAAACGTGCTCCATCCCCCATGCTGCGCACTCCCAAACGTGCTCCATCCGCCATGCTGCGCACTCCCCATCGTGCTCTATCCGCCATGCTGCACACTCCCAAAAGTGCTCCATCCGCCATGCTGCGCACTCCCAAACGTGCTCCATCCGCCATGCTGCGCACCCCCCATCATGCTCCATCCGCCATGCTGCGCACTCCCAAACGTGCTCCATCCGCCATGCTGCGCACTCCCAAACGTGCTCCATCCGCCATGCTGCACACTCCCAAACGTGGTCCATCCGCCATGCTGCGCACTCCCAAACGTGGTCCATCCGCCATGCTGCGCACTCCCAAACGTGGTCCATCCGCCATGCTGCGCACTCCCAAACGTGCTCCATCCGCCATACTGCGCACTCCCAAACGTGCTCCATCCGCCATACTGCGCACTCCCCATCGTGCACCATCCGGCATGCTGCGCACTCCCAAGCGGATGGAGCATGATGGGGGGTGCGCAGCATGGCGGATGGAGCACGTTTGGGAGTGTGCAGCATGGCGGATGGAGCACGTTTGGGAGTGCGCAGCATGACGGATGGAGCACGTTTGGGAGTGCGCAGCATGACGGATGGAGCACGTTTGGGAGTGCGCAGCATGCCGGATGGTGCACGATGGGGAGTGCGCAGTATGGCGGATGGAGCACGTTTGGGAGTGCGCAGTATGGCGGATGGAGCACGTTTGGGAGTGCGCAGCATGGCGGATGGATCACGTTTGGGAGTGCGCAGCATGGCGGATGGAGCACGTTTGGGAGTGCGCAGCATGGCGGATGGAGCACGTTTGGGAGTGCGCAGCATGGCGGATGGAGCACGTTTGGGAGTGCGCAGCATGCCAGATGGAGCACGTTTGGGAGTGCGCAGCATGGCGGATGGACCACGTTTGGGAGTGCGCAGCATGGCGGATGGAGCACGTTTGGGAGTGCGCAGCATGGGGGATGCAGCACGATGGGGGGTGCGCAGCATGGGGGATGGAGCACGATGGGAGGTGCACACCTCCCCCAACACACACACACACGCGCACTGCACAACACACACACACTAGGAATCACAAACAACGCCCTACACAGACACCCACACACACAGACAACGCTGCACACACAAATATACGCACATACTGCACAACACACACATTGCTCAAAACATACCTCCCCCCAAAACACACCACACACACACAAACCGCGCAACACACACACACACACAACGCTACAGACACACAGCGCTCCACAAACAACGCAACACACGCAACACACATACAACACCGCTCTCACCCCCCGCGACACTCAGAACATGTACAGCGCCCTACACAAACACTTGGTAACTACACACAACAACATCTATATATATATATATATATATATATATATAACAAAAATCATACATGAACTACACAATACGTAAATTCTAGAATACCCGATGCGTAGAATCGGGCCACCTTCTAGTATATATATATATATATATATATATATTGTGTGTTCGAGGCAATTATTGCTAATAAAAAACCAGATATGTATCTGTGTCCCAAAAAAAACTTATAGATATGATGCATGATGATAATAAAAGCATAAAATAGACCTTGCATAAAACATAGCTAAAAACCTATAAAGGAAACACAAAATGAAACTATACACCATGTTACAAGAATTAATAAAAACATAAAAATTAAAAAATATAATGTAAAAAGCACTTAGGCACTAAAAACATATATGAATATAAATATAAAATAAATATATAAACAAACAACCCGATGGTATTTAATAAAATAGATCCGTGACCTCATTGAGGCCACGAGGTTTTAACGTATTGAGTTTATAAATCCAATATGTTTCTTTCTTATTAAGAACCTCTATCCGATTAGATATGTATGGGGGTATATATTCTATAGGGGTGACCTTTAGTTTGATTTTTTTGTCATGATATAGAGTAGTATGTAAACATACTCCACAATGATCCATATTTGAAAGAGGTTCTACCTACCCACCCAGGGATCACGTACCAAAGGGCCTCTAGCCTAAAAACCAATTGGCCCCCAGCAGGCTTAGGGACTTTTCTATTCCCTCCATTACGAATAAACCTATGGGTTCCTATAAATGCTTTGCTAAAAATTGCCTATGTTGTAAAACTATTCAGCATGAGAGGGGCAGTTTCGGTTTGGCCCCAGGTGGGGGGGATTTTCTTATAAAAGGACATCTCACTTGTCAATCCGATTTTGTCATTTACCTGATAGAGTGTGATTGTGATAAGCGTTATATTGGGAGAACTACTCAGCCACTACATAATAGAATTAACTCCCACAGACACAACATTAAAGTGGGTTTTATGCTTCATGGACTATCCCGACATACTACTCTATATCATGACAAAAAAATCAAACTAAAGGTCACCCCTATAGAATATATACCCCCATACATATCTAATCGGATAGAGGTTCTTAATAAGAAAGAAACATATTGGATTTATAAACTCAATACGTTAAAACCTCCTGGCCTCAATGAGGTCACGGATCTATTTTATTAAATACCATCGGGTTGTTTGTTTATATATTTATTTTATATTTATATTCATATACATTTTTAGTGCCTAAGTGCTTTTTACATTATATTTTTTAATTTTTATGTTTTTATTAATTCTTGTAACATGGTGTATAGTTTCATTTTGTGTATCCTTTATAGGTTTTTAGCTATGTTTTATGCCAGGTCTATTTTATGCTTTTATTATCATCATGCATCATATCTATAAGGTTTTTTTGGGACACAGATTCATATCTGGTTTTTTATTAGCAATAATTGCCTCGAACACACAATATATATATATATATATATATATATATATATATATATTTTTTTTTTATTTATTTAGGTTTTTTTTTTTGTTTTTTGTTTTTTTCCTTCCCCTTCCTACTTGGGGGCGCTCTTCTAAAATTTAATATGTATGTATATATTTATATATATTTTCACTTTGATTGCATCATTAGCAGACATACTATACGGTGATTGCATCACCCACCCTTTATTATCACATTTTTTACACTCCGTTGTTTTCTCTCCTACAATTTTTTTGTAGTAGAGGTACATCTCTTTGATCCCCGGCATCATTGGTAGCTCACCACGATGGTTTGCAGTCTTGCACTTGGGACATATGGTTTTTCTGGTTCCTAGTCTCCGCTTTTCTATCCACACTAATCCTATGTTTTAATATACATTATTTGATCTGACGCTCTGCAGGAGCTTCCTTGCTCTTTCTTTAGGTGTCCTCTCTATATATATATACAAATTTTTTTATTTCCTCCGGCTATTATACATGATCTAGTCTATTCAGATCTGATTAGTGCACATTTATTGTTGTTTTGCTACATGTCTTACTCCATTCACTCTAATTCAAATGCTATCCACTTGCTCCCTGGCTCTCAGCGCAGGCGCCGTAATTTTTCTTCTCACGGTCCTGCACTCATTTCACCTTCTGGTTCTGGCACTTGCTTTTTGCGCATGTGGAAGGTTTTGGGGTTTTTTTTGTTTTTTTTTTTTTCCCCACGCTCCTGAACTTTCTTGAACTCACTCACTACATCATGTTCCTAAGCGGTTCCTTGATCCTTGGACTTTTTTCCATCTGGAACCTAGGCTATGGATTTTTTTTCTCTTATATATATATATATATAAGAGTAATTGACTTGTTGGATGCGTGGTCTCATGCTCTCACTGATCTATCCTACATTCCCGGGTTTTCCAGCACTGACATGTCTAAGTGAGTTCTAGGCTCATTTCATATGTCCTCCCTGCACATACATACATATGTATATTTTTTGAGAGATAATCATGATCACACATAGATCTATTATTTTTGGTGTTTTTATGTTTTGAGTAATTTCATTATTTCACGATCTGAGATATGTGTTATCGCCACTATAATTGATTTTATTTTTCACATCCTTCATGAAGTTACTTGTATTGCATCATGCTTCACTGCAATGCACCCTTTCCCGCCTTTTTTTTTTTGTCAGGGGTGGTCTTGTGATGTCATCAAATGTATTTATACTGTGTTAGTCTCCATTATGGTAGATTTGATGTGTTCTTATGACTGATGGTCCTGAGGAAGGGAGCTGAGACTCCAGAAACGCGTAGACCTGTGCAAAATAAAGATCCATTAATCTGAATACCTGAGAAGTGATCATTGGCGCGGCTCAAATAAACCCTATTTTCCTCTATTGTTCTCTGTAATCACTATTCTCTGTCAGTCGGTCTCTCCCTCTCGGTCTCTATTCTCTCTCTGTCGGTCCGTCACTATCTCTGTCCCTCTCTCACAGTCTGTCGGTCATTTTCCCCTCCTCTTTCATACTCGCCGTTCCCCGATCCCCGGCGCGGCGCTGCACGGCATTCACACTGCTGCGGGGGCTTTTACTATTTTGAAAAAGCCGGCCGCCCATTAAACAATTTCGTATTCCCTACTTTCCCCGCCCACAGGCGCCTATGATTGGTTGCAGTGAGACACGCCCCCACGCTGAGTGACAGGTGTCTCACTGCACCCAATCACAGCAGCCAGTGGGCGGGTCTATACTATGCAGGGAAATAAATAAATAATTAAAAAAAACGGCGTGCGGTCCCCCCAATTTAATACCAGCTAGATAAAGCCATACGGCTGAAGGCTGGTATTCTCAGGATGGGGAGCTCCACGTTATGGGGAGCCCCCCAGCCTAACAATATCAGTCAGCAGCCGCCCAGAATTGCCGCATACATTATGCGGCAGTTCTGGGACTGTACCCGGCTCTTCCCGATTTCCCCTGGTGCGTTGGCAACTCGGGGTAATAAGGAGTTATTGGCAGCCCATAGCTGACAATAAGTCCTAGATTAATCATGTCAGGCGTCTCCCCGAGATACCTTCCATGATTAATCTGTAAATTACAGTAAATAAACACACACAACTGAAAAAATCCTTTATTAGAAATAAAAAACACAAACAAATTCCCTCATCACCAATTTAATCAGCCCCAAAAAGTCCTCCATGTCCGGCGTAATCCATATGTAAAAGTATAATGTTGGGATGACTGGATGGGCAACAGTTAAAGCTTCATTGACACTTATAGGGATGATATTTTGATCTACTGCCTGTTTTAAGACAATTTAATTGATTAATAAATTTTGAAGTTGAATTAGAGTCCAAACATTTTTAACAAGATGTCATTAAGCTGGTGATGGGATGCTCTTTCGTAAATATAGATAACCACATTGCCACCATTGTCAGCTGGTTTGAACATTATTTCCCTCATTTTCCTAATACCCGGCACTATGAGGCTGATAGAGTAACAATACTCCTTAATTGGGACATCAAGATCTCAATAGAGGGGCAGACAAGGTTGGGAATGAGGTTGACAGTGTTTTAATATTGCCAAGTAACATAGCCGAACGTTCTTGCTTCTTTTCGAGTGCATGGAGTGCCTTCAGTTCTTTTTGGGCTAAAAATGGGTTATAAATATTTAGCCTTGGAAAAATGTTTTTCATAAAGACATCCTTTATGGCAAGAAAGCGATCATAACTAGCAGAAGAGCTAAAGGATAAGCCCAGTGCCAGTACTGAGATCTACCATCTAAGGTGAAATTAACACGTTAAGCTGGCTATACATGTTTTATGAATTAAAACTTTTCAAATAAGGTATTTGCAAGAATTTGCAACCCTTCTATGTTTTTGTTTTTTTTTGTAAACCTATAAACAGGTAATACTGCAAGAATGGGGAACAAAACCTACCTGTATGTTATTCATACAGGAAAACAACCATTTCTGTACATGTCTGCAGGTATTCTGCTACATTGTGTATCTAATACAATAATATGTCCCAGATTCCTCAGGTCTCACTCCGGTGAGTTTGAAATAAACTGCTCCTTTATTTGTGTCTCTTGTTATAGTTAAACGTCCCTGGAGAGACTGGGCATAATTAACAATATCATTGTACCAGATTACCCCTAGCCACTTCAGACCTTTCCATGCGGAGGATCGTATCCAGGGCACAGCATATATTTTACTGTTGTCAGTGAGGGCGGCACCGGTCACTTTACAGGTCAGCTCCAGAGTCTCTGATGGTCTCACAATCCCAGGACCAGATTCTAGTAATGAGATCTGTGCAGTGATCCCTATAAATTAATTGTAAATATATTAACTGCCAGTTGCTATTGAAAATGCTTTGTTACCCGATCAGAAAGTGAAATTTACCTTGTGTAATGGACATCACAACAAGTAACCACAGGACGTTCTTCATGTCTGCGCTGAGTAAAGTAAGAAGTCGTCTGTGTTCTCAATAATCACATGGGTTTTTGTATTATCTAGATGTAATTAGGGAAGTATTTGACTGTATTTACATATACTTTGTGTTAAAGAGCACGGTCAACTTCCATTAGATTTACCTAACTTGAAAATCTGGCAGTTAACCCCTGGTGTTAATAGTAAGATGACACTTCTCCACAATAGCTAATAATATTAGCAGATTGACAATACGGCCATGTTCACATGTTCAGTATTTGGTCAGTATTTTACTGCAGTATTTGTAAATGAAAACTAAGAGTGGGAAAGAAGTTGAGAAGTGGCGCCGTGTTTCTATTATACTTTACCTCTAATTGTTCCACTCCTGGTATTGGCTACAAATACTGAAATAATAATAATAATCTTTATTTCTATAGCACCAACATATTCCGCAGCGCTTTACAATTCAGGAGGATCATATACAAACAAGTAACAGTTATAGAAAATACAATAATTAGAGGGAAAAAAAAGATAATCCTGCTCGTGAGAGCTTACAATCTACAATGAGATGAAGGGGGGCAAGATACAAGTGCTTATTTACAATGACAATCCAGCCATCTCAAGAAAATGGGGGATAGATAATAGGTTCCTGGACCAGTTGGCCAGAACCTTGAGATGAATTTGGGTGCCATGGAGTTTGACGTGGGGTTATGTTCTGAGAAGGTGTGGCGGGACTATGTGAATTTAATTCGATTAGGGAGTGTGATAGGCCGCCCTAAAAAGATGCGTTTTTAGGGAGTGTCTGAAGCTGAGTAGGTTGTGATTCGTCCTAGTTTCTTGGGGTAGAGCGTTCTAGAGGACCGGTGCAGCTCGGAAGAAGTCTTGGATCCGGGAGTGGGAGGTTCGGATTACTGTGGATGTTAGTCGAAAGACGTTTGCAGAGTGTAGAGAACGGGTGGGGTGATAGACAGGAGAGTGGAGATGTAGGGGGGTGCCACACTGTGGAGAGCTTTGTGGGTGAGAACAAGCAGTTTGAATTGGATCCTGTGATATTGTCACGCTCCCCGGTGCCCGTGCCACGCTCCCCGGTGCCCGTGCCACGCTCCCCGGTTCTCCTGCCTCGCTCCCCGGCTCCTCTGCCACGCTCCCCCGCTCCCGGACCTCGCTTCCCCACTCCCGTGCCATGCTCCCCGGTCCCCCGCTCCTCAGCCTCCATGCTCCCTCACCTGCGTCCTCCAGGCAACCCGGTCCCCGATCCCGGCGCCCGTCTGCTGTTCTGAGCCGGCCCGGCACTCCTGCCTCCTGCAGACCGCATCCTGCTCTGGCTTCTGGCACCCGGGCCTCGCGCATGCGCATTAGGGCGCGAGCGCGGTCATTGACCTTTTCTTAAAGGGCCAGCGTCCTCCAACAGGATATTGAAGATGCAGGTATAGGGTATATAGAGGGTTCCTTTCCAAGTGGGCGGGGCCTGTTCTTCGTGTTTGCTAAGCTAGAAGTCAGGTCTCCCTGTGCCATTGTCTCGTACTTACCTATCTCTCTTGTAGAGTCGCTCCTGTCTCGCCAACCGGTCCTGACGATTCCAGAACCCCGAACGGTGACTGTCCGCCATCTCGTCAGTCCCTACCATCTCCGATCCCTGGATCCGTGTGGTGACCCACCTGCTCGCTCCGTTGGTTCCGGATTCTGCCTGACATCATCTCGGCCTCCGAACCTGAGCTCCGTCACCCGGACTACCTTCAGAGACTCCGTGGTCCCAGGGACTTCTTCACTCCACTCCTCTGAACGGACTGTCCTGCTACCCGTGGTGCTCCGGCTACCGGGCACCTTGCCCTCGGTGAGGTGTTCAGCCCAGTGGATCCACCTCCTGGGCCTACCCGTCCTCCTGGTCCTAACAGTAAGAACAGGCCATGGATCCCGCCGAAGCACTAGCGGCCCAGCTGGGCAACTTGCAGCAGGAACTCGGACGACAGCGCGAGACTCAGTCCCGCATGCTGGCCTTCATGTCCTCGGTGGATACCCGCCTGAACACGCTGCAAGCAACTGCCACGTCCCTGGCATCTCAGGCTTCAACAGCACAGTCCACGGCCGCAGTTCCCGTGGCAGCTTCCTCGGAAGCCTCTAAACTCCGCTTGGCCTCTCCGCCCCGATATGCCGGAGATCCTAAGACCTGCAGAGGATTCTTGAATCAGTGCTCCCTCCACTTTAAGCTGCTTCTGCACCTGTTTTCCTCCGACCAAGCCAAGGTGGCGTTTGTGATGTCCCATCTAGAGGGTGAGGCACTGGCCTGGATGAACCCCTTGTGGGAGAGGGAGGACCCTGTAACTACTAACATCCAGGAATTCCTGCAGGCGTTTAGAACCACCTTTGACGAACCCGGATGTGCCGCCGCGTCCGCCTCATCACTCCTCAGGCTACGTCAGGGGACCTTGACGGTGGACCAATATGCCATCCGCTTTCGCACCTTGGCCTCAGAATTGGGGTGGAACAATGAGGCCCTTACCGCTGCCTTCTGGGAAGGACTCTCCAGTCGTATTAAGGACGAGCTGGCAGGCCGCGATGTTCCTTCCACTCTGGATGCCCTGATTGCACTAGCCACTCGCGTTGACCTCCGTTTTCAGGAACGATCCAAAGAGGTGTCCCGCGAGAGACGTCCGATACGGCATTCCTCTCCTCCGCAGAAGCCCGTCGTACCTCAGTTGGCATCGTCTGGCGTCTCTGTCCACGAACCCATGCAGATTGATCGTTTGCGGCAGTCCGAACAACGCCAAGCAGAACGGCTTGCCAAGGGTCTCTGCTTCTACTGCGGAGAGGGCACACACCTGCTACGTTCCTGTCCAGAGAGGCCGGGAAACTCCAAAGCCTAGGGTTGGTAGGAGAGGCCACCCTAGGTGCTGGGACTCTCTCAGACCCGGTTACGTGGACTGTTCAAGTGACAACGGGAGAGACGCGGTTCACGGCAGAGGCGTACCTCGATTCCGGGGCAGCAGGCAATTTCATTCAGCAGGCCACGGTGGACAAGTACCAGGTGCCGGTTACTCCACTTGACAAACCCCTCGTGATTGCCTCTGTAGATGGGAGACCCCTCTCTGACACCATCGCGTGGATCACCAAGCCAGTAGAACTACGTATCGGTGCCCTACACACCGAGAACATCACTCTCTACGTCCTCCCACACATGTCTCATCAAATCCTGCTGGGACTCCCCTGGTTACGGACACACGAACCGTCGGTCAGCTGGCGTACTGGTGAAATTACCCGATGGGGCTCTTCTTGCCACGAGAACTGCCTGAAGTCCATACAGCCCATCCGACGACCTCTGGTTCCGGAGTCCCTACCAGGACTGCCTTCGGCCTATTGGTCCTTTGCGGATGTCTTTGATAAAAAGGAGTCAGAGGTACTGCCGCCACATCGTCCTTACGACTGTGCCATCGACCTACTCCCGGGAACTACACCACCTCGAGGACGGATATATCCTTTGTCCCCTGCTGAAACAAGAGCCATGTCTGCCTACATCACTGAGAACCTGGCAAGGGGATTCATCCGGAGATCCTCCTCTCCTGCTGGAGCAGGCTTCTTCTTCGTTAAGAAGAAAGAGGGCGACCTGCACCCATGCATTGACTTCCGGGGATTGAACCAAATCACCGTAAAGAATAAATACCCCCTGACGCTCATCCCTGAATTGTTTGATCGGCTTAGAGGAGCTCGTGTGTTTACCAAGTTGGATCTTCGGGGTGCCTACAACCTGGTCCGCATCCGCTCTGGGGACGAATGGAAGACCGCATTCAACAATCACGATGGGCACTACGAGTATTGTGTGATGCCCTTCGGCCTGTGTAACGCACCGGCAGTTTTTCAAGAATTAGTGAACGACGTGTTCCGGGACCTTCTCTACGTCTGTGTGGTGGTATATCTGGATGACATCATGGTCTTCTCTCCAGACCTCCAGACCCACAGAGAGAACGTGCAGCTGGTACTACAAAGACTGAGAGAGAATCGTCTGTACGCCAAGTACGAGAAGTGTGTCTTCGAGCAGTCTTCTCTTCCCTTCCTGGGTTACGTAATCTCCGATACCGGCCTGCAGATAGACCCAGAGAAGGTCTCTTCCATTCTCAACTGGCCCCCTCCTTCCGGACTGAAGGCAATTCAACGGTTTCTTGGATTTGCGACTTATTACCGTCAGTTCATCCCTCACTTCTCTGCCCTGACTGTGCCTCTCTCTGCCTTGACCAAGAAGGGGGCTAATCCAAAGGACTGGTCACCTGCGGCCGACGCCGCGTTTGGCTCCCTGAAACGGGCATTTGCTTCCTCTCCTGTGCTCCACTGTCCTGAGTTAAACCGACAGTTCACCTTGGAGGTGGATGCCTCCTCCTCGGGAGCCGGAGCAGTGCTCATGCAGAAGTCCTCCTCCGGGAAGATGGTTACTTGCGGTTTCTTCTCCAAGAGCTTCTCAGCGCCTGAACGCAACTACACCATCGGTGACCGAGAGCTATTAGCAGTCAAACTGGCTCTGGAAGAATGGCGCTACCTTCTGGAGGGAGCAGTGTACCCCGTGATCATTTACACGGACCACAAGAACCTGGAATACCTGCGGTCTGCTCAGCGACTGAACCCACGACAAGCCAGGTGGTCCTTGTTCTTTGCCAGGTTCGATTTTCAGCTCCATTTTCGGCCCGCAGATAAGAATGTGCGAGCAGATGCCTTGTCCAGGTCATTCGTGCCCATGGAACAGGAGGAGGAGACATCCCAGCCCATCATCTGCCCAAGTAAATTCATTCCGGTGGCTCCTGTCACTCTGGCCCAGATGCCGCCCGGGAAGACCTATGTCTCTGAAACTGACAGACAAAAAGTGTTGCACTGGGGCCATGCCTCGAAAATAGCCGGCCATGCTGGTCAGAAGAGAACATGGAGTACAATTGTACGTCACTACTGGTGGCCATCCCTTCGCACGGACGTCGCATCTTTTGTCTCAGCCTGCTCCTCTTGTGCCCGGAACAAGACGACCAAACACCTGCCATATGGTCGCCTTCTGCCGCTGCCAATCCCCTCCGTTCCAACAAATTGCAATGGACTTTATTACAGACTTGCCCTTGTCCGCTAGACACACAGTCATATGGGTCGTGGTGGACCGGTTCTCCAAAATGGCTCATTTCGTCCCTATGGCTGGACTCCCCTCTGCCCAGGAACTCGCTGACGCCTATATACAGCACATCTTCCGCTTGCATGGCTTTCCCTCACACATTGTGTCCGACAGAGGAACTCAGTTTACCTCCCGCTTCTGGAGGGCCCTCTGCAAACATCTGGGAGTGGCTCTGGACTTTTCTTCAGCCTACCATCCTCAGTCGAATGGCCAAGTGGAACGAGTCAATCAGATCCTGACCTCCTTCTTGCGTCACTACGTTAACACCCATCACGACGACTGGTCCACGCTCCTTCCTTGGGCTTAATTCTCCCATAACCATCACGTCAGTGAGTCCTCCTCCAGCTCTCCCTTCCATGTCGTTTACGGACTTCAGCCTTCCGTCCCATTACCTGTATCTTCTTCCTCGGATGTCCCTGCTGCTGATACCGTAGTCCGTGACTTTTCAACAATTTGGGACTCTGTCAAGACGTCCCTTGGACGTGCTTCCCTACGGATGAAGAGACACGTAGACAAGAGGCGTCTGGATCCTCCGTGTTTCTCTCCAGGAGATCTGGTCTGGCTTGCTTCCAAATATGTCCGATTGAAGCTACCATCATACAAGCTGGGTCCTCGCTACATCGGGCCGTTTAAAGTCATCGACAAAATAAATGAGGTCTCCTACAAGCTGCAGCTCCCGGCCACGATGAGGATACCCAACTCCTTCCACGTCTCCCTGCTCAAGCCGGTTGTCCTTGGTCCCTTCTCCGCTGCTGCTAGTTCTGCTCCTCCTCCTATTGCTGACGATGACATCTATGCGGTAAGGGATATCGTGGCCATGAAGACCGTGCGGGGCCGACAGTTCTTCCTGGTGGACTGGGCTGGGTATGGTCCTGAGGATAGGTCTTGGGAACCCCGGGAGAATGTGGGGACTCCTCTGATACGTGCCTTCCTGTCCCGGTTGCGGGGAGGGGGGCGTGGGGGAGGGGGTACTGTCACGCTCCCCGGTGCCCGTGCCACGCTCCCCGGTGCCCGTGCCACGCTCCCCGGTTCTCCTGCCTCGCTCCCCATCTCCCCTGCCACGCTCCCCGGCTCCTCTGCCACGCTCCCCCGCTCCCGGACCTCGCTTCCCCGCTCCCGTGCCACGCTCCCCGGTCCCCCGCTCTTCAGCCTCCATGCTCCCTCACCTGCGTCCTCCAGACAACCCGGTCCCGGCGCCCGTCTGCTGTCCTGAGCCGGCCCGGCACTCCTGCCTCCTGCACACCGCATCCTGCTCTGGCTTCTGGAACCCGGGCCTCGCGCATGCGCATTAGGGCGCGCGCGCGGTCATTGACCTTTTCTTAAAGGGCCAGCGTCCTCCAACAGGATATTGAAGATGCAGGTACAGGGTATATAGAGGGTTCCTTTCCAAGTGGGCGGGGCCTGTTCTTCGTGTTTGCTAAGCTAGGAGTCAGGTCTCCCTGTGCCATTGTCTCGTACTTACCTATCTCTCTTGTAGAGTCGCTCCTGTCTCGCCAACCGGTCCTGACGATTCCAGAACCCCGAACGGTGACTGTCCGCCATCTCGTCAGTCCCTACCATCTCCGATCCCTGGATCCGTGTGGTGACCCACCTGCTCGCTCCGTTGGTTCCGGATTCTGCCTGACATCATCTCGGCCTCCGAACCTGAGCTCCGTCACCCGGACTACCTTCAGAGACTCCGTGGTCCCAGGGACTTCTTCACTCCACTCTTCTGAACGGACTGTCCTGCTACCCATAGTGCTCCGGCTACCGGGCACCTTGCCCTCGGTGAGGTGTTCAGCCCAGTGGATCTGTGACGCCCTGGGCAAGCCAGGGGTCACAGGTCATCACACCACCACACCCTACACCCCAGTTAGGAACATCAAGGCTAACCAAAATCCTTGTTGCCTTCCTCCAGGGGCTGATGTTCACACCAGGGGGTGGGCCAGGCAGTTGGCTCCGCCCACCGAGGAGTACACAGCCCTGGAGGTGGGAAGAACCAGGCAGTTGAAGTGAGGGAGGTGAAAGTGAGAGGAAGCAAGAGGAGTGAAGGAGTAAACAGTGAAGTGGTAGAGGAGTGAAGCTGAAGTCAAGTAAAAAGGAAACAGCAGTAAAGCCTGAAGTTGGTCCGTGGCTGTGTGCCTGGACAGAGTCAGCAAGGTCAGCAGACGGTGGTGACAGTCTGGAGAGGGACTGCTCGGAGGTTGCTGGAAGGACCGCGGACGGGTAGTGGCCCGGCAGTCTGGAGCAGTATACAAAGGACAGTCAGCACCAGGGCAGGGGCCTCTCGGACCCCGGCAAGGCTAGGAGTCGCCATAATTTGCCAAATCCGTCAGTTAAGGGGACGTGAGTCTCCTAACAACCAAGTCCCGATTGAAGGCAACAGTCCGACCATTGAGGAGAGACACCGCCACCGCCAGGGCACCAGTTTCTCAGGGCCAGCGCCTGCGGGCAAAGTAGGGCTCCTCCGGCCCATATCCATGCCGGGGAGTGGGTTACCGGTGGGAACCCATCGAAACCAATATCAACTTAGGTGCAGGACAGAGGGGACCGTCACCTACTGGGGAAAGCAAGTGCAGCCGTCCGTGGGAACCGTCTTCCCAGCCGAGTGTTTTACCGAGAACTGTGTCATCATCTCAGGCTGAGTGAGTACCACAGTGCCGCAAGGCACAGCGCTGCCCCCGCGTCCCTGCGCCCACCAAGCCCTGCATCTCCCAACCCATCACTGGGCCCCGGGATCACCAACCCCTACCCACGGAGGGGCAACACAACAACTGGCTGCTCCATACCATCCTTCCCGGGATCCCCATATAGAGCAGCGGTGGTGTTAACAAATCACCACAACCGTGGGTGGCGTCACGGGCAATAAACAATCCCCACACCCAAACAACCCCTTTCACTCACGGGCGAGGAGCGCCGCTCGAGTCCCCGGGATCTGGCCCGTCGCTCGAGCCACCGAGCAGCGGCAGCAGCAGGCCGCAGTGCCAGCCGGACCCGAGCAGCAGAAGGGAGAGCGCGGCGTCCCCTCCTCCGCCCGCGACAACTTGGCGTCACGAACAGGATCTTACCGCTCTGCCGTTGGGTAGAGGTGCGCCTTCTGACTGCCGGAGGTATCCGGCTGAAAAATTTCGGAAGTCGCCATCTTTGGCGCGAAAAGTTCCCGCTCGAGCGTCTTCTCGAGTAGCAGAGGCGCGAAGGCGAAAACCCCGCCCCAATAGAGGAGGGGCTGGAAAGAAGCTAAGGGGGATGGAAACAAGATGTCTGCGCCCGACGGAGCCGCTGGAGGAGCGGTGGTCGCAGCCGCAGTGGCACCCGAGGATGGGAATGGGCCTGCCCAGGTCCCGGCCGCGCTGGCGGGAGGAGCCGCGGCCCCCGCGCTCGCTCAGGTGATGCCGTTCTCCTTGCCCTATGCGCCCGGAGCTGCCTGGCTACCGCAGTATGACGGGAAACCGGATGCCTTACAGGTCTTCCGGAAAAAGCTTAACCCGTTGCTAGAGCTGTACCCCGTGACCAATAAGCAACGTGCAGCGATAGTGCTAGGCCAGTTAACCGGTGCGACTGAGCAGGAGGCGGAGACCTGGGCCGAGGGAGACCGGCTCTCTGTAGCCACCATCTTTGAGAAGCTACAGACTGCCTTTGAGACCCGGACCGAAGCTGAGCTGAGGATGCAGTTTTACCAGTGCCGGCAACGGGCTGTGGATAGCATTCAGGACTATGCTTTACGTCTGCAAACCGCCCTCCGCACGCTAAAGCGGGTGAATCTTATCAATGAGGCGGACAGCAACAAGATGTTAGTAGAGCAATTTGTGCAGGGGATGAGATCCCCTGAGGATCGCAAACAACTCCGGCTGTGGGCCCTGGAACACCCTGATGTGGACTTTGCTTTGCTAAAGGAACGGGCCATTAAAGCACTACAGCCCCCAGCCTCAGAAGTCCTGGAGCCAGCCCCGTGGCCCATTGAGACAGCCCCCGTGGTGGTGGCCCCTGCCCTACCAACCTCTCCAACACCTGCAGCCCCAAGCAGCACTATGGAGGAACTGGCAGCACAGGTCCGTCGCATGGACGGAGACCTCGCCAAGATTCTTGCTGCACTCCAACCTTTGACCAGATCTCAGCCTCCAGCACAGATACAGCTTGCCGACAGCCCTGAGGATGTCCCTTGGATGCAGCGGAGAAGTAATAACAACCCGCGGAGCAGACCTCCCACCTGCTACAAGTGCCGTTAGCCTGGGTATTACATCCGAGAGTGCCCGTTAAACGAGCAACCCCTGGGGCCCCGGGCCAATCCTCAGGAGTAGAACCCCGTGGCCCCTCGGACTGGCGGGACCGGTATATCGGGGCCCGGCCCATCATCCCCGTGGCTGTGGATGGAATACCGGTGATGGCTCTCTTGGACACTGGATCACAGGTAACCACCATACTATACACATTGTACCAGCGGTATTGGGGGGTTGACGAACTGGCACCCCCAGATACTAGTATAACGCTAATTGCTGCCAATGGACTCCCATTGACCCAAGTGGGGTATAAACAGGTGGCTATGACAGTAGGGCAAGCTGAACTGCAACACCAGGGTATGATTGTGATCATGAATGAACCCAGTGATCATAACCCGAAGATAGTGCTAGGAACCAATGTGATGGAGCACTGTATGGGTGATGTGTTGGCCCTACTGCAGCAGCTGGCCGCCACAGCGGCGGGGAGCTGACAGAGAGCTGTGCAGCGTGAGATCCGAGCCTTGATGTACCGCCAGTATGTAAACTCGACGGGAGGGGAGATTGGTGGAGTGAGAGTGATGGATGTTGCTCCGTTGCTCGTGCCCCCTAGGAGTGAGATGATGATTTGGTGTAGGGCAGCAGTAGGGCCTCAGGGGCGTGACTACCCTGCCATGATGGAGCCCATACCCTCCGAGCACTGGCCCACTGTAATGGCCGCCCGCGGGGTGGTAGACGTGAAGAAGGGGAGAGTGCCCGTGATGGTGCTGAACTGTGGGGAGGAAGAAGTCAGGCTTCCCCGGTATGCCACCATTGCCAAGCTACTCACCCTAGATCCCCACACCATCCACGAAGCCAGTCCCTCAGTCTCCCCACCTACTACCAGCACTTCCCCGCCGCAAGGGGAGGTAAATGAGTGGCACCAACAGCTACACGTGGGCACTGATGATACCCCTACACATCACAAAGCACGGGTATACAGGGTGGTGCGGGAGTATGAACAGGTTTTCAGCAAACACCCACTAGACTTTGGGCAGATCAAGGGGGTCCAACACCATATCCCCACCGGGGAACACCCCCCTATCAAAGAGAGGTACCGGCCTATTCCCCCTGCACATTATCAGTGTGCCAAAGATATGTTGAGGAATATGAAGGAGGCAGGGGTTATTCGGGACAGCTGTAGTCCCTGGGCCGCTCCGTTGGTACTAGTCAAAAAGAAGGATGGTACCATGCGGATGTGTGTGGACTACCGGAAGATTAATCAGATAACCCATAAAAATGCCTACCCACTGCCCCGTATTGAAGAGTCTTTGGCCGCACTGAGAACTGCAAATTACTTCACCCTTGACCTCACCAGTGGGTACTGGCAAGTGGCCGTGGCCCCGGAAGACCGGGAGAAAACCGCCTTCACCACCCCGATGGGGCTCTGTGAATTCAATAGTATGCCGTTCGGGCTGTGCAATGCCCCAGGAACCTTCCAACGGCTGATGGAGTGCTGTCTGGGACACCTAAACTTCGAGACCGTCCTATTGTACTTGGATGATGTGATTGTTTACTCCCAGACGTATGAAGCCCATCTGGAGCACCTGGCCGAGGTGTTCGCGTCCCTTGCCATATACGGGATGAAGTTAAAGCCCTCTAAGTGCCACCTGCTGAAACCCAGAGTGCAGTACCTGGGGCACGTGGTGAGTGTAGAAGGTGTTGCCCCTGACCCTGAGAAGATCACTGCCATCCAGGGCTGGCCGAGACCAACCACCGTGAGGGAAGTAAGGCAGTTTCTGGGTCTGGTGGGGTACTACCGGCGCTTTATCAAAGGGTACACGAAGATGGCTGCCCCCATGCAAGATCTCCTCGTGGGACAGACCAAAGTTGGTAGACCCATCGGAGCCCCACTGGTGTGGGAAGAAAAGCATGAGGAATCCTTCTGCCAGCTGAAAGCGGCCTTGACCGGAGAAGAGGTCCTAGCGTATCCTGACTATGGCTGCCCATTCATCCTCTACACAGACGCCAGCAATGTGGGACTAGGAGCAGTCCTGTCCCAGGTCCAGGATGGGAAGGAGAAAGTGATTGCTTATGCTAGCCGGAAGCTTCGGCCAACTGAAAGGAACCCTGAGAACTACAACTCCTTCAAGCTCGAGCTTCTGGCATTGGTATGGGCTATCACAGAGAGGTTCCGCCACTACTTGGCTGCAGCAAAATTCACCGCTTTCACGGACAACAATCCGTTGATTCACCTGGATATGGCCAAGTTGGGCGCGTTGGAGCAGCGGTGGGTGGCCCGGCTAGCCAACTATGACTTCACCATCAAGTACCGTGCTGGTCGTGTCAACATTAATGCTGATGCACTCTCCCGAATGCCCCATTTGTCAGAAGAAGGGTGCGAGGATGATGACCTCGAGGAGATCGAGTTGCCTGCATTTCACCAGCCATCAACCGAGAGGGTACAGGTACACCAACAACGGGTGGACTTGGACCCACGGCCCAGTCAAGAGTGGCAGGAAGCTCAAAACCAGGCGCCGGCTGTCCGCCTCGTCAAGACCCTGGTGGAACAAGGTGCTGTTGGAATAGACCCTGCCGCCCCGGCTGAAGCCCAGCGCTTGTGGAAAGAACGGAAACGGCTGTTTCTACATCAAGGGAAGCTGTACCGTGAGCTGATCAACCCGAAGACTCATGAGAAAATCTGCCAGTTGGTTATTCCCCAAGCTGATGTAGCTACTGTTTTGCGGACATACCATGATGGTGCCGGGCACTTCGGGTGGAAAAAGCTGGAGATGCTGTTGAGAGAGCGGTTCTACTGGAGTGGGATGCGGGAGTCGGTAGAAGCCTGGTGCCGGGAGTATGGCCCTTGCACGCTGAGGAGGAAGGACGAGACCAGCCAGAGGGCGCCCCTGCACCCAATCATCACATATCAGCCGCTGGAACTGGTCGCCCTAGACCATGTCAAGCTCACCCCCAGCCGAAGTGGGTACGCCTACGCGTTGACCATCGTTGACCACTATTCAAGATTAATGGAGGTTGTCCCCGTCAAGGACCTAACTGGTCGAACTGCCGCTCGAGCGTTCCAGGCTTATTTCTGCCGACCACATGGATATCCAGAAAAGGTGCTTACTGACCAAGGCCCGGCTTTTGAAGCGGAGGTGTTCCACGAGTTCTGCCAGTTGTACGGCTGTAAGAAGATCCGGACCACCCCTTACCATGCCCAGACCAACGGCATGTGTGAGAAGATGAACCACTTGGTCCTGGGAATCCTCAAGACGCTACCGCTGGAAGAGCGGAACCTGTGGCCGGAAAAGCTACCCGACTATATCTGATGAGGGCTCGCCCCGGCCGCCTGCCGGTGGATCTGGAAATGGGGTTGGAAGCCCCAGAAGCACTCCCTTCGACAGCTGAATGGGAAACTCGGCATAGAGCACAATACCGGCAGATTCAAGAATATGTCGAGAAGAACTTAAGTCGAAGTCGGGAACTGCAGAAGCAGCGCTTTAATCAAAAGGCGGCTGCTGGCCCTTTTCAGCCCGGAGATGTCGTACTGAAGCGGAAGAGGAGAACCCACAAGCTGGACGACCAATGGGAACAGAACCCGTATGTCATACAGCCCACCGGATGGGAAGATGGGAAGGCCTACCAAATTAGTCGTGACCAAGGAGGCACTTTGGCCACAGTTTCCCGGGACCATTTGAAAAGGTGCCCACCAGCATTGAGGGCGATGGCGGAAGTACCAGTTCCTCCACCAGCGGAGAAGGCAGAAGAGGTGATCCACACTGTGATGGGTGACTTCCCAGCAGACTGGCCTACACAGAACGGCGCGGTGATTCTTCCAGTGATACTGTTCCCACAACCTGTGGATGAAGAAGTGGTGGAAGCGGTCAACCGTGAGCCAGAACCAGTGCCAATGCCCAGGGATGAACCTGTGCCCAGCTCCCCTATGCCTCCGCCTGCCCCACATGATAGCAGGGAGGAGGAACCGGTTGTTCCCTCTACCCCACTGCCCAGTCCTACTGACACCGGACCCCGGAGGTCCACCCATTCCAACCTAGGTAAACCCCCACTTAGGTACAGGGAGACCGTCCTTTAAAAAGAGGGGATCAGGAAGTCAGTGTATGTATGTTTGAAAAAGTTTTGAAAGTTTAAAAATGAGAATAATCACCGAAGATTGACCTGATTAACCTTGATTGAGAAAACCGGCCGTAGCCGGCACCGTTGTCCCCGTGGGGACCGTTTAAAAATTGCTTTGCATGGGAACTATCCATGGACAAGCCCGTGAACTTGCAGGGCAACCACAAATGTTAGTGGCTTGTAAATAAGTTGTTTTACCGTTACCGTTTCCGCAATTGCCGCCTCCGGAGAGGCAGGTTGGAGGGAGAGCCCCCAGCAGAGCAGGCTGGGGCCCAGCCACCACAGGAACCGGTGGCTACCCTCTGGAGGGGAAGGACAGATCCCGCTCGGGTAACTTTTGCTGGACTTGGGTAAAGGGGTGCTGCCTGGGTTTTAGAGGCAGCATCAGGGCCAGGTTGCTTGGGTGGGAGAGAGCGGAAACCGTACCCATAAAACCGTTTGATAACGTTTAAGAAATGAACCTCCCGCTGTGGAATGATGCCATGATTTATATATCTGTTTACCGTTTACCTTTTTCAGAAAAATAAAACCGGTGTTGGACGGGCAGCCCGCGGACGGTCTGCATTTTGCTAAGGGGGAATGTGACGCCCTGGGCAAGCCAGGGGTCACAGGTCATCACACCACGAACCGGTCCTGACGATTCCAGAACCACGAACGGTGACTGTCCGCCATCTCGTCAGTCCCTACCATCTCCGATCCCTGGATCCGTGTGGTGACCCACCTGCTCGCTCCGTTGGTTCCGGATTCTGCCTGACATCATCTCGGCCTCCGAACCTGAGCTCCGTCACTCGGACTACCTTCAGAGACTCCATGGTCCCAGGGACTTCTTCACTCCACTCCTCTGAACGGACTGTCCTGCTACCCGTAGTGCTCCGGCTACCGGGCACCTTGCCCTCGGTGAGGTGTTCAGCCCAGTGGATCTGTGACGCCCTGGGCAAGCCAGGGGTCACAGGTCATCACACCACCACACCCTACACCCCAGTTAGGAACATCAAGGCTAACCAAAATCCTTGTTGCCTTCCTCCAGGGGCTGATGTTCACACCAGGGGGTGGGCCAGGCGCTTGGCTCCGCCCACCGAGGAGTACACAGCCCTGGAGGCGGGAAGAACCAGGCAGTTGAAGTGAGGGAGGTGAAAGTGAGAGGAAGCAAGAGGAGTGAAGGAGTAAACAGTGAAGTGGTAGAGGAGTGAAGCTGAAGTCAAGTAAAAAGGAAACAGCAGTAAAGCCTGAAGTTGGTCCGTGGCTGTGTGCCTGGACAGAGTCAGCAAGGTCAGCAGACGGTGGTGACAGTCTGGAGAGGGACTGCTCGGAGGTTGCTGGAAGGACCGCGGACGGGTAGTGGCCCAGCGGTCTGGAGCAGTATACAAAGGACAGTCAGCACCAGGGCAGGGGCCTCTCGGACCCCGGCAAGGCTAGGAGTCGCCATAATTTGCCAAATCCGTCAGTGAAGGGGACGTGAGTCTCCTAACAACCAAGTCCCGATTGAAGGCAACAGTCCGACCATTGAGGAGAGACACCGCCACCGCCAGGGCACCAGTTTCTCAGGGCCAGCGCCTGCGGGCAAAGTAGGGCTCCTCCGGCCCATATCCAAGCCGGGGAGCGGGTTACCGGTGGGAACCCATCGAAACCAATATCAACTTAGGTGCAGGACAGAGGGACCGTCACCGTCACCTACTGGGGAAAGCAAGTGCAGCCGTCCGTGGGAACCGTCTTCCCAGCCGAGTGTTTTACCGAGAACTGTGTCATCGTCTCAGGCTGAGTGAGTACCACAGTGCCGCAAGGCACAGTGCTGCCCCCGCGTCCCTGCGCCCACCAAGCCCTGCATCTCCCAACCCATCACTGGGCCCCGGGATCACCAACCCCTACCCACGGAGGGGCAACACAACAACTGGCTGCTCCATACCATCCTTCCCAGGATCCCCATACAGAGCAGCGGTGGTGTTAACAAATCACCACAACCGTGGGTGGCGTCACGGACAATAAACAATCCCCACACCCAAACAACCCCTTTCACTCACGGGCGAGGAGCGCCGCTCGAGTCCCCGGGATCCGGCCCGTCGCTCGAGCCACCGAGCAGCGGCAGCAGCAGGCCGCAGTGCCAGCCGGACCCGAGCAGCAGAAGGGAGAGCGCGGCTTCCCCTCCTCCGCCCGCGACAGATCCACCTCCTGGGCCTACCCGTCCTCCTGGTCCTAACAGATATATGGGCAGCCAGTGCAATGACTGGCATAGAGCGGAAGCATCCGAGTAATGATTAGCCAGATAGGTGACCCTGGCTGCTGCATTAAGGATGGACTGTAGAGGAGACAGTCTAGTTAGGGGGAGACCAAATAATAGAGAGTTACAGAAGTCAAGGCGAGAGTGGATCAGGGCCACAGTGAGGGTTTTTGTCGTTTCCATTGTGAGAAAGGGTCGGATTCTAGAGATGTTCTTGAGGAGCAAGCGGCAGGAGCGGGCAAAGATTGCATGTGGGAGGTGAAGGAGAGATCAGTGTCAAGTATAACACCTAGACATGAGGTAAATACTCACCAAATACTCAATTTGTGAATATGGCCTAACAGAATGGTTCATTGAGTTTTGTCAGTAAAAAACCACAGGTACAGTAAATAAGGAATTAAACGCATGCATTGTCCTTTAAAAGCTTTGCATTACATGCCATAGCAATGTGTTCATTATACCCCAAAAATCATTTTCTGACATTAAACTACTTTCAGAATACTGATGTACTTATGGCAGAATTTATACATTTTCCAACATACTGATGTACATATTTCAGAGTTTTTCATTGTTATTGCATGTTTATATTGCCATATGAGAACGGCTCAAATTAAATGAGGTCATATTTTCGGCTTTCTGCTTGTAATTAACTAAACAAATAAAAATTGCCATAAATATTTTTTCACGTACAGCGAAACAACTGAAAACTGTAACACACAGGCATAAAACTATTCAAAGTGGTTGTCTAATCTCCGGAAATGGTTAAAATTGCAAAGTGCTTGTAAAAGAAGGAACTTAGACATTATTGTTCTTCTTACAAACCCTTTAAGAATGAAGAGGGACTTTATCATCTTCTTTCTTCATCTGACTTGGTTGTTGGGTGGTAGTGCACTCCTGACGTTGGGCCGCTTGAACCAGTGGTGGGGTCATGCTCTTTTTCGGACTCAGTGCTCCTTACAATGCTAGCACAGACAGCCTTGTCTCTGCAGCATAGTAGAAGCGCATTAAAGGGCCATTTACACGCTGCGACATCGCTAACGATATATCGTCGTGGTCACGATGTTTGTGACGCACATCCGGCGCTGTTAGCGACATTACAGCATGTGACAGGCAGCAGCGACCTTAAACGATCGCAAAAGAGACAAAAATTGTTGGTATATGAGAGGTTGTTCATTTACCAAAAATCGTTGTCTCGTACGTAGCGAGGTTGTTCCTCGTTCCTGCGGCATCACACATCGCTATGTGTGACACTGAAGGAGCAACAATCATCTCCTTACCTCCGACCACCGGCAATGAGAAAGGAAGGAGGTGGGCGGCATGTTCCGGCCGCACATCTCTGCCCCTCCTCTGCTATTGGACGGCTGTTTTGTGACGTCACTGTGACGCCGAACGCACTTCCCCCTGGAAGGAGGGATTGTTCGGCAGTCACAGCAACGTCGCAGAACAGGTATGTGCGTGTGACGCTGCCGTAGCGATAATTTTTGCTACAGTAGCGATCACCACATAACCACATATCGCACCAACGACGGGGGCGGGTGCTAACTCTCGCGACATCACTAGCAATCACTAGCGATGTCGCAGCGTGTATAGCATCCTTTAGACCGAATCTGACATTATTTTGAGATCCCACTAATAAAAGCATAAAGGTGCGTGCCCATGATCAGTGTTTGCTGCATTTTGGAAGCAGCAAGCTTCAGCTGGGTCCAAAACGCAGTGTTGTACAGTACAAGCATAGTGGGTGGATTTCTAGAAATCCCGTAACCACTATGCTTGTTTTTTCTGCAGCAAACACTGACCTGAGGTGCGTCTTTCCAGACAGCAGCATGTCAATTGTTTGCTGCGTATTCGCATGCGTCCTCCGAAGGGAGAACACAACCGAAAGACTGCAGCGCATGGAACCCTGATCGTGGGTACAAGCAGCTGCGTTCTCCTGCGTTCTCCTGCAGAGGAGACTTGCAGACCCGCATGTCAGGACTCACTGCATCCAGGTTTATTTATTTCAGTAATTCAATACTAAAAGGGAAATGCATATATTATATGGTCAGTACAAACAGAGTGATCTATTTCAAGTGTTTATTTCTGTTAATGCTGATGATTATGGCTTACAGCCAATGAAAACCCCACAGTCTTTATGCGGTTTAGGTCAGGAAAGTTTGCTGGCCAATCAAGCACAGTGATTCTGCAGTTATTAAACCAGGTATTGTGTGTGTCTCTTTCTGTCTGTGTGTCTCTTTCTGTGTGCGTCTGTCTGTACGTTTGTTTCTCTTTCTTTCTCTGTGTGTGTCTCTCTCTCTCTGTGTCTTTCTCTCCATAATAGGAGTTTATTATAACAAATCTTCCCAGCTCCATTGACTCTAATGTAAGCAGGTTTTTTAGTGAATAACTAAAGCGCGGGGTAAAATCTTACCTGAGTCAAATGAGGTGTCTTTGCAAAATTTTGTGATTGAAAATGCGATTGTGCGGATTCCTTTAGTGGACACACACACACACACACACACACACACACACACTCTATTATACAGTGTGTCCTCCCATATCCTGTCCACCGCCATTAACTTAAGAACGGCGGCAGCTATAGGCATAGAAGTGGTGTCTAGGTATAGTAAAGTAGCCATGTGCTACGTAATGAAACCACCTATAGCGCCACCTGGTGGAAAACAACGGAGTTAGTATTTTTATCTTGAAAATGGAACGAGATAGAGAAAAAAGTGAATTACAAAGTTGTAGGGCATCATCAATTCAATACTAATCGACACCATGCATACAGAAATGCTATGATTAGAACATGTAAAAATCACAAGACTGTGGACGTGAAGCGATATCTCATGCTCATGGAGAACTTCCTACAAGTCATTGGGTATGGTGGCTGTGTAGGGTGGCCTCCATGCTCACCTGACCTGACCTCATTGGACTTCTTTCTGTGAGGTCACATAAAACAGCAGGTGTAGGCGACCCCTCCACCAACATTGCAGGACCTACGACGACGTATCACAGATGCTTGTGCAAACATGTCACCTACCATATTGCACAACGTGCAGCAAGATACAGTATGCTGTCCAGAGTCCAGATGTGCATTGCAGCTGACGGTGGCCACTTTTAGCATCAAAATTAAATGAGCGCCATATGCGTGATCAGCATTCAATGTTTTGGGGGGGTCATGGGTTTCATATCATAGCATTTCTGTATGCAAGGTGTCGATTTGTATTGAATTGATGATGCCCTACAATTTTTTAATTCACTTTTGTTCTCTATCTCGTTCCGTTTTCAAGATAAAAATGCTAACTCCGTTGTTTTCCACCAGGTGGTGCAATAGGTGGTTTCATTGCGTAGCGCATGGCTACTTTACTATACCTAGACACCACTTCTATGCCTATAGCTGCCGCCATTCTCAAGTTAATGGTGGTGGAAAGGATATGGGTGGACACACTGTATATTTGATTACTGTAACTAGAACATTTGTAGGTGTATCTCTTGTTATATTTATCTCTAAATTCCTTTAGTGGCCATTTACGAACCTTTTAGAGATAAATATTAGAGAACGAGGATGTGTGTAAAAGTTAGAATATTGGGGATTACGGAGCAGTAAAGTGGCTGTTTATTAAAGGTTTAGATGAAAAATACAGAAGTTGGCATTTGTTTGCTTTCATCTTGTCAATGTTAAGAAAATCTTTTTTATCCTTTATAAATGAAAATGTTACTATCTAAGATATACTGCAGATGTCACTGTTTTCCTTACTATACTTTTGTAAATAACTGTCATTGGATATATGAAAACCTTTACAAGAAAGGCAACTGATAAAATAAGGATTTTATAAGAAAGTGTCACTCGGGAATATGCTTTTTTTTATAGCTTGATATAAGCAATGAAAAAATGAACTAAAGTGTTATTCATGAAATAAATCATTGATACAAGTCTGTATGTATGCTATTATTCTTTTTAATGCATTTAACTTAAAAAAAATGGTATAAAGAACAAAGCAACACACTGCTGCCTAGTCATAAAACTAAAATAGTAATCTAGAAAGCACATTAACTTCTACAAGAAGAGAGACTGATAACTGTTTAGTCTTATTTATTTCACTATATCGTAGAGGAGTGCAAACATACAACAAGGAGACACTATTGAGGCGGATAATCTAGAAAGCTAGACTCTCAAAATGTCCTATTACCATTCCACCAATCCAGATCACATGCCAGCGCTACAGCAACACCCTTTCTATATGATGTAGTGGATATTCTAAATCCATCAGGCCCTAAAGTATTGTGAAGTTTTTGACCATCTCTGGAACTGGTGGTTGATGCAACTTGGAAATGCTCCCAGTAAGATAAGAGTGCATTACCAATAACATTGTCAATATCAGTAAAGTATACAAGATAAGGCAGAAAAGGGGTTAATGCTGCGCATCAGCCAAATGAAGACGTATAATGTTGATGAAGATGAGTATTCTTTTATTCCATAGGTCTACTAGGTACTTATTGTTGATGCATTGGTCCTGAGGAAGAGGTTGTCACCTTGAAACGCGTAGACCTATGGAATAAAAGAATACTCATCTTCATCAACATTATACGTCTTCATTTGGCTGATGCGCAGCATTAACCCCTTTTCTGCCTTATCTTGTATGCTCATCCACGTGGGGCTGCAGCAGACGCCATTATCTCATGCGCACTAGTGGTTGTGACTGTCACAACTGATCCAGGTGAGTGTATATTTTCCAGGTATACCCCACTGATCACTTTGGTGTTACACTATCAGCGCTCCTTATTTTCAGATCTATAATTTCAGTAAAGTGAATGGCTATAAACAGTATATAGAGTATATATTAAATACATCAGTCATCTCAGGAGAACATGTACTAAACTAGAAGAAGAGGCTAAAAGTTGACAGAGCTCCCATGTTATCTAAAAATAAAGAAATGAAGTATGCAAAAAGGACCATCTAAAATAATGTTTATTGTACATGAAACCAAGCACAACATTAAAAACACTTAAAAAGACAAATGGCTATTAATCACATATGTCACACTATACTAGTGAGGGCACTGAGAAACACTGGACAAGCTGTTTCTAGATGCAGTTAGCAGACTACCCACTAGAGGGTGCAAAAATAATAGAATAGTCAGCAGGCAGAGTCAGTACCAGGATGTCAAGTCAAAACCAGGGGAGAAGCAAATCGTGCTAGCCAGAGGTTGGGAACCAGGAAGTAACACCAATGTCAGAAGGGAGAAGCGGAGCCGAAGTCAGGTATAATGAAGCAGGGTCAGAGGCCAGGAGATCCGAGCTACAAACAGGGACGAGAAAGTCATGGGACAGGATCGAGAAGTCAGGAGGAGCTGAGCAGACAGACAGTATAGGGAGGGCTCAGGTCAGGACAGTAGCTGGAAAGTAGGACGAATCAGGGAACGCTCACGGGAGCCAGACTCACGTGCTGCAGAGCAGGAATTATTACTAGCGGTGTTCCAGTAACAGCAGCAGAAAGATATAGCGGCCTGACCACCGAGATGAGGCAGATTGGAATAAGCCCCTCTCATGACCTGTAACCCATGGGAGAGATACATGCAATGGCTCAGCGGTGTCTGAACCTGGCACAGAACAACATGACAACATAAACTCATAATAGAGTTTAATTCTGTCCTATCAACCAGTCACATAGTTAACCTATAGCAAAAAAATTGGTGAAAACACCTAAAGTGCCTGGTGATGGATATGCAAAACAATAGCAATAAAGACAAACAGTTGTTTTAAATAATATAAAACCATCAAAGATTAGTAAAAAAACAAAGCACATACAATACATAATACAATGTGTAAAAGTACAGTATATGTCACATAAAGTGAGTGTAAGTAGAAACCCCCTATCCATGATAGACATAATGTACAGTATACAAATAAATAAGATATATCACATGAGGTGAATAAATTCTAAATATCACTTTATCACGAAAGGCATATTACAACCAATTATACTTTGATACTTTATATTTATGTTGTTTTCTCATATACACTATGAGTTAAAAAATGTATATATTGCCAGCACAAAATGGAATACATAAGTCTGTTTATGTAAGAAAGCAAGACCTGCTTTTGACAGGTTCATACACTGATGAGCAAAAGGGTAACAATGTTTTGAAATTTTGACTTTCAGGCTCCATATCGCCATTCGCTACACATTTGAGCGTGGGGCTACCTACATTTTATAAACAATCATCTTGACTATCTCATACGTAAACTTGTCATGCAAGTATTTAGCATATGATTAGTCATGGAGATTTTTGTCATGTCACTGCAAACTGTCAGAATCACCAGGATCTGTTCTAGAGTTATAAGTTATAACCTGTGCCATAGTGACACTGGTCAGAATTGCAAAAAATGGCCTGGTCAGGAAGGTGAAAATGGGCACGGGGGTGAAGGGGTCACAGTCTCCTCTCAGCTTTCTCTTTTGCAAACTAAACATCCCTAGTTCTTTTAGCCGGTCTTCATATGACATGGTTTGCAGACCTTCTACCATCTTGGTTGCTATTCTCTGGCCTTGCTCCAATATCTCGATGTTTCTTTAATTTGGGCACAAAGGACTATACACAATATCCCAGGTTGGGTTTGGACATGGTAGAGTATAGGGGAATAATTACCTCTCTTGACCTATATTCAATGCTTGTTTAGTAGGTTGATTAAGAAGCGACAGGTCACTAGTTTGAACTGAGGAGCCCACCTTCTTCCTTCCGTATTGCAGCCGGGATGCAGGTAAGGTGATGTTCCTCGCTCCTACGGCTTCACACACAGCGATGTGTGTTGCCTGCTGGAAAGAGGAACAACATCGTACCGTCGCTGCTCCGAAATTATGGAAATGTCGGACCCTACACCGATCATACGATAACGACGCTTTTGCGCTCGTTAATCGTATGTAAAAGGATTCCCATACTGTGATGTCGACAGCGAAGCCGGATGTGCGTCACTTTCGATTTCACCCCACCGAAATCGCACCTGCAATGTCGTAGTGTGCAAAGTACCCCTAAGGCTCCACGCCGAAACATATAAGATTGTAGTTGAGTACCTGCTATTTCTATGGATTTTAGAGCACTACAATAAAAATCACTTTTTATTTCATTTACCGAGCTGCTGGAGATCTTTTTCCTTTCTTTAACGTTCCTTTGGGAGACCCAGACCATGGGTGTTTAGCTTCTGCCTCCGGAGGACACACAAAGTACTACACTTAAAAGTGTAGCTCCTCCCTCTGAGCTTATACACCCCCTGGTAGCCAGTCCTAGCCAGTTTATTGCTTTGTGTCAGGAGGCATACATCCACACATGCATTCTCATCTGATTTGTTTGACTTTTGGAAAGAGTTTGAAGAAAAGCGGGTCCATGTCTGGACTCCCGGCATGTCCCTTCTCACCCCACTGTGTCGGCGGTGTTGTTAACGTTGATTTACAAGGCTGCAGCCTTACATGCCGCGCTCCTTCACCATCCCTTCTGGGCTCTGGCTTGAAGTGGGAGCCAGCACGGTCTCCATGCCTGGCAGGAGTCCGGTCTCCATCCACAGCCCCTTGAGGATTCTGTTGGATCGGAGCACTCATCCCCAGGGACATGGCCCTGCATATCAGCAGCTAAGTACCTGAGACGTTTATGTTGGGGGTCCCGGTTCTTTATTGTAAGGGGAGAGTATGCTGTATGTGATTGTTTTAACTTTTCCGGCGGGTTCTCTTGCTTTTGCCTGAGAACCGTGCCGATGGTGCCTGCTTGTCGGCCTTGCCGCTTAAATTTAGGCCCCGGCTTCGCCGGAGGCCTAGTTTCATTTTCCTGCCCTCGCATGTCACTCATGCAGAGGGACAGGTTCGGCTCCTCCCGGCGGCCGTTCTACACAGGGGAGGGACACTCCCCACTGCTGGGGCGTCCCTCCTTCCCTGCAGGTCTCTATAGCCCTCCAGTTCCCGCTCTTTTATCCCTCACAGGGTGCCTCTAATACTCTTGACAGAAGACTCCTATCCTCTGACCTCCGTCCATCGGAGCTCACGGAGGATTCATCATCTGATCCCAGACCCCGTCCTTCTAAGAGAAGGCGCAGGTTTTCCTCCCCCTCCCCATCCCATGGCTCTGTCTCAAGAGCTGACTCTCAAGATGAGGAGGATGCCCTCACTGGGGGCTCGGAGGCTATGTATCCCATCGATTTCGCTGAGGATGACTCAGATCTTAGTGATTTGATTGCTTCTATTAATTCTGTGCTGGATCTCAATCCGCCAGTGTCAGAGGAGCAACTCTCTTTGGCAGAAAAACATCAGTTTACCTCGCCTAAGAGAGTGAAGAGTGTGTTCTTTAACCACTCCAGTTTTCAGACCGCTGTGACCAAACCCAGGGCCTGCCCTGACAAACGCTTTCCAATGCGTGGTTCTGATGACCGGTTTCCATTTCCACCTGAGGTGGTCAAGGAGTGGTCTCACTCCCCAAAGGTAGACCCTCCGGTGTCTAGGCTATCAGCCCGGACCGTTGTGACGGTGGCTGACGGCACCTCACTTAAGGATTCCACTGACCGTCAGATTGACCTTCTGGCCAAATCTGTGTATTAAGCTGCGGGGGCCGCGTTTTCCCCGACTTTTGCAGCAGTGTGGGCTCTCAAAGCCATCTCTGCTTCTCTAGAGGAGATGCATTCCCTCACCAAGGAATCTATGCCTGAGATGGTTACCTTAACTGCTCAGGCTTCAGCTTTTTCATCTTATGCCATGTCTGCCATGCTAGAGGCTGCTCACCGCACTGCGGTGGCTTCAGCTAATTCTCTTGTTATCCGCAGGATTTTGTGGCTTCGAGAGTGGAAGGCAGATGCTTCTTCTAAGAAGTTTCTTGCTGGGCTCCCTTTTGCTGGTTCACGGCTGTTTGGTGAACAGCTGGATGAAATCATTAAAGAAGCTACTGGCGGGAAGAGTACTTCCATGCCACAAACCAAGACCAGGAAACCCGCCCAGGGTAGGAATCAATCGAGGTTTCGTTCCTTTCGTTCCTCCAACTGGTCATCCTCTAAGCCTTCCGCCTCGTCCGCTAACTCAGCCAAGGATCAGAAATCCAACTGGCGCCCAAAAGCACGTCAGCAGAAGACCGCAGGAGGTTCTGCCACTAAGGCAGCTTCCTCATGACTCTTGGCCCGCTCCAGCCACGTCCTTAGTCGGTGGCAGGCTCTCCCACTTTGGCGATGCTTGGTTAAAGCAAGTCTCCGATCAGTGGGTGAGAGACATCATATCTCACGGCTACAGGATAGAATTCTCTTCCAGCCCTCCAAACAGATTTTTTCTCTCAACTCCCCCCTGCTCCAAGGCCGCCGCCTTCTCGCAGGCCGTGGCGTCCTTGCAGGCAAACGGAGTGATTGTCCCAGTTCCCGCTCAGGAACGGTTCAGAGGTTTTTACTCAAATCTCTTCCTAGTTCCAAAAAAGGACGGTACCTTCCGGCCCATCCTGGATCTCAAGCTTCTCAACAAGCATGTCCGGGTGCGGCATTTTCGCATGGAGTCTCTGCGATCAGTCATTGCCTCTATGACCCAAGGGGAGTTCCTGGCGTCCATCGACATCAGAGATGCCTATCTACATGTGCCAATCGCAGTGTCACATCAGCGTTGGTTATGTTTTGCGATAGGAGAGGATCATTTCCAATTCGTGGCTCTCCCCTTCGGGTTAGCCACGGCCCCTCGGGTATTCACCAAGGTCATGGCGGCAGTGATTGCGGTCCTGCACCTCCAGGGGTTAGCAGTGCTTCCTTATCTGGACGACCTTCTGGTCAAGGGTACATCCAGCGCAGACTGTCAGCGGAGTGTTTCGCTCACTATCGCCACCCTAGCCCAATTCGGGTGGATTGTCAATCTTCCCAAATCCACTCTGACTCCGACCCAGAGTCTCACGTACCTAGGGATGCAGTTCGAGACTTTGCCGGCACTTGTGAAGTTGCCCTTAATCAAACAGCAGTCTCTCCGGCTAGCAGTGCGCTCTCTCCTGAGGCCCCGCCGTTATTCCCTCAGGCGCCTGATGCAGGTGCTGGGTCAAATGGTGGCCTCCATGGAGGCGGTTCCCTTTGCCCAGTTCCATCTGCGTCCTCTGCAGCTGGACATTCTCCGCTGTTGGGACAAACGGCCTTCCTCCTTACAGAGGTTAGTGGCTCTGTCGCCACGGACCAGGAGCTCTCTTCAGTGGTGGCTTCGACCCCTCTCCCTGTCCCAAGGGCACTCCTTCCTGACTCCGTCCTGGGTAATTCTCACCACGGATGCCAGCCTATCCGGCTGGGGAGCGGTACATCTCCACCACAGAGCACAGGGCACTTGGACTCCGTCCGAGTCAGCCCTTTCAATCAATGTGCTGGAAACCAGAGCTGTGCTTCTAGCTCTCCTAGCCTTTCACCACCTGTTGGCGGGCAGGCACATTCGAGTCCAGTCAGACAACGCGACAGCGGTTGCCTACATCAATCACCAAGGCGGGACACGCAGCCGCCTGGCAATGTTGGAGGTCCAACGCATTCTTCAATGGGCGGAGGACTCCAAGTCCACCATATCCGCAGTCCACATCCCTGGTGTAGAAAACTGGGAGGCAGATTATCTCAGCCGTTAATCCGTGGACGGTGGCGAGTGGTCCCTGCACCCGGCAGTGTTTCAGTCAATCTGCCGCAAGTGGGGCACTCCGGACGTGGACCTAATGGCATCCCGTCACAACAACAAGGTTCCGGTTTACGTGGCTCGCTCCCACGATCCTCAGGCCTTCGCCGCGGACGCTCTGGTTCAAGACTGGTCCCAGTTTCGTCTGTCCTACGTGTTTCCCCCTCTAGCTCTCTTGCCCAGAGTCCTGCTCAAGATCAGAATGGAGGGCCGTCAAGTCATCCTCATTGCACTGGACTGGCCCAGGCAAGCTTGGTATCCGGACCTGCTCCAACTGTCCGTGGAGATGCCGTGGCATCTTCCAGACCTGCTCTCGCAAGGTCCGTTTTTCCGCCCGAATTCTGCGGCACTCAAATTGACGGCGTGGCTCTTGAGTCCTGGATTTTGACGGCTTCTGGTATTCCTCCTGAAGTCATCTCCACTATGACTCGGGCCCGTAAGTCTTCCTCCGTCAAGATCTATCACAGGACTTGGAAAATTTTCCTGTCCTGGTGTCGCTCTTCCGGCCATTCTCCTTGGCCATTCTCGTTGCCGACCCTTCTGTCTTTTTTACAGTCCGGTCTGCAGCTAGGACTGTCCCTCAACTCTTTCAAGGGACAAGTCTCAGCTCTATCAGTGCTGTTCCAGCGGCGTCTCGCCCGGCTGGCTCAGGTCCGCACCTTCATGCAAGGTGCGTCTCACATCATTCCGCCTTATCGGCGGCCCTTGGATCCCTGGGACCTTAACTTGGTCCTCACGGTATTGCAGAAACCCCCTTTTGAGCCCCTTAGGGAGGTTTCTTTGTATCGTCTTTCTCAAAAGGCGGCCTTTCTAGTTGCCATAACTTCTCTCAGGAGAGTCTCTGATTTGGCTGCGCTCTCCTCGGAGTCACTTTTTTTGGTTTTTCACCAAGACAAGGTAGTTCTCCGTCCAACCCCGGACTTTCTTCCTAAGGTGGTCTCTCCCTTCCACCTTAACCAGGATATTTCCTTGCCTTCCTTCTGTCCGGCCCCTGTTCATAACTTTGAGAAAGCGCTGCATACGCTAGCTCTGGTGCGTGCTCTCCGGATTTATGTGTCTCGCACCGCTGCGCTTAGGCGGTGCACCTCTCTTTTTGTGCTAACCACAGGGTGGCGCAAGGGTCTCTCTGCTTCTAAGCCGACCTTGGTCCGTTGGATTAGATCGACCATTTCGGACGCCTACCAGAGTACTCAGGTGCCTCCCCCGCCGGGCATCAAAGCACACTCGACCAGAGCTGTCGGTGCCTCTTGGGCTTTTAGGCACCAGGCTATGGCTCAACAAGTCTGTCAGGCTGCCACTTGGACTAGCCTGCATACCTTTTCGAAGCACTACCAAGTGCATGCTCATGCTTCGGCAGATGTGAGCTTGGGCAGATGCATCCTTCAGGCGGCTGTCGCCCACTTGTGAAGTTAGGCTCCGCCTACTTCTTAGTTTTTTTCTGTTTATTCCCACCCAGGGACAGCTTTGGAACATCCCATGGTCTGTGTCTCCCAAAGGAACGATAAAGAAAAAGAGAATTTTGTTACTTACCGTAAATTCTTTTTCTTATAGTTCCGTATTGGGAGACCCAGCTCCCTCCCTGTTGCCTGTTGGCAATTTTCTTGTTCCGTGTGTTATCACCGGTTGTTGTCGTGGACAGAGTCTCCGGTTGTTCCGGTTCTTACTCGGTTCTACTTGTGGGTGGCTATTCTCCTTCAGCTTTTGCACTAAACTGGCTAGGGCTGGCTACCAGGGGGTGTATAAGCTCAGAGGGAGGAGCTACACTTTTAAGTGTAGTACTTTGTGTGTCCTCCGGAGGCAGAAGCTAAACACCCATGGTCTGGGTCTCCCAATACGGAACGATAAGAAAAAGAATTTACGGTAAGTAACAAAATTCTTTTTTTTTTATTGTGCTGTTTAACACTGCCTGAGGCCAGGGCAGCTCCGAGCCCCGGCAGGGAATCCGGAAACTATCTGAGGTTTAGAGGTGAGCTGAAGATTTTCACTATTTTCATAATCTGAACATATCCACATATTATGCACCCAGTAAGGAAAAAGAAACTTTGCTTCATGTGGATGGTTTATATGGCATCTGACAGACCAGAACACAAAAGTAATTCAACTTCTTAACATGAAGCCGGAAGGCCCCCTTGTACTGGTGAACAGTCTCTCCGCACATGATTATGCTCTCTTTTTAGCCAACAGATTTAGTACAGAAATTTCTAATACATACTTGTTGCAAGAATATTAGAAAGCTTTATTCAGTTACAAAAAAAGTGCTAACTGGAGACACAACCTCATTAAGGCCCTTTTCACATTGGGTTTCAGTGGCTCCATCAGGGCTTCCGTCCAAAATCATCACCCCCCCCATAAAACTTGTTTTGGACATATGCGCCGACAGGGCCATTGAGTATAATGGGGCAGACAGAGCAAGCGTATGCTCTGTCTTGAACCATTTTCGGGTGTATACACTTTTTGCAGGCGAACACCTGAACGTAGTCTGCCACGTCTGGGCTCCACCTGCAGAAAGTGTATACACCCGAAAATAGTGCAAGACGCAGCATACGCTGGCTCTGTCTGCTCCATTATACTCAATGGCCCTGTCGGCGCATACGTCCAAAACACGTTTTGTGGGAAGAGGGACGGGATTTCAGATGGATGCCCCGACGGAGCTACTGAAACGTAATGTGAAAGGAGCCTTAGATGCATGGTAGTTATTTTGACTGGAAATGTTTAATTTGATGACATTTTTTGCTAAAACCAAAAGTGGAAGCAGGAATGATAAGTACTGTACTTCATATATTCTAGATAGGCAAAAGTACAGTGACACCTAAATATAGGCATTAACTTTGGTTTACTTTAGTCAAAGGTGCTCAGTGTGGTTGAGGTTATAGTTCTCTGCAGGTCAGTAACGTTCTACTACACCAAACTCACCCAACTATGCCTTTTTGGACCTTGCTTTGTGCACTGGATCACAGTCATGCTGAAAAAAAAGAGTTTTCTGCAAACTGTTCCACAAAGTTGGAAGCACACAATCATCCAAAATCTCTTGGTATGCAGAAACATTAAGATTTCCTTTCACTGGGAAGAAGGAGCTTAAGTCAAGCCCTGAAGAAAAAACCCATATTGTTTTTCACTTCTCCAACAAACAGTTGCCCTTTCCATTCATGGTGAAGAATGACAGAAGAAGGATTCATCACTCCACACAACACAATTCTACTGCTTCACAGTCCAGTAAATTAAACTACTCTAGCTGCATCTTGGCCATGGAAACCCATGTGATTACCCTCTCGGAGCAGAGCTTTGGGCTGATGTTAATGTCAGAGGAGATTTGGAACTCTACAACTGATGAGAAAGCAGAGCACCTGAGCACTCGTCGACTTTCATGGTCTCCCCTTTGTAGCAAAATTAGTTTTGTTTCTAAATGCTTCCGGTTTTCAATAATCTCACTCACCGTTGTTCACAGAATATTAAGAAGGAAAAAAATCAGGGACTGACTTATTACAATGCTGGCCTCCTAGTGCAGAACCACCTTAAAATTCTGCCAGCTCTTTAGAATGGGCCACTTTTCAGAAATCATTGTAAAGGCAAAATGCATTGCGGATGACCGGATTTTATACTCGTGTCAATTGGATTGAAGGAAAGAACTGAATTCAATCCCATTGCCACAGAATGTATTTTCATTCCTGCCATTGCCTTAAAAAACTGTATGAAAAATTATATCTCAGACAGCATAAAAAAACTGCAGGTGGGATTCCAACCTTTCAGTCGCATAATTTTCTGCAAGACTCCATGACGTATAAATACACTTTAACTACACAACACCCAGAGACTACGTATGAATGATTTTTTTGTACGTATGTCAGTTAATGTGTCATAAGGTGCTATGTTTATTTCTAGCACAATAATATGTCCCAGATTCTTCAGGTCGCACTCCAGTGAGTTTACAATAAACTTCTCCTTTACTAGCCATGTTATAATGTTTTCTTTAGTCTGTCGGATCCAGTGCACACCGTCCATATTGGAACTATCAGTGAGGGCGGCACCGGTCACTTTACAGGTCAGGTCCAGAGTCTCTGATGGTCTCATAATCCCAGGACCAGACTCCACCATAGAGACTTCCGAGGTTGTGCCTTCAAAAAACAAATAAAAGTTATTGACTAAGTTTTATAAAAATAGATTTAAAGCGTTAAACTCTAATGTTGTCAGAACAGCAAACTCACACTGTATAAGTACAGCTACAAAACAAAGAAACCAAGGAAGATTCTTCATATTGTGGCCAAGCCGCTATATGAACACTGTGTGTGATGATTCTGGTGGAATGGGATTTTCCTAAAGACCCTCTCTATTTAATCATACATTTATTTAACTAAATTTGCATAGCCACGCCACTAATAAATTTTACACCCAACTGCATTTTTTTTTTCATTTTTCATGTAGTCACTGTATCCTCTTCACCCCCGGTCAATTTTACTTTTTTCACTTTCATTTTTCCTCCCCTTTTTTCAAGAGCCATAACTTTTAATTTTTCTGTCAGTATATCCATATGAGGGCTTGTTTGCGGGACGAGTTGTACTTTTGAACGACTCCATTCATTCTGCCTCATATTGTACTGGAAAACGGGAAAAAAATTCCAGGTGTGGAAAAAAAAGTGCAATTGCAGAATTGTTTTCTTTTTTAATTTACCATGTTCACTATTTTGAAAAACTGGTCTGGCATTATAATTTTCCAAGCAAGTATGAGTTTGTACCAAAAAATTCAGAAGTTTGTAAAAAAAAAAAAAGAATAGCTCTTTGTCACCATTTTCTGAGACCCCCAGTGTTCTCATATTTTAGGATCTGAGGCTCATGGATTATTTTTTGCGTCTTGAGCTGGCGTTTTCAAGCATACAATTCTTGTGTAGATGTGATGTTTTGATCGCCTCTTACTTCATTTTAATGCAATCTTGCAATGACTTAAAAACCTTAATTTTGGAGATTGGAATCAGGCATTTTTGAACTCTGCAATACCAAATATGTGTATTTTTTATTTTAATATTATTGTTTTATTTTCAATGGGGCAAAAGGGGAGTGATTTAAACTTTTAGGTTTTTTTAACATTTGTTAAAACTTTTCTACATTTTTTATTCATTTTACTAGTCCTCCTGGGGGACTTTATCACTGCACACTCCGTTAGCTTCTCCTGATCAAAGCGATGCTTGAGCATCCCTCTGATCATAAAAAATGCTGCTCACAGGAAACACGTCATGGCAGCAAAAGGGGTCATCATCTGAACCCATGCTACCATGGCAAACCACTAGCGCCTGTGATCACATCACGGGGCTGCCGATGGCGATAGGAAATGGTGCGATCCCCAACGGATCGCATTAGATCTAAGGGGTTAAAAGACGCTGGTGGACCATGGGCATACATGTGCGGGGAAGACTGTAGGCTCGCCGTGGGAGTGGTATCAAGACAGACACAGTCAAGGACCTACCAATACGTCCTTGGTCTTGAAGGGGTTATATTACTATATCCTAGTTGTAAATATGTTTCCAACAAAACAAGTGTATATGGTAACAGAATAGAAACAAAGCAGAGTCGGGCAGTGCAGAGCGGATCTGCCGGGCAGTGGAGCCGTACTCACAGGTTTGATGGATCAGCTGTTCCAGGAATACACATACGCCTGTGTGGATAGTGCCTTGCAGAGTGGTGCTCAGCGAGCGGCATGAAGAGAGTTCAGAGATCCAGCATAAGGAAGAATGAGGCGGCAGCTCATTCCGTCAGTTGCACAAAACTTTTATTCTGCGGTTGCAGACATGTACAGGAGCAGTGAGGGGAGAGGGTGGTGTGGGGGCGAGGAACGGACGACAGCCTGTTTCGCACTGAGTAGCATTTTGACGAGTCCAAAGTCCAAGTGCTACTCAGCGCGAAACAGGCTGACGTCCGTTCCTCGCCCCCGCACTCCCCTCTCCCCTCACTGCTCCTGTACATGTCTGCAACCGCAGAATAAAAGTTTTGTGAGCTGCCGCCTCATTCTTCCTTATGCTGGATGGTAACAGAATGTAAACCTGGTATTTGAATTTCTGGTCAAGTCTAATATATTATTATAAGATTTCAATAAGATTTTAAAGACTGATTTCTCACAATAAGGTTTTGTTTCTTTATCCTTCTCATGAATGGATGATGGTTGTGTTATTCAGCCATCATCTGCCTCTAAAAGGCATGGGTGGAGCTGAGTTCTACCCGACTGTTAACCTGATATGTTTCGCTTTGATTGTTTGGTAGAGGCATTTACAGTGCGATGGGACGGGGTTATTCCAAGAACCCATTGACCCGCACTCCTCGTGCCTGTCATGGCGGTGCTCAAATGAATGCCAACGTTGGATTTGCTGATTTTTGTTATATAAAGTATTGCTGTATAGAGTGCAAGAAATTGGATGACTGCAGGTTGAAGTCCTTTAAGGAGACTACAGAAAACCGTAAAAAGTTAAAAAAAAAAAAAAAAGTTAAAAAAAAAATAAAATATTCAAATTACGTTCCTTTTCCTCCATTAAAAATAAATTTCTTAAAGAAAATTGAAAAAATAATAAATGTTTGGTTTTTCTGCATTCTTAAAAGCCTGATCTATCAAAATGTTAAATTAATTAACTTAACTAGTTGAAACTGTAAGCAGAAAAAAAGATAAAAACACCAGAAATGGTTTTTTTTTACATGCTCTGCAAAATAATTTCAAGATTTCAAAAAGTCGTATCTTGGTATCTATAAAAACATTGTCAGTTTGCAACATTTTTTTTCACTAATTAAATGAAAAAGTTTGGTATTGCCATAATAGTTCTTTCCTGGTGAATCATACTTCTAGATCATTTTAACTGTAGAGTGAGTGAATACCATAAAAAGAAAACCCAAACAACATTTGTGAAATTGCATTTTTTTTCTCACAATTTCACCTCACTTCCGTTTTTTTTCCAGTATATTATATGGTAAAATTAATTCATTCATTCAAAAGTACAACTTGTCCTGCAAAAATAAGCCCTCATTTGGCTATAAAAAAGGTAGCGCTTTTGGAAGAATGGAAGGAAAAAACATTTATATAGCAAAATACCAACTCACACTACCAAAAGACAAATTTAAATAGCAAGATGTGTGGACATTGTGCAACCGCACGCTAAACATAAAAATAACTTTTAATGGTGCTCATTTAAAACGAGTAAACCTCATAAAAACGTGAGTATAAAATGAGAATACCCAAAGCAGTGGTCACCAAGCTCAAATGGACCCTGGTGTGGGTACAGCGCACAAAACACTATCTAGACTGGGTCGCTATTATGTCACCTCAGTACTATATTAGAGGTCACATGTACAGGGAACCACCCTCCACTCTGTACCTCCAATATTATATAATGTGTAGATAACTGGTGTAAACGACCGCCATTAAACATATACCATTTCTTTAAATAATATGGTTATAATAGTTGGAACGGTCTCACCAAGGACTTGCGGGCTTCAAAATTCTCATGGACAGGATATTCACTGATAAACCTCCTTCATGTTTATCTCTCAAAAAATGTTATCAGCAGCATGCCTCCGGTCACACCCTACGCGTTTCATCCCCACATAGAAATAATCAGGGGAGCCCGTGGTCATGGAAACCTGCCAGATTAAATAGCCATCTTCATCATTATCATTGTGGCCGTCTTCACAAGAATAAAATGCCCATTCCGGACTGCAAGAATTAACAACAATGTCTGCATTATAAATCACCTCAAAGTCCACAAGTGAACTGTCCGGTCTTTCCAAAATGCCAAAGAAACACTCACCACTCTGTGTCAGTAGCCTCTCTCAGTACATCCCAGTTTCACAGGGAGATCACATAGGCCAGCTATGTGATCTCCCTGTGAAACTGGGATGTACTGAGCATGCCCGGTGGGTATAAAATGGCAGCGCCCATGGCTACTTGTGCGGCGCATGTGAATTGAGAGGCTACTGACACAGAGTGGTGAGTGTTTCTTTGGAATCTTGGAAAGACCGGACAGTTCACTTGTGGACTTTGAGGTGATTTATAATGCAGACATTGTTGTTAATTCTTGCAGTCCGGAATGGGCATTTTATTCTTGTGAAGACGGCCACAATGATGATGATGATGATGATGATGATGATGATGATGATGATAAGGATGGCTATTTAATCTGGCAGATTTCCATGAGCACGGGCTCCCCTGATGATTTCTATGTGGGGATAAAACGCGAAGGGTGTGACCGGAGGCCTGCTGCTGATAACATTTTTTGAGAGATAAACATGAAGGAGGTTTATCAGTGAATATCCTATCCATGAGAATTTTGAAGCCCGCAAGTCCTTGGTGAGACCGTTCCAACTATTATAACCATATTATTTAAAGAAATGGTATATGTTTAATGGCGGTCAATTACACCAGATATCTACACATTAGATAATATTGGAGGTACAGAGTGGAGGGCGGTTCCCTGTACATGTGACCTCTAATATAGTACTGAGGTGACATAATAGTGACCCAGTCTAGATAGTGTTTTGTGCGCTGTACCCACACCAGGGTCCATTTGAGCTTGGTGACCACTGCTTTGGGTATTCTCATTTTATACTCACGTTTTTATGAGGTTTACTCGTTTTAAATGAGCACCATTAAAAGTTATATTTATGTTTAGTGTGCAGTTGCACAAGGAAAAAACATTTCAGCAAAAATTTAAAAATAAAATGGCGCGGTCCTGATAGAGAACCTGTCACCAGTATTTGCCACCTAATGTGAGAGCAGCATAATGTAGCAAAAGAGACTCTGATTGCAGCGATGTGTCACTTACTGAGCTGCTTAGTGTAGTTTTGATAAAAACACTGATTAATCAGCAGTAGATTATCATTAGAGGACTAGTTAGCGTGCTGCAGGTAGTCCAGCATATTCATGAGCTCTGTATAACTGCTAGATCTGCAGCAGAGAAAACATTAATTTTATCAAAATGACAGCAAACAGCTCAGTAAGTGACACATCGCTGGAATCAGGGTCTGTGTCTGTACATTATGCTGCTCTCAGATCAGGGAGCAAAAACTTGGTGACAGATTCCTTTAAGAGTGTCAAATCACCTATCACCTACCAACCATGGGCAGCATAAATCAAATGCTGACTACTTTGAAGAGCTGGCCAGTGACTATAGGAAGGGAACTGACTAGTCTGTCTTCGTCCCCATCCGGCTACTCTCTGACCCACTCTAGATGATTGACAGGTCTTCCTCTATACATACATGAGGGTGATGCCGGACTAGTTACATCTCTCCCTAGGATTTGAACCAGTTATTCTCTATCCATGCAGGGCTCGGCTATCTTTAATAATCCCAAAGGATATTAATAAAGCAGTGGTGCACATGTTTGACAACTGCTCCATTCAGATAGGACTCTAGTGTGTGTGTTTAGATATAAAACAACACAGGTGTCTATTTATATAAACCTGCTATAAGTGAATTACATGCCCTTAGTGTGAGTATACAGTGTGTCCACCCATAGCCTGTCCACCGCCATTAACTTGAGAATGGCGGCAGCTATAGGCATAGAAGTGGTGTCTAGTTATAGTAACGTAGCCATGCGCTATGCAATGAAACCACCTATAGAGCCACCTGGTGGAAAACAACGGAGTTAGCATATTTATCTTGAAAACGGAACGAGATAGAGAAAAAAAGTGAATTAAAAAATTGTAGAGCATCATGAAACGTTGAAGTGAACGTTTTTGTGTCTGGCAAAAAAAACGGATTGCGCCATACGGCGTGTTTTATAATGGAAGCCTATGGACGCCGGATCCGGCGTAATGCGGCAAAAAACGGATCCGGTCGCTGAATCCGATTTTTGGAACTGAGCTTTCTCAGAATCACACCGGATCTGTCAAAAAACTGAAGTAACTGATGGAAAAAACTGATGCAACTGATCCGTTTTTTTGCCGGATCGTGCCTGATGCCAAAAAACTGATGTGTGAAAGCAGCCTTACATGTTCTCCTCCCCCCAAGGAAGTAGAAGACTTCTTAGACTCGAAAGTTAGGTATTTCTGCAATTTTCTCCCTTTTTATTTTGTAATTGTTTTGCTTATTTGGGTGTTGTTTTTTTATTTTATCTTTTATATCTTTTTTATTGTGAGCACTATATTTTTTATATTAAAGCTTAAAACTTATCACTGACCTGGACTTTGGACCGCAGTCCTGTGAATAGATCTGCTCATCTCTAGTCCCTACCATCCTGGATACAGCAGACAGTCCCGGATTTGGATCTATGTCTGTCAATCTCAGGTGTCTGCTGAATGTCCCTGGCTGCCGCTGCCTTTTTATTTCTATTGCTTGGTGTCACCCAGCTGTGTTTTTTGACACTTTAGAATGGACAGCAACCTCCTACGGCTCACTGTTAAAGCAATCGATAAAGCAGAACATCATGGAAAGCCAAGATTAAGCCACAGAAAGTGAGCATCTAAAGTTGTTTGCCACTTTAGGGGTGGCTGGAGGCTAGTATTTCTAGGCTGGGAAGGGCCCAATAACCATGGACCTTCCCATCCTGATCATATCAGCGCTTAGCTATTGGATGTACCTTGGCTGGTTATAAAAAAAAATAGGGGGACCTGCCATCAGTTTTTTATTTATGTATTAAGTCATCCACTATATGAAAGGCGTAGCAGGGCACTATTATAGATAGTGTCTTGCACGTGGGGCTTTTATTACCCTATGGGCGCAATTTTATAATATATGGTGAGCTGGACAATTATACTATCTGCCAGATTTGCTGTGTGTGACAGCAGGCAGTTGTATGCAAGGCAATAACACCTGAGCAGATTGTATCTCAGCCTGTATGAGGCTTTGATCCCAGTCTTATTAACAAGATATTCATAAGAATAAATAAGATAACAGTTTGTAAGGTCAAATTGTGAAAGAAAACTGAAGGCACAAGTGCAGATTCTTTCTTCCGGACCGATGTTCCAAGTCTGCCATTTTAGCCAAAATCAAGACTACAATTACAATCTTGAGACTTCTGTAAAGACTATTGTCTTCAAAATAAGACTGTGGTCACAATTCTCTAACCCATGCAGGCTCAGATGCATCCTGTTGAGGTGGCCATCTCCTCAGCTGTCTGGATATTTTTTACAGCAGGGCGTTCTATATGATCACAAACTGCCGCTTAGTGGCAGAAGTGTGAATTACAGACAAACTCAAACCGCCAGCTTAGTTTATGTAATTGTGCTCATCATTTGTAAGAAACAACGGCAATATCTGAATGTTGTGATTAATATATGCTTTTCATACACCGGATACACCTGTTCTTGACAATGAGGTCCTTTTATACTAAAATCAGTAGAGAGGTTGTAAGATTTTGTATTAATTTGTATGGGAATTATGACCACCTTCCAGCACATGCGAAATTAATTTACCTATTGTGGTTTGGATCTACAATTTTCACAAAATAAAATATCAAAATGGAAATCACGGACTGAACTAATTCAACTCATAATGTCAATTCAACTCATAATGTGGCTTAGTAATGTGTATGACCTGTATGCACACCCCGAAAATGTCTGATAATATAGAGGATGGTGTCCTGATAGGGGTGGGCTGGGCCAGGGGGCAGAGGGGCAAATGCCCTCGCGCTGCTCTCTCAGCCCCTGTGCGGGGCCACATGTTTATTCTTCTGCATGCTGATTGATGGTTGTCAGTTTAGCAGACATGGCTGCTATGGGTAAGGACAACACGTCAGAAACACGTAAGCGATTCTTAACAACCCCAAAGAGTATATTGATGTCCTATATTTAATAAACCATGGAATAAAGACTGACTTTATGCTACCAGACGTGCTGCTGGAAAACCTTTTTTGCCATGGCTGCGCAGTTCTGTCATGGAAACCCCTTTCCTGGAGTAAAATATAAGGGATCTCCAGATCTGGAAAATGTTGGTCCGATTAATAGTGATGCATCGGAGACAAGAAGACAAACAACCAATGTTCAACTGTGCAACAGGCTTGTCTGAACTTTGGTCCCAAAAGACAATTATTTATTACATCCACTGAAGAATGGGATGGCTTAGTCCTTATCCAAAAGCATATAAGTTTCACAACAAAAAGGCCATCAACCATAGATTTTGCTGAATTGGATCAAAGATGATAACTATGAGGGGCTGCTGATAAGTCTTTGGCTTTGTGATCTTTTTTGTTTCTATGGTAATGATTGTTACATTACATGAAAGCCTTAGGTGTGTAATATACGTTTTTTATCGCGACAGTGTTCTATGCATGCGGGAAAACAAAATGGCGGAGTCTAATGCGATATTCACAGCAACTGAAAGCAGAGGAGTGATAAAATTCTTGTTTCTGCAAGGAAAGTCCGCAAAGGATATTCATGGTGACATGTTGCAGACATTGGGGGATCAATGCCCTTCATATTCTACAGTTAAGAACTTGGTTGCCAAATTTAAAACGGGCCACTTCAGCACCAATGATGAGGAACGTCCTGGATGACCGAGAGTGGCTGTTGTTCTGGAGATTGTCGATGCTATGCACAACCCCATAATGGAGAATCAACAAATTAAAGCTAACACAATAGCAGACATCATGGGAATTTCCCGTGCACGTGTTTGTGTCATTATCCATGAACATATGGACATGAGGAAGCTATCTGCAAAGTCGGTCCCCAAATGTTTGACAACAGATCAGAGAAGCATGCGAGTGAAAACTTCCCAGTCCATTTGTCAGCGTTTCCAGACTGATAATAACTTCCTGGATCAACTGGTTACTATGGATGAGATCTGGATTTATTTGTATGACCCTGAAAACAAGGAGCAGTCAAAAGAGTTGTGGTACAGTGGTTCTCCTCATCCAAAGAAATTCAGGGTGCAATAATCAGCCACCAAGGTGATGGCGTCTGTGTTCTGGGATAAGGAGGGCGTGCTGCTAGTGGACTACCTTCAAAAGGGTTCCACCATCAATGCAAAGTATTACATTGAACTTTTGGACCAATTTAAGGCAGCTCTGAAGGCCAAAAGGTGCAGCAAGCTGTCCAAAGGAATCTTTCTCCTGCAAGACAATGCCTCCACTCACACTGAGCAAGTGACCATGGCAAAACTGGCAGTGCTGGGCTTCCAGCTGGTTGACCACCCACCTTATTTTCCAGATCTAGGTGCCTCCGACTATCATCTGTTTCCAAACCTGAAGAAACACCTCAAGGGTACCAAATTTCACACCATTTCTAATGCCCTGGCTGCTACGGATGCCTGGTTTGAAGCACTACCGAAATCCTTCTTTTTGCTAGGCTTACAGAACATGGAATACTGATGTAAGAAGTGTGTTGACATCGTTGGAGAGTATGTGGAATAAATGTAAAGTTTCATCATCCTATCTCGCTTCTTTCTGGGTAAAGCCAAAGAGTTATCAGTGGAGTTGAGCGATGTGGAGTCGAACGGTTCGCCAATTTAATGTTCGAGTGATTTTGGGCGGTGGTCGAGTCGTTCGACAAACTCGAACGATTTGCTTAAAGTTCAGCAGTTCGAGTTACGTTCGAGAATGGTTTGATCACCAAAAGCGTGGCTTTTCACAGTAAGTATGTGCGCACGTTGCGTATCTGCATGCGTCCTGTGTCCCCAGCACAATCCATCTCTATTTCCTACTCACCGATCACGGGCGCCTCGCTGCACGGCTGTCACAAAGCTCCGGCGGCTTTTCCTCTTTTGAAAATGGCTGCCGCTTCATTATTCAATCAGGTATTCCATGGCTTCCACGCCCACCGGCGCCCATGATTGGTTGCAGTCAGACACGCCCCCACGATGAGTGACAGCTGTCTCACTGCAACCAATCACAGCCAATGGTGGGTCTATATCATGCAGTAAAATAGATAAATAAAAAAAAAAAATGCGGTTCCCCCCAATTTTGATACCAGCCAGGATAAAGCCACACGGCTGGAGGCTTGTATTGTCAGGATGGGGAGCGCCACGTTATGGGGAGCCCACCACCCTAACAATATCACCCAGCAGCCGCCCGGAATTGCCGCATTGATTAGACGCAACAGTCCCGGGACTCTACCCAGCTCATCCCGTGGCAATCGAGGTAATAAGGAGTTAATCATGACAGGCGTCTCCCCGAGATACCTTCCATGATTAGCCTGTAAGTGAAAGCAAAGAAACACACACAGCGAAAAATACTTTATTTGGAATAAAAGACAAAAAAACACCACATTTACCTCTTTATTAATCCCCAAACAACAATCCAGGTCAGAAGTAATTCACACAACGCTGTCAGCTCTGCTACATGAAGATGACAGGGAGCCCCGTAGAACACGAGTGCTCTGTGTCCTCTCCACGCAGCACCTGAAGTGAGCCGCACTGTCACCGGAGACTTCACTCTGCAATGCAGAGGTCAAGATAACCAAATTTTCCTATGCTTCTTGTTAGAGGCAGTGGCTCAATGGTTAGAGCTACTGCATAGGAAGCATTAGTTCACGAGTTCAAGTCCTGGCCGCCCTGGTAAAGAATTTAATTATAATTATTATTATTATTTATAATTATAATTTAATTTAATTATGCACTGAGGGGAGGAGCCGGACATCAGCTGTGAGCCGCAGGACACACCTCTAAAATCGGAGCAGTTCACGGAATGAGGCTGCATTGCTCTCTCCTCTCTCTCTTCTCTCTCTCTCTTCTCTCTCTCTTCTCTCTCTCCTCTCTCTATTTTTTCTCTCTCTCTTTTTCTCTTTCTCTCCTCTCTTCTCTTTTCTCTCTCTTCTCTCCCTTCTCTCTCTCTCTCCTCTCTCTCTCTTCTTTCTCCTCTCTCTCTTTTCTCTCTCTTTTCTCTCTCTCAGACCTGGCGATGATCAGCTGATGCAGTCACCTGACGGAATCAGCTGACACTATAAGTCAAGCGGTGAGGCCGACTTTTTACCGCCCGACCGGCTAAACTATCAGCTGCTGCTGTCAGACAGGAGTCTGCACAGAAGTGTGTATTTTTTCTTTTTTGCACTAATGCATCAGCTGATTGTATAAATGACTTTTATACAATCAGCTGCTGTGTCATGTGATTCAGGCCCCTGAACCTGACACATCTTCTGATCGCTTTACCTTCCAGCAAACCAATCAGATGATATTGGGTCCGGATTGGACGGCGCAGGACCCTTGACCCAGGATTACTGCAGAGTTGGGTTCTTTATTTCAATAAAGATGGAGTCACTAATTGTGTTGTGTTTTATTTCTAATAAAAATATTTTTCTGTGTGTTGTGTTTTTTTTTATCTGTACTAGAAATTCATGGTGGCATGTCTAATATTGGCATGACACCATGAATTTCGGGCTTAGGGCCAGTTGATAATATACAGCTAGCCCTAACCCCATTATTACCCAGCGAGCCACCGTCACCAGGGCAGCTGGAAGAGTTGATACAACGCCAGAAGATGGCGCTTCTATGAAAGCGCCATTTTCTGGGGCGGCTGTGGACTGCAATTCACAGCAGGGGTGCCCAGAAAGCTTGGGCAACCTGATCTGCGGATTCCAATCCCCAACTACCTAGTTGTACCTGGCTGGACACAAAAATTGGGCGAAGCCCACGTCATTTTTTTTTATTATTTCATGAAATTTATAAAATAATTAAAAAGAAAAGGGCTTCCTTATATTTTTGGTTCCCATCCGGGTACAAATAGGCAGCTGGGGGTTGCTGTACCTGGCTAGCATACAAAAACATGGCAAAGCCCACGTAATTTTTTTGGGGGGCAAAAACTCCTGCATACAGTCCTGCATGGAGTATGCTGAGCCTTGTAGTTGTGCAGCTGCTGTCTGCTTTCTGTCTGTATGGAGGAGAGCAGACAGCAGCTGTAGAACTACAAGGCTCAGCATGCTCAATTCACTAGTGTATGCAGGAGAGCAGACAGCAGCTGCAGAGCTACAAGGCTCAGCATGCTCCATTCACTAGTGTATGCAGGAGAGCAGACAGCAGCTGTAGAACTACAAGGCTCAGCATACTCCATCCAGGACTGTATGCAGGAGTTTTTTGCCCCCCCAAAAAATTACGTGGGCTTTGCCATATTTTTGTATGCTAGCCAGGTACAGCAGGCAGGTACGGCTGCCCCCAACCCACAGCTGCCTATTTGTATCCGGATGGGAAATAAAAAAAATAGGGAAGCCCTTTTTTTTTAATTATTTCATGAATTTCATGAAATAATTAAAAAAGAAATCGACATGGGCTTCGCCCCATTTGTGTGTCCAGCCAGGTACAACTAGGCAGCTGGGGATCGGAATCCGCAGCACAGGTTGGCTTTCTTTCCCCCTCTGCTGCGAATTGCAATCCGCAGCCGCCTCAGAAAATGGCCCTTTGATAGACGCGCCATCATCTGGCGCTGTATTCAACTCTTCCAGCTGCCTTGATGCCGGGTGGCTTGCTGGGTAATTATGAGTTAATACTAGCTTTGTTTTACTAGCTAGTATTAAGTCAGAGATTCTTAATGTCAGGCAAGTTTGACCCGGCCATTAAGAATCTCCATTAAAGGGTTAAAAAAAAAGACGCCACACAGAGAAGAGAAAAAATACTTTAATAGAAATAAATTCACAGACACACTTAGAGACTCCATGTTTATTACTCCCTCTTATCCCTCCGCGATCCTGGTCTTCTGTCTTTTTTCTCCTTCAACTCGTGCAGCTCTGCTACATCAGACAGCACTGCATGGGAGATAGACGCTCCTGCTCCCATGCAGTCTAATTACTCAGTGAGTGAGCAGAGGCTGCGGGCTGTAAGCGGTGACGTCACCGCTGCCACCCTTGCTAAAGTAATCTGACAGGCGGATTACTATAGCAACGGTGCTCCGATAATGTGATTCCTGGTGCCGCAATTCACCGGCTGTGGCAGCCAGTTCTTGCATGTGGGCTGACTCTGTAAAGAGCGCCCACATGCAGGAACGGGGAAGCCGGGCATGTGCCAGAGCATCTCGCCGGTACACGGAGATGCACAAAGGAGCACCGCGTACCGGAGAGATGCACTGACAGGACCTAGCATGACATCTAGCCATGTGACCAGTCTGTAGCCAATGAGATAATACACACGTAACTGGTCACATGCTATTTTGACGTCACGGAAGGTCCTATCATCAGTGCTGGTTACCGGGAGGATGCAGCGATTATCGGAAGGAAAAACGTCAGGAGACAGAGTGCAGGAAGCGTTGTGGGAACCTGTAAGTGTAATGGCAATGTTTATTAACTGTATGTGTACATCTATAATGTGTTTTTATGTGTTTGTTTGTGTTTGCCTTCCATTGTGTTCAATGGGGTTCGAAGGGGTCGTCGAAGTTTGCCGAACGGAGCCTCCGTTCGGCGAACCGAACCAAACTCGAACTCTAGGGGGGTGGCTCATCTCTAGTTATCAGCAGCTTCTCATAGCTAAACCAACCATTAATGTAGCAACACAAAGTAATACAAAGTAAAATACGCTGTGTCATAGCTTTCCTGAGTAACTCTTACAAATGTAATCCAAAACACAAAATTATCAAACATACTGTAATTAAATTGCTTAAATAATAATCAAAACAATGTATAAAATTTTATCCAGAACAATTCCTCCCTTTTTATTATTTACAGACAATTTATTCATCAGCTAATTCCCCGTGTTATAATTTCCTGGAGGGGCTTAATCCTGTTCACCAATGGATATCTAGTTTGTAAATTTCATCATACAGCATATGTGTACTAGAGGAGTACTGTGATATTTTGCAGATGTAGTAACTGCCAGCCTGCGGTGCTTGATCTTATGTGTCTCTTTACATACTGTTGTCATAACAAATATACCAGTTCTATCAGCTACATACAATAGTAGTATTGATAGTCCCATGGTGATCCTGTAAGATTTATCAGTAACCATGAACTCTCCACCCACTCAATAATCTGGATTGGAACCACATGGCTGCTGGTGAGATTTCCTCTATCATAACAGGCAAAATGAAAATTCTCTTCGTGGAAACAACTATAGTTGAAAACAGGGCCGGACTGGGACTAAAATTCAGCCCTGGCATTTGGGGGTGCACAGGCCCACTTTTCGCGTGGTGAATGTGTAATATATTTCTGCACTTGTATATGTGAGTACTGTATGGCATTATGTGAGCACTGTATGGCACTATGTGACACTGTATGGCACTATGTATCATTGTACTGTACTGTATCACTCTGTCACACTGTATGGCGCTATGTGAGCACTGAATGGCACTATATGACACTGTATGGCACTATGTATCACTGTACTGTACTGTATCACTCTGTCACACTGTATGGCGCTATGTGAGCACTGAATGGCACTATGTGAGCACTGTATGGCATTATGTGAGCACTGTATGGCACTATGTGACACTGTATGGCACTATGTGAGCACTGTATGGCACTATGTGAGCACTGTATGGCATTATGTGAGTACTGTAAGGCACTATGTGAGCACTGTATGGCATTATGTGAGTACTGTAAGGCACTATGTGAGTACTGTATGGCATTATGTGAGTACTGTATGGCATTATGTGAGTACTGTATGGCACTATGTGACACATTTTTGCAGTGTGTAGCAGACCTTGATGTATTTTTTGCTCTTTGCTTCCCTGATTTGTGGACTGTGTCCTAATCACTCTACAAGCGCTGCAGTCACTACACACACACACACACACACACAATACAATGCACAAAATTCAAAAACAGTAAGAACGCTACAGGTCTAAGAAAATGATGACAAAAGCGCAATTCTTTTTTAGGACAAACTTCTGAATTTTTTTTTCACCCCTTAGCTAGAAGTAAAAGTATACATGTTTGGCATCTACAAACTCATACTGACGTGTGGCATCATAGTGATGCATCAGTTTTACCATATAGTGAACACGGTGAATACAAGGCACCAAAAACAATTGTTCAATTCTACATTTTTTGCAATTTTACTGCACTTGGAATCTTTTTCCTGTTTTCCAGTAGACTCTAGGGTAACACTAATGGTTTCATTCAAAAGTACAACTTGTTCCACAAAAAAACAAGCCTTCATATGGCAAGATTGACGGAAAAATAAAAAGTTATGGCTCTTGGAAAAAGGGGAGGAATAAACGAAAGTGAAAAACAGAAAATCACCCGAGGGTAAAGGGGCTAGAGTCCATGTCATCAGTATGATCTGTGACGCCCTGGCAAAACAAGGTAGTCACAGATAGGCCCCCGCATAACACCTTCCCTCACTTAGGTGACACACAGTCGACCTGAAACCCTAGTCACCCCCCTTTGGGAAAGATAGGCACACCAGTGGGCGGGACCAGACGGTTGGACACGCCCACTCAGGGGTCTAGACAGCCCGGGGTGGGAAAACAAGCAAATTAGTTTTGTAGCTCAAGTTGAGAGGAGTGCGGGCTGGAGCTAGGTGTAGTTCCAGCAGAGGAAGTTCAAGTTGAACGGTGCCAGGGTCAGAGCCCTGGTGCCTTTGGCTAGGTGGCAGACGGTGGTCTCCGTCAGCAGGAGACGGGAAGATGGCTCGGCAGTACCGAGGTGGACCGAGACAGGGTTTTAGCCCGCCGGTACCGACATGGAGAACTAACCTGGAAACCGTAGCACAGAGGGGGTACTGGGACCCTGAAGCCAGGACCGAAACCAGCGGCCTAGCTAATTAGCCAATTGAGGGCAGGATTATAGGTCCTGTCCCACCCAAAGTCCCTAAGAGAAGACAACAGCCCACCGATAGGGATAATGCCACCGCCAGGGCCCATAGATCCCACGGGCCAGCATCTGCAGGCATGGCTCCTTAGGCCACATCCAGTCAGGAGCTGACTCCTGAGTTCCAGACCAGGCAGTCCACCATACACAAAGCAAGTGCAGAGGAAAGGACAGCAACCACCAGCCTGGGTGGGGGACCTGAATGCAACTGGCTGCGGCGGCCGGCCACCAGCACTTTGGTTTACCAAAAGACTCGTGTGATTCCTTTACTGTGAGTAACCAAACATCCCCCCACACGTCCAGGCGCGCCGGCCCTTACCATCGTTATACCCTGCACAAAGACACTGGGTCCCGAGGCGACCATCTCTAACCACGAAGGGGTTAACATCCAACTGCCACTACATCTCCCCCGGGTGCCCCACAACAGCAGCGGTTGTGTCCCACCTCACCACACACCGTGGGTGGCATCACGAACCTAATACGGCCTAGCCCGTACATCCACGTCCCCCTTTTTATTCGGCGTGTCCGCGAGACTCCCGGGTCCGTAGACCCTCGAAGGCCCGGATCCGAGCAGCGGCGGCTGCTGGCACGGGGGCGGCACAATCCACAGGGGCAGGGTCATCATTTCTACTGATGCCTGGGTTCAGGACCTTTTTGCAGTAGTTGGCGTGGATCCAAATGCCTTTACCTTGGAGCTTTGCAGAAGTGGCCGATATCAGTAGTGCTACCAATGTGTGTGTGCAGCTTGTACAGGTAGAGTCTCGGATAAAGGCGGGAACACAATTATGAGTAACAATCAGATACTTGTGCAACTCTAAAGCATATTTAGTGAGGAAACTATACAGGCCTCCACCTGCTGTGGAAATACAACCCTGTCTTAGGGACACTAACAAACCGTATTTCATACAGTAACAGCTTCTCTCTACCCCCTGGGACGGTCCTCACTGAATACAATGCAATGGGCAAGCAATCTACCCAGAAAAAGTGTGTTTCTTCCATACACTTCAGGATTTTTAATTTCAGAGTACCATTAAGGCGTTCCACCTTCCCATTGATTTGTGGGTGACAAAGAATATTGAAAACATGTTATCTCGTCAGAGTGGCCATTATATGTTTAATAAATTCCCCAATAAAGTGTATCTGTTGCACTCTATAAGGTTGGGTACCTGCCTACCACCTCACTGATCAATTTCTTATCAGTGGGGTGGTCTTTGTATTATCTTTGGTCATGGCCTAAGCTACAGACCACCCAAATAAAATATCTATGTATGCCAGGGCGTATTCATAAGTATGCACTTTAGGTAGCTATTAGTGATGGGTATACCCAGGCTGTAAAAGTCTGGATCTGCACAGGTTCAAAAATACCTGAGCACCGACTCTGGGCCCAGAGTTCTCAGGGAGCTCTGGGTACTGATCCGGATCCAGCCACCTGTTTAATTAAGAAAAAAAGGAAAAATAAAGAAAAAAAAAGGGAAAGGCAGGCACAATATACTTACCAGTGTCCCACATGGCTTTGACGCTGCTTCCGAGGTCATTCATACTACTTCTGGGGCCGCTCATTATTCATATATATTCACTGTTTCCCCCTCCCACTGGCAGTCCCGACATCTGTGATTGGTTGCAGTCAGACACAGCCCCATCTTGTGTGACAGCATATCTGACTGCTTTCAATCACACATGCTGTCTGCGTGTCTATAGTGTAAAAATAAATAAATTAAAAAATTGACATACGGTCCCTCTGTATTATGATACCCAGCACAGATTAAGCATATGCGTACAGGCTGCAGCCCCCAGCTGTGTGCTTATCTTGGTTGTCTATTAAAATAAGGACCACACGCAGATTTTTGCTTCTTAAATTTTTTTTAAAAAAATTGGTGTGTTGTCCACCCTAATATTGATACCCAGCCATGGTAAAGCCAACAGCTGTAGCTGGTATTCTCAAGCTGGGGAGGACCCATGGTTATTGGGCCCCCACAGCCTAAAAATAGCAGCCTGCAGCCGGCCAGGAACTTTACCTGGCTCTTCCTGATTATCCTAGTGCTGTGTCAATTAGGGTAGTAAGGATTTAATGACAGCTCACAGCTGTCACTAAGCCCTAGATTAGTGATGGGAAGTGTCAGAGACCCCATTTCACTTACACTTTTGTGTAAGTGTGGCGCCCCAGGACCTGCTCGCCACAACAGCATTGCCCCTCCAAGGGTGATGCTGAGCCTGGAGGTAATTGGGAGGTCTATTGGCCAGTAAGTTTAACATCCAACGCAGTTTCTCCCTCAGGCCAGCAGGGGGAGCTCTGAACCTGGAGTTCCAGGGAGCATTCCTTAAGTCTGACCTGAGGGAGGGGTTAGTGTTCAGTCTGTAGAGAGAAATCAGAGCAAGCAGACGCAGAGTAGTGCTGTCCTGCGGACTGGGGCCTGGAGCTGGAGTAGCTTGGCCCAGTGAAGCAGGAGGAGCAGAGAGGCACAGAAGAGACTCGGACATCGGAGTCTGTGGTTGCCAGGGTGTAAAATCCTTCCCTGGTAGCCGAATCCGGAGGGCAGGAGAGCTGCAAGCCCCCTGGCCCAGAAGCAATCTGAAGGTACAGCTGCATCCCAAGGGCCCGGTGTGGACTCCAGCAGAGAAGCACCAGAGAGGGCCTGCGCAGCCTACCACACAGAAAAAGGGACGAACCACAGGTCCCAGCAGCAAGAGGGCCATTGCCAATCCAGAGAGCAGGGTCCTATAACAGAAAGGAAAGAACAGGAGTAGGCCTCATACTCATCTGGCCAAAATGATACCTCAGTTACTTCCAGGCCGGCCGGAGCCCTCTACCACCTGTAACGGTCTCCCAGGACTAACCGTTTGCCAAGTAAAAGAGGAGAAGGTAAAGAGACTACTGTTTGTGCCTGTTTCTTTCACTGCCTGTCAGCCCTGCACCGTATCATTCACACAACATCACAACATAGACTCTCACGATCACCAACTGTTGCCCCGGGGTACCGCTCCACCTGTGGGGAGCAGGACCATCCAAGCTGCCATACCATCAGCCCCGGAGGCCCCAAACAGCAGCGGCGGCTTAATTGCCGCAAACCACAGGTGGCGTCACGACAACCATAAACTTTATTCACCAATCACCAGCCATATTTAATTGACACCCACCAGGGCCACGGAGTCGGGCCCCGCTACCACTGACGTCCCCCGGATTAGTCCGGCCCGGCACCGGGTGTCCCATAGCCCTGGGGTGGGCGAGTCATAAGTGAAAAGAAATAAAACACAAAACACAGAAAAAATCCTTTATTTGAAATAAAATACGAAAAGCACCCTCTTTCTCCCCTTTATTAACTGCCAAAACACCCAGTTCCGACGTAATCCCCATGAAATCCCACGATGATTCTAGTTCTTGTACATTACTGAAGGCACAGAACGTACTTAATACTCCTGCTGTGTTGGGGCTAAGCTGCACTCAGCACCTCTTTCAAGAGGGTACACTTATCAATTTACAGTAGACATTTAATACCCTCAGAGTACAACCTTACCATGAAGGCTTACTCTGTTATGAACCATCACATGTCCTTGATCCTGATAAGGACCAATTTTTACTTCACATGTGAAGGAACACACCTAAAGGGATCCCTTATCAATTAGAGATCTTATTCCTTTATTCATCAGTGAAAGATCAATAAGTCCCACATTCAAGGAGCCTCATAAGTTACTGTGCCACCCCTGCAGTAGTCGGACTGCTTGGATCCGGGGTTTGCTGTGGCTCGAGGGTCCCCGGACCCGGGGCTCAGTGGCCACTCAATTAAAAGGGGGGAAATATTTCCAAGGGATAGTTTGTGATGCCACTCGAGGTTCGCAGTAAGGGGAGTACCGCCGCTGCCGATGGAAGTACCCCAAGGCAGATGGAGTGAGGCAGCCAGATGGTGATCCCTCCATGGGTAGAGGAGGCCCCGGGACTCTGGACGAAGGTGGCAGATAGTATTGTCCAGACTATATGGGCAGGCAGGTCGCAGGGAGGGCAGTATACTCACTCAGGTCGTACGGATGTTGATGCGACCAATAAGCAGACTCTGACACAGAAGTAAACCAAGTGTCTGGGTATCACTGCCACTTTGGGCAGCCCGTCTGGGTGTCCGTCCCCAATGGTATTGCTTAGTGGTCCGGAGCGTGCCTCCATGCACAATTGTGTAGATGTTCCTAGGTGACCCATTGGCCTGAAGCTGTCAGGGTCCCGCTCCCTTTATTTAGTGGAGCAAAGCTCTTGATGGCTGGCACTTGGGATCTCAGTGGGTGGCATAAGCTGGAAAACCCTATCCCCCTCATTGTGCTGATGCCTTCAATCTTGAGTGCTTGGGGAAAGTTCATAAAGAGACTATCCTCCACAGGTTAATTATCAGGTTGCGTGAAGCTACTCCCTGATCTAGGGTCCTGTACCTTGCCGTGCTCGGTAGCGGTCCAGTTACTGGACTTTCTGGTGGTGACCGCTCTCCAACAATAAGTCAGTACACCCCCTTCCAATACCCTGTGAATGGATCTCCAACTCCTCTTGTCCCAGACCACCGTATGCGACCCAATTAAGGTCACACAGGGAGCTATAACTCCCCCAGTTCCTCACTCTTTGGGAGCTACTACTGATATGACTAAGTCCCTCCCACCAGTCTGCCTGACCCCTAGGTGGGTGGCCCTATTTCAGCTAGACAACCCATTGGTGTGTCTGACAGGGTGTGGTGTGAAGTGTGGTTGGGATTTGAGTGCTGATGGGAGCAATACCAGTGTTTAGGAACCCAGAACCATGGAGGGTGGGTTCTGCACCATGAGAGGTGAGAGTGCAGTTCCCTGTGACACCCTGATGTAGTCAGGGGCGTCAAATTACAATCGTATTATTATTATTTATTATTATAGCGCCATGGCGCTTTACAAGTGAAAGAGGGTATACGTACAACAATCATTAACAGTACAAAACAGACTGGTATAGGAGGAGAGAGGACCCTGCCCGCAAGGGCTCACAGTCTACAGGGAATGGGTGATGGTACAATAGGTGAGGACAGAGCTGGTTGCGCAGTAGTCTACTGGACTGAGGGCTATTGTAGGTTGTAGGCTTTTTGGAAGAGGTGGGTCTTGAGGTTCCTCTTGAAGCTTTCCACGGTAGGGGAGAGTCTGATGTGCTGAGGTAGAGCGTTCCAGAGTATGGGGGATGCACGGGAGAAATCTTGTACGCGATTGTGGGAAGAGGAGATAAGAGAGGAAGCAGAGAAGGAGATCTTGTGAGGATCTGAGGTTGCGTGCAGGTAGGTACCGGGAGACTAGGTCACAGATGTAGGGAGGAGACAGGTTGTGCATGGCAGTTACGGTTGCTGTGGCACTGGAGACTATGTTCGGATTTCTTGCTACTGCACATGTGCGAGCACTGGAGACTATGTTTGGATTTCTTGCTACTGCACATGTGCAAGCGCTGGAGACTAAGTCCTATCTTGGAGCCATTGCACATGTGTGGGTGACATCATCGCTGACACGAGGTCACATGTCTCTGACACCTTCTAAGCTGATTGGCCGCTGGTCATGTGCTTGTGACACATGGTCACATGTCTCTGACACCTTCTATGCCGATTGGTCGCTGGTCATGTGCTTGTGACGCTTTGCTCGGTGATAGGCCAGCATGACGTCATTGCTGTCATTCTGGCAGCGGATTGGCTCTGGTGTTCTCCATCTTGGATGAGACACAGAGTCTATATAAGACCCTGACGCACGCCGCCCGGCGCTCAGTCCTCTTGGTTCATGCATGAGAGTAGATGCTCTGTGCATGTCCCTCTAGGCATCTCTCTGTCTATGTTAGGTGAGCGCTACCGGCAGGGTAGCGTTCTTATACCTTACAGCTTCGGCTGCGGTCCGTATCCTTACCTCTTAGTGGAGCGGACATAGGCAGGTGCCTGAAGCACATGGTCCGGCTGGGCCTTGTGATTCTACTCGTAGGTGGACGTTGCCGCTAGGGTAACGTTCCTTATACTGTGTCTGGCAGTTGTTCGTATCCTCGCACACTAGGGGAGCGAACATAGGTAGGAGCTTTGTGCGGCTTATGCTGCTGTCCGTCTCTTTTGCACCACTAGTGGAGCGGACCTAGGCAGGTGCCATATCTAGTGGTTCGTGTCCTCGCACACTAGTGGAGCGAACGCAGGTAGGAGCTTTGTGCGGCTTACGCTGCTGTCCGTCTCCTGGCACCGCTAGAGGAACGGACCTAGGTAGGTGCCATTTCACACTCACTGCTTTTGTCTCTGTGACCATTAACAGAGACCATACCACATACCCTCCAAGTAAGGGAGGAATTGCTTTATTTTCTAATTATATTCCTCTGTGAGTTTAACAGAGGTATTGCACTCTGCACTTGTGCTATTACTATTTACAGTGGCACACTTATATACCCCTTATCCTCTGCCATAGTCTGCAGCAGAGTTTTTGCATGGTGGACACTGACTGTCTGATATTTCTTTGGGTTTTATTATCAGACAGCCCCCCGTAACATTAGGACTGAGCCAAGGGTCTGGCAGTTATGGCAGAATATCAGCAGTTACACCGTTACATACAAGTACTTGAGTCGCGGCTCAAGACTATTCAGGATAAACCTCAGACCATGGTGACATCTGCACATGATCCTCGACTTGCTCTGCCAAACAGGTATTCTGGCGATCCCAGATCATGTCGTGGTTTCATTAGTCAGTGTCAGATACACCTAGAGGTCAACTCTTCTCGCTTCTCTACAGAGAGGTCCAGAGTAGGCTTTATCATATCCT